>NT_187009.1:0-303333 GCF_000001635.26 Mus musculus | reverse complement strand
GCTGCCTACCCACCAAATTCATCTTCAGGATCCTAAAGTACACAACAGGAGGACTCTTCCCTGATCTGCTCTATTTCATTTCCTTTATTTCTTTGCAAATAAACTAGAGATTTCTAGCCTTGGCTTACTTCATCTGACTGCTGTTGTCTAAATTTCCCCAGTTCATTCTCTGGACAGTCTATCAGAGCGATCCGGTGTCTTCCTCTCCACCATGATTCTCCATGGTCTTGAACTCCTGATCCTCCTGCTAGTGTACCAGGACAGCTAGTTCACCTGAGACAATCTGAAACGTGTCTACTTATGTGTGTGGAGAAAAGATTGCAGTAACATTTCAGATAAGATTTGTAGACAGGAAGTATTTAATTGCAATGTGAACTCTTGTCCTTGTTTTTGCTCTTTAAGAAATGAATCCCAAAGTTTATGTTGTTAGGTACAATATGTAAAACATATGAAACTGAAGAAGAACGAAGACCAAAGTGTGGACACTTTGCTCATTCTTAGAATTGGAAACAATCACCCATGGAAGGAGTAACAGAGACAAAGTTTGGAGCTGAGACAAAAGGATGGTCCATCTAGAGACTGCCATATCCAGGGATCCATCCCATAATTAGCCTCCAAGCGATGACACCATTGCATACACTAGCAAGCCTTTGTTGCAAGGACGGTGATATAGCTGTCCCTTGTGAGACTAGGCCGGGGCCTAGCAAACACAGAAGTGGATGCTCACAGTCAACTATTGGATGGATCACAGGGCCCCCAATGGAGGAGCTAGAGAAAGTATCCAAGGAGCTAAAGAGATCTGCAACCCTATCGGAGGAACAACATTATGAACTAACCAGTACCCCAGAGCTCTTGACTCTAACTGCATATGTATCAAACGGTGACCTAGTCGGCCATCACTGGAAAGAGAGGCCCATTGGTCAGGCAAATGTTATATGCCCCAGTACAGGGGAATGCCAGGGCCAAAAAATGGGAATGGGTGGGTAGGGGAGTGGGGGGGGGGGACTTTTGGGATAGCATTGGAAATGTAATTGAAGAAAATACGTAATAAAAAAAGAAAAAAATAATAATCTCAATGATATTTTAGAACTTACAATACCATGGGAAATGTATAATAATGAAGGGGGAAGATGGATGATCTATATAGCATAAAGTGCAGAAATAAAGGTTGGTTTTAAAAGTCTAAAAAAAAAAAAAAAGAAAGAAATGAATCCCCTCTAGTTCAGGAAGGCTTGAAATCCTCTGCTTCCCAATGACAGATGTTACAGGCATGCACCACCATTGCCTTCTACATTAGAAGAATTCTGTTAGAGAGTATTTTTAATATTAAATGATATTTTACAATGTCTTAGGTTTTCTATTGCTATGAAGACACACTCTAATAGCCTCATGTTCATGAATTCCATGTCAATTTAACACAATCAAAGAGAAATAAGGATTCTAAAGATTTACACAATTAACTATAATCTAGCTCTTAACAAAGGCCTAACCACAGCATTTTAGATAAGTGGTTTCAAACATGTGGGTCACAACTGCTTTCGCAAACCTCTATATACAAAAATACTTACATTGTGATTAGAATACAAATGACCCTTATGATGTGGTAAAAAGGATAATTTGAGGGTTGGGGGTCAAACAACATGAGGAACTGTATTAAAGGGTTCCAGCATTAGGAAGGGTGAGAAGCACTGCTTTGGATAATGCACTGAGTCACATATGCCAGCAGCAGTGGGAAGGCCATTAATAAGAGATCAGAAAACAAAACAGGTGATCACTAGGGAATCGCTCAAGCTTGTTCCAAGACTCCCAAAAGGAAATCCTCCCCTCCAGGCAAATCATAGGCTGCAGAATACTGGAAGCTGACATCTCAGAGCAGCATTTCCAGCCCTGAGCCCAGATCCTCCAACCAGGACTGAATTGTGACCAGCCAGGACTGAACTCAGAGTCACATCACTGCAAGTGACATGGACAGAGGTTCTTGTAAACTGCACAGAACTGTACAGCAGCCAGTCTAGACATCCCTCATTTACAGGTAGTGGATCTCATTCCAGATAGCTGAATAAAGGACCTGCCTAAGGATCAACTATTTTTCCAAAATGTGGAACCTGCATCTGCTGCCACACAGGGCTGGTGGAGCTCTTCTTCCTGCCCAGCCTGGACTCCTTTGCAGTCTAGTTAGAAATGTATTGTTCCTCCCACAGCATAAAATTTTTAAAAAGTTCATTCATCAGCAACTGATCCCTTACCCAGTTGACTACAACAAAGATAATATCTAAGCTCCCAAGATAGCATTAATGATTTTGAGTACATGAATTCATCACAGTCAACTTAAGGGCTTCTTAAAGCTTCCCAAGTTTTCTATGGAAAATATTTGGCCATGTTAATGACTGACTTTTTGACAATTGTACATAAAGTACCTGGTCAAAGAACATTGTACTTTAAAAGAACATTCATTAACCTAGCATCCATTCAATGTGCAAGATTCTCCTCTGGATATGAACGCAGCTAATAATGAAAAAAAAAAATCAATGATGTTTGATGTCCTTGGCCACCTGTGCCCATTTAGTGACTAATCAATGAGAAAAATTTACAATTACCCACTTGGTGGGCAAATTCCTTTTATTCTGAGCATTTTGGAGCCAGTAGTATGGATGTCTGAGTGCTACACCAACCTGGACTACATAACCACTTCCAGACCAACCAGGCTACATACTGGAATGCTGTTTCAAAAGAAAACTAATATGAAAGGTCCTTGTTGCTCTTGCAGACGACCACAGTTGATTTCCAAGCACTTGCGTCAGGCAGGTCACATGTTCCTTAATGCCAGATCCAGGGTTTCCCACTATCTCTTCTAAAATCTATGAGTACCTTGTATACACACAGAGGCACACAAAAACACATACAAATAAAAGGAAGTCTTCAAATTGTTTCTCGGAATATATATCTGTGCAACTGCATTTTTCTGTGTTTCAAATATTTTTTAAAAAAGTGCTAAAAGGAATACACAAAATCCTATGATTTGTGGTGGGGAAGATGAAAATAAAGACTCCCAGAAATGTTAAATATCCAAAACGATCATAGGATGGCATTTTCCATTTCAGAAAATTGTCCTTTCTCTTTTCATTCACCTTACATGCAAATAGTTATCAATATCTGCATTGAATCAAAAATCTCAAAATGTCCAGTTCCTACCATGATAGTTATGGATTGATATAATCCACACAAACACAATCAGCACAGAAGGCTACACAATGTCTGAGCATGTACAGAGATTCTAACATTGAAATGTTTGACAATTGCTGACTTACAGGCCTCTGGGCTAGGACTCAAGGATGTTGTAACCTGGACTGGAGGACAGACAAGTGCTTAGACACTGATGCCACAATACAAAGTGTAGAACTGGTGCAAGGTGGGGAAGCAGTACCCTAGAAATCCCCTACACCCAGGAATTGGTCCAAGACCCACCCCATCAGGTCTACGTCACTACCTTTGGGAAACCTACTAGAAGCCAATCAGAATCAGCCACATCGGGTTGTAAAGTGAAGAGATACCGGGCCCAATTGAAACTCCACTCATCAGAGAGGATGAGGAACACTGGACCCTGCACACTCCTGCTCCTCCTGATGGTGGCCTTGGACCTGAACCACTATTGTGCAGGTGGGTGCGGGACTGGAGGGAATTGGCCTTTGGGGGAGCAGGAAACAGCACCTGGAATCCTTGTCTCTGCATCTTCTCCCTTGTCTAACGAGACCATTCCTGATCCCCTAGCTGGATCACCCCTGACCCTCGCCTGCATCTCAGGTCCACAGACACACACCACCACCCCTGCTCTGCTCTCTTCCAAACTGCTCTGGGTCCAGGCTGAAGAGGCAGGGTCTCAATGTGCACCACCCACAGGATCACACTGGCTGCAGACTTTCAACATTGTAATTTTGGAGCCTGGCATGTTGGAGCCCCGGTTCATCCAGGTCAGCTATGTAGACTCCATACAGTATCAGGGATTTGACAGCAAAGACCCATCTGCAGGGATGCAACCTCGAGCTGCATGGATAGAGCTGGAGCCACCTGAATATTGGGAAAAGGAGACATCAAGAGTTCTGGAATTGTCACAGGTAGAGAGACAAGTTCTTCGGTTAATGGTGAAAAAAAATGGACACAAAATGGATGGTGAGTCACCTCAGCTCTGAGGTCATGACATCTCAATGTCCTCATGATCTGACCCCAATAAGCTCGACTCTAGGTCCCCAAGTCAGAGATGCATCCATAGACAAAGGGACCCCTGGAGACCTTAGACCCAAGAGAACCATAGATTGTGACCTGGTTAGGGGTTTAGTTGGGGACAAAATCCCGGGGGGGGGGGGGTAGAAGCCTCACAGTGACCAGGGGCTGAATGGGGGTGGGGCAGGTTATCACACCCTGCAGGAAGTATATGGTTGCAATGTGGCTAATGATGGGAGCTTCCTCGGCGGTCACTACCGACTCACCTACTATGGCTATGATTACTTAACCCTAAATGAGGACCTGAGCTCTTGGACTGCAGAGGGCAAGGGAGCTCAACACGCGAAGAGCAGGTGGGAGGATGCAGGTGAAGCAAAACGGAGGAAGACTTACCTGCAAGGGGAGTGTGTACAAAGGCTTCTTAGATACCTGGACCTTGGAAAGGAGACCTTGCTGCGCTCTGGTAAGAGAGGCCCTTGACAACCCCTTCTGCTTTCTGAGATTGGAGCTCCTGCCTCCCTGAGGCCTCCTCCTCAGCAGGGAGCAGCTGGAATGCTTACACTGTCTTGCATCAAAGTGGGAAAGAGGGCTCCTAGGTTTCCTGACTCAACATGAGAGAGGGACTCTCCAGAGGATTCCGCCTTCTCCCAGGACAATTCAGTGTGTCCATTAACAGCAGTTCACTTCCATCTCAGGCCTGATCACTGTCCATGCACGATGACATTGAATGTCTGACTCCAGGGTTGCTGAGTCCCTAGACCCCCTCCCCAATCAAAAAGAGAAGTCTATTTGTCTAGAATTTCCTGTTCTGTGTTGGCTCATGTTTATTGTAAAATATTCCAAGGAATAGATCATCCAGATCCTGAGTGTAGGCTTCTGTGTGGACTCTGCTCCCTCCCTCATCCACGTCTCCCACCCTTTCCAGGGATGGTCCCATGAGCACTGCTCAGGCCCCCAGAGGAGTACAAAATACCTGAATTTTCCAATTGTTCCCATCAGATGCCCCCCAAACACATGTGACCCACCATGTAAGACCTGAAGGGAATGTCACCCTGAGGTGCTGGGCCTTGGGCTTCTACCCAGCTGACATCACCCTGACCTGGAAGAGAGATGGGAAAAACTACACCCAGGACATGGAGCTGCCAGACACCAGGCCTGCAGGGGATGGAACCTTCCAGAAGTGGGCAGCTGTGGTGGTTCCCTCTGGAGAAGAGCTAAGATACACATGTCATGTGCACCATGAAGGGTTACCTGAGCCTCTCACTCTAAAATGGGGTAAGGAGTGGGTGTGAGCACACACACTGCTGTCAGGAATTGTGTGAGCTCTTTGATGAACTAGAGCAGGATCAGGGTTGAGAGCTAGGGTCAGACTCCTCACTCTTCCTTCTTTTCCATCCTCAGAGCCTCCACACACCATCCCCATCATAGCAATTCTCATCGGCCTGGTTCTTGGAACCTTGGTGGTGGGAACTGTGGTGATTTTTCTGGTGTGGAGGAAATAAAGGTAAGAAAGGGTCTGAATGCTTGTCTCTCTACAGATCTGCAGACCAAGCTATAAATGAACCCTGCCTCATTAGAGGAAAGATGTATCCACTCAGGCACTGGGAATTGTGTGCTGACATTAACTCTATCATAAAGCATAAGGGAAATATAGAAAGGTCCACTGCCCTCTTGATGCAGGAGATGGAGACCTGATTGTGATTCCCCACAGACAGAAAGATGTCACAGAGAAGGTCCCTGCTGAGAACAGACCTACAGAAGGCTACTAAGTCCTTTTATTTACTATTTTCCATTGTGTTTTCTTCTGCATCCACGGAGCTGCAAGTCCCAGTTCAAGAAACTTCCCTGGGGTTTGACCAGGAGATTTTCCACTCCCACAACTTTACTGCTTCCACAGTCTCTCACTGGCTGTGTTCTTTCCACAGGTGGGAAAGAGGCACCTATAATTCAGCTGCCAGTAATTAAGTCCGAGTTGTTTCCTGAGCCCCTTGCAAAAGGGAAGCCAGGAACCCATTGTGTGTGCTCACACATTTTCCCTCTGGGCCCTATTGCTGTGGGCCCTTAACAGGTCTTATGTTGTACTGCCATAGGCATGGACAGTGCCCAGAGATCTGATGCATCTCTCCCAGTAGGATAGGAAATATTCAGAGAACATATTCCTGAGCTGGGGTCACTTGCTAGACTGGAATTGTTGTTAGTATGGATGCTTGTTTGCTATCATGGTTTAACAATCACCAATCAGAATTTGTTCTTCATTTTTCCTTCTATAGAGTGAGATACAAACCTTCTGTGACTTCAAAAACTCCTGGCTTTTCTTTCAATGGCTGACACCTATGTCCATGTGTCTGTATCCTGTCAAAAAGAGACAGGTCTGGGAGACCTCCAGCAAAAACTGACCTTTAGTTTACAGTAAGCTGTACATTTATTCTGTCATCTTTAACATGAGGATTTGGGTAATTTTTTAATGTATGACTTTTTCCTATAGTTTATTTAATGAGTAAACCCAATCAAAGCAAGATGAATTAAATAGAAACTCTGTCTTCAGGAGTTGAAATTCATTATTTGGGTCTTCTCTGACTTTTTCTGAGTGCTTTTCTTTCTCTTCAACTTCATATTTCTCTGTTAATGTCTCTTCCTAATAAACCTGAACTTTGATTCATACTGGTAGTCTTAATTTTTTTTCTTTCCAAGTCTAGAGTCCCATTTTCACTTAAGTAGAGGTTTCTTGTAAATGAAACTTTTATTTCCCCAGATGACAAGATACGATTGGAGCTGGACACAAGCTGTGGGAATTCCTGGCTTGGTCTGAGCCCAGAGGCTGTCCTTCTCTTTTATAACTATTCCCTAGGCCTAGGCCTGAAAGCTTCCAGTCTCCATACAATCTAATCTTCTAAGCTGACTGAATCAATGTGGCTTTCCTCAGCTTCTGACTGAATTGCTTTGTTGGCCTCGTACTAACTTTGGCGATCTGTTCTGAATCCTCTGGCTCCTTCTCATTCTCTGGCTACTTCTGTCTTCACCTGTGTCTTGTTTGTTCTCTCTGTAATCTAACTTTGTAAAACAGTCATGGTAAAACTGCAATACACACACCACACTTTTCTCTCTTGCTGCTGTTCTCATGAGAGTTGAGCATATCCTATTTCAGACTTGTTCTCTCAAAGCTTTCTCTATTTCATCATTCTGTCTGGCCCTCATATAGATGTCACTTCCAAACATGGTTGCTTACTACTAAAACTAATCTTTCCTTCATTGGAATGGGGGTTACAGACAGCTGAGAACTGTCATGGAGACATTAGAAACCAAACACAAGTTCTCTGGAATAACAACCAGTGCTCTTACCAAATAACAAGTACCAAGTGCTCCTAACAACTGAGATATCTTGTTCTTTCAAGTCTTTCTCTAATTCATCATTTTGTCTGGCCCTCAATTAGATGTCACTTTCAAACATGGTTACTTACTTCTACAAACTAATCTTTCCTTCATTGCTGGGGATAAAAGGTGTATACTAATGGTGTGTCTGCATTCCAGCCTGATTATATCTTTGAATAGGATCCCTTGCCAGACTAACCATATTGCTGAATTAAAATTCCTCTACAATTTCTAAACAGAAGTCCTTACACATGCAGCATGGAGCAGTCTCTACCCTACATCAGGCTGGGTCTGCCACTGTTCCTGCTGACCAGAAGGACTCTCTGAAACAACGCTGGCCAGGTTGCTTGGCTATCACTCTTTTGCTTTGCCTGTCACCTCCAACCCTTCCCCTTCACCATCTGAAGATCCACAGAGTGAATTGTTTTATTTTTGTGGTTGATCTATCTGCATGTATGCTTGTCTCTGTAACACTTGTATGCCTAGTGCCCATGGGTGTCAGAGGAGGTCCTCAGGTCCCCTCGAACTGGGGTTACAGACAGCTGTGACCTATCATGGAGACATTAGAAACCAAACACAGGTCCCCTGGAAATTAACAACCAGTGCTCTTACCAAATGACAAGTAGCAAGTGCTCCTAACAACTGAGATATCTTTCTGCCCTTTAATTGTGTGTGTGTGTGTGTGTGTGTGTGTGTGTGTGTGTGTGTGTGTGTCTGTGTGTGTGTGTGTTTATGTGTGTGTTTGTGTTGTGTATATGTCTCCTTCTGTGTATGTGACTATGTGTAAGGGAGAGAAAGAGAGAGAGGTGGGAGATGAGTATTTGTGTACAGGAATACAGTGCCCTTGGATGGTAGAAGAAGGCAGTGGAGCCCTAGGAGATGGTATTTGAGAGAGTTGTAAACTGCCTTATTAAGCATGCTGAGAACCAAACTCAGATACTCAGGAACTGCTCTTAACCACTGAACCATCCTTCTGGCTCTTTGAGTCAGAACTGCACTACATAGTGTTCTAACACTTCCCAATAGGAGTGAGAGGCACAGGTATTGTATAAGAGAAAGATTAGCTTCAGGGAACTAGGAATCACTACAGCTTTCTTCCTCACACAGACCAAATAATTAGGCATAGAATCCTGGGAGTAGTGTTTGGAAATTAATTTCTTTAACCAGATCCATGTCCTCCTGGTCCTGTTCACAAGCCCTTGGGAGTCCCAGCACAGTACCCAATAAGTCAGTAATTCTCAACCAGTTCATGGAAAAATGCCCATACGTGCTTAGGATTTATGTAGATCTCAATAATAATTATGCTCATGTGTATTGTATCAGTTTATATTGATTGCATTAGGAACTGTAAGTTTTAAGATATTTACTTAATAACTATTTGTGACTGTCAAAATTATATCAGAAATTAATTGAAACCAAAGGGACTAGGTACTTGTGGCAAATGTGTGTTTACTTGTTTGTTTCTTCTTCTTGTCCTTGTCAAACTCCTTGTTGTTGTTGTTGTTGCTCTTTTTCATCTCCTCCTCCTCTTCTTTTTCTTCTTCTTCTTCTTCTTCCTCTTCCTCCTCCTCTTCCTCACTAAATCTTGAGGTGGAAAGACCCACTTTTTATTTAACTTTTTACTTATTCATTCTGAAATTCACTACACGCACCACAATCCCATTCATACCCACCCTCTTTCCATGCAAACCCTCCCTCCTAAAAGAAAAAGAGGGAAAGAAGCCCATTGTGGAAACTGTAGTGTATCACAATGTGTCTCATGGTATATTTGTCCATACTTTTTTATTTGCAATATTTCATTGTAATTGGCCATTAGTGTGGGTCAAAACCTCTGGCTTCTGCTATACTATCAATACTGGGTCTTCACCAGGAATCCTGTTGGATACCGTGTTGTTGACCTGTGTCAAGAAGATCTTGCAGCTTGAGATCTGTTGGTCAACACCTTCACGTGCTTCATAGATGGAATACATGTTGGGGTGGGCCAACTCAAAGCCCTGGATCTTTGCTTTGGTCTTATCTGAGTTGGTAGTTAAACTGCCAGATATTCTGCACCATCACCATTAGGACAGGCTCTCCATCACTGCCCACATCTAACACACCAGGGGCTATACCAGCAAGAGACAGTTAGTTCTCCTGCATTCATGCCCTTGGAGCAGGTTTTCCTGCACCCATGCCAGCAGGGCTCTATTGTATTGTCCAGGCAAGGTGCAGGGCCTAGTTTGCCAAAAATTGCAGCTAGTGAGGAACAGAGCCAGCTCTTCCCACCTGCCATAGGTGGCAAGAGATAAAGGGAGGGCCTCTTTCCTTCAACCACACCACTGCATGGCAGATGTGTGGCAGAGCCAGCTTTCCCAAGCTCACATATTTGGTGCCTGCTCACCCACATCCCCTGCAAACAAATGGCCAGAAAACTGCTTCCTGGGAGAGGTATGAGGCCTGCTCTCTTGAGTACTGCAGCTGTTGAGGTGCAGGGACAGTTTTCCTGCTCTCAGACATTTAGGACAGCTCTCTCAGGATTCCCAGGCAATAATGGCCAGATCCACAGGGCCCTCAGACATCAACATGGTCCCAGGTGGCATCCCAGACCAGGGATACCCACTAGCTATTGATGGAAATATATCCCCTCTCCTGCAGGGCCATGATTCCGGACATGCCCTTAACAGAACTTGGGCCAGGACTTCAACATGGCCATACATCACCAGCTACTCATATCAGGCTGTTCCTCACTACCCTCCAGTCTCCAGTTCTGGCTCCCTTCATTGTTCACACATCCTTCTGCTTCTTTTTCTCTTTCATCTCTCCACCATGCACTTGCTTTTCTTAGTCAGAGCTGGGACATCTTAGGAGGGCTATGCCCTACCTCTGTGTGGCACTGAGCAGGGGTTGTCTTGGGCTTGCTCTGTCCACCCAGGACACAGGATGCTGGTCTGGGGTCAACTTTGGCATGTGGGGAAGACACACTTTTAATTTGGATCTCCTAAATTGGGCAGATACATCTTTATACTGAGCCAAATTTTATGCTGGAAACCCCTATAAAGAACATGAAAGAAGGAATGTTTTCTGCTCTTGTCTGCCTCCCCTCACTCTGGTTAGAATCCATTCCTTCACTAGCATTAGAGTCTACAGCAGGATTCTGGTGTATACAGAAGACCCACTGAAACATCCAGTCTCATGAATTGAACATCTACTGGATTCTTATACTTTCCTTAACGAGACAGTAATTATTAGACTAGCTGGACCACAGCCTTAAAGACATTCTAATAAATCCCCTTTATATACATGTCCTGACCCAGGGGACAGTTGAACAGGGTCTGAGGAAACACCTGTGGAGAAAATGGGGGACAAAGAAACACAAAGAACAGACAGCAAGTCAAAAACAACTCTGATCAAGCTGACAAATTTTATTTTTCCCAGGCAGGTTTTATACCCATAGAAGTAGGATATGGGGAAGGGGGTGACGCAGAATCGCTTTGTTTCTGGGGGAACCCACCTGTTCCCAAAAGCAGGATATTGGCTAGGTAAAAAGTTCAGCAGGAGGAACAGAACAGAATGGGTTGCTAGGCACCTGTCCACAAGATCTATAGATTTGTTCTTAACTGGGGGTAGTACTTTCCCATAGAGGCCTCAACGTTTCCCACAGAAATCTCAACTAAGCTAGTACTTTTCCACTAAGGCCAAAACTTTGTAAGTAAGCACTTATGGCTGATAAGGCAGTTAACATTTAAACAGGGTGGCTCCCATCTCCCCCTTCCTTTTAGTATAGAAGGACCATGGCGATTTTATTCTTTGCTAAGGCAAGGATAAAGGCCTGACCTCAAGTGACTAAAGGGGATCTTGTAATGGCTCCCATCCTCCTGGTGTTGTCCAGTGAAGCATGGGGACCATACTTATCCTGATGTCTTTTTTCCTGGAGAGGGGATAATTTTTGTATATCAACCCCTATGCAGTCAGGCTTGTCCCTCAGGGAACCCAGAAAAATGTTTTTAGTTTTTGCTTTACATTCCCTTGCAGTGCTTTGCCTCACAGCCCAAGCAAAAACTTAGATCACCAGTCAGAGGGGTTCTGGATGGCCCCTTGCTACTTGGTGCTGGGGCTGGAGTCGCCTTCCTTAGGTTGGGTGGAGATGGCCTTTGGGAACACCCTGGAGGGAATAACAACCTCGTCTCCAATCTCTTGGTCCTCAGTAGCTAACTTATGATAATATACTTGGATAGGTTTTGCTGCCAAATCATCTATCTGATGTTTCAGAAAACTGGTAAGTCCATTAAGGGCCCAGGGACCAAAAGAAAGAAGCAAAAACAATCCAACTAACGGTCCCAAAATGGAAGGAAATAAGATTGACAACCACAGAGAGGTTGAAAACCAATTTTTATACCAGCTCTCTTCTTTTTCTCTCTCTTTCTCTCTGTCTTTTTTTCTAAGCCTTCTCTTACTTTTCTCATGCTCTCTTTAACCATTCCTGTTTTATCTACATAAAAGCAACACTCTTCCTTAAGAGCTGCACACAGTCCTCCCTGCTGTAAAAAGAATGAGTCAAATTGGTAGAGGTCTTACAAGGGGTCCAAACAACATCATTTCTCTCTGAGAGGTCCATCCAAGTGTAATTCCAAAGGAGGTGTCTATGATTAGGAGATTTGGGGGCGGGAGGCAGTTGAAGGTTGGTGGTTATTCTAGTCAGCCACAAGATCATGAGTATCTTCGTCTGGAGCAGCATCTGAAAAAGAAAAGAGATTTGTCTCAGGAGGAGATGATTGCTCCATTCTGGACACAGACGGGTTTACAGCTTTTAGTAGTCTCTCTGGTAGCCATCTTGGGCCAGCATTTTTATTTATTTATTTTTTGTCATAAATGCAAGAAGACCCTCGTCCCCATATAAGGATGGGATCTGGTCCTTTCCACTGTCCAGTGAAGGGATCTTTCCATTGTGAGAATCTTGTGACTTAGGATGGAACAGGAGGTGAGCTGCCGACCTGTCTTCATTATCCAGGGACAAGAAGTTAAGAACAAAGAGAGCATAATTAAGCCCATTTCGGGGTGTCAAGGGGGAAATAAGCATCTGTAACTTCAGTCAACCACTGAAGCATATTTTTTAGAGTCTGATGGGCTCGTTCTATGATGCCCTGGCCCTGAGGATTATAGGGAAGACCAGTGACATGTTTAATATCAAACTGGGAAGAAAACTGTTGGAACGTGGTTCCTGTATAACTGGGGCCATTGTTAGTTTTAATGATCTGTGATTTTCCTATGGCAGACATGCCCTGTAAAGTATGTGTTATCACATCATGCGATGCCTCTCCAGAAAGGGGAGATGTGTGTATAAATCCACTATAGGTATCAACTATAACGTGCACATATTTTAACCTTCCAAAGGAGGGAAAATGGGTAGCATCCATCTGCCATTGTTCATTAGGGATGAGTCCCCAAGGGTTAACTCCCAGGTGAGGAACCAGCAGCAGAGTGGTGCATCCACCACAGGACTTAACAATTTCTCTTGTTTGATCTCTAGAAATCTTGATCATTTGGCTTAAGGTAGAGGCATTTAAATAATGCAAAGCATGAGCCTGGTTAGCCAAATCTATGGAATCAAGTAGGGCAGGGAATGCTGCACAAGGGGCCTCGTCAGTCAGGGCATTTCCATGCGACAGAGGACTACCCAGGCCAGAATGGGCTCTCAAATGTCCCACAAAAAAAAAAGCCACTGTCCTTTTAATAATTAGGGATTGAATCTCCACAAATAATTTGGAAGCAGTGGAAGCAGGCTTAATATAAGGGATTGTCTCTAAAACAGGAGTAGAATGAGCCAGGTAAGCACTGTCAGTATACAAATTAAATGGGGTCATTGGTAACATTTTAAAAACCTGAAGGACTGCAAACAATTCCACCAGCTGGGCAGAGGAATATGGGGACTGCATTGAAGTAACCCGATCTTATACAACAAAGGCAGCTTTGCCTATTGAGGAACCATCTGTAAACACCAATGAGCCTTCAAGGAGTCAAATTTTGGGGAAAACCAAGGAATGCATCCTAACAAATTGTATAAGGGGATCATTAAGCAGCAGCTGCAAACAGAGCAGAAGGGAGGGAGGGACCTTTGGATTGGCTCAGCCAGTTAGCTGTGGAGGAGGATGCTTACAGAGCAGGGGTTTTAAATGTCTTCAAACTCAAGAATCTCAGGACAGCTGCTAAAAATTAGAAAAATTCTAAAAAACAATACCTAGGGGCCGAGGTAGCTTCGCAAACAGTTCCCCTTAGTAACTCCTATTACCCTATGCAGGGGAAACACAGCTGGCCCTGGAACTCACTGCCAGCAGAAAAGGCAGCAGAAAAGAAATCCACAATATTCAAATTAATGTCAGTCAGGTCAAATACGATGTGATTTGGAGCGACTGACACAGCCTGCACAGAACACATCTCAGGAAGACACATTGCTCCAGGATAGCAGCAACTGTAGGTGCACATGAAAGGCAGGTGCAGGGGCGGGGTGGAGAGGTGTTAGATCAAGCCATTCATCCTCTAATTGCTGGAGAGCTCTGAGCAGCCGCACTTGCTCATTTCCGGTTTCTACCATGTTGCGCAGAAATGCCACCTCAGCAATTAACTGATGGCGGGCACTGGACATGGCAGACGGATCAAAAACTGCATCTAAAATCCCAAAGGGTAGTGGCAGAAAGATGGGAGTGTAGCAACATTTCTCAGCAGAGGAGCCAGGGCGATTGTGGCGGGTTTGGGTGGAGCTACCTCTCCTATGAGAGCCTCCTCCTCAGCGGGTAGCAGCTCGTTACCAAAATTAATGAGGGAAGGATAAAGGTCAGCCATCCTAATTTCCTCCATAAGTGGAGGCAAGGAAAGATCCATAACATCACTTACAGAGGGTGAAGCGGGCAAGGATCCTTCCCTTAAAGGGGAAGGCGGCACTGTATGAATCGCTAGGTTAGCAGAGGACAGGGGACCAGTTTTTTAAGAAACTGCTCTTCCAGCGACTGCGGTGGTGGAGGATGGGGAGAGGCGGATTCCTTAACAAATCGCTCCCCCTCGGACACTAAATGCTGGGAATCTAAAACTATCATTAATGAGGAACCAGTAGCTAAAGGCAGTAACGGGTATCTTTGTAGATCCAAATGCTTCATAATAATCTTTAAAGCAATCGCCAACTCTGCGCCAGTGTTTCTCATCAATTGTTCCCTTTTGGGGGAACCATGGACAAATATCTCACACAAAATCTAAAAATTATATTAAATACTTTTTATTAACCCTAGTTCTTTGCGTTTTGAGTGACTCCTTGAGCCCTATCACAAAAAGTGACCATTTCAAAAAAAAGGGGGGGGGGGTGGCATGTCTTACCGTATTTCTCCTAAGATCTGCGCCCCGTTATTTATTCCTCCCAGACTGTCTCAAGATAGGTTGCTCAGTGGCGTCATGTGGAACCAAAGTCACTTTCTGGCGTTTCTCAAGATGAGAGGTAGGCCTACCCTCCAATGAAGAGCGGTATTCTCTCCTCTGTGATCTCCTGGGGTTCAGGCACCAGTTTGTCCCGACCCGCAGGACAGTTGAACAGGGTCTGGGGAAACACCTGTGGAGAGACTGGAGAACAAGGAAACACAAAGAACAGACAGCAAGTCAAAAAAAAAAAAAAAAAAAAAAAAAAGCCCTCTGATCAAACTGACAAATTTTATTTTTCCCAGGCAGGTTTTATGCCCACAGAAGCAGGATATGGGGAGGGGGATGACGCAGAATCGCTTTGATTCTGGGGGAACCCACCTGTTCCCAAAAGCAGGATATTGGCTAGGTAAAAAGTTCAGCAGGAGGAACAGAACAGAATGAGTTGCTAGGTCCTGTCCACAAGATCTATAGCTATTTGTTCTTAACTGAGGATAGTACTTTCCTACAGGGGCCTCAACTTTTTCCCACAGAAATCTCAACTAAGCTAGTACTTTTCCACTAGGGCCAAAAATTTGTAAGTAAGCACTTATGGTTGACAAGGCAGTTAACATTTAAACAGGGTCACTCCCTACATATAAATACACACACACATGCACATACTCATATATACATATGCAAAAATGCACATGCATACATATATATACACATAACATATACAAACATATATTTATTCCATGTTCTGTTTCTATAGAGAACCTTAACTAATATTGTCTTACTTTGCAGACTCAGTGTCTGTGAGCCCTGATCCTCATGGCTTTTGTTCAGGACAGAGGGCTCTAAGACACTCTCTCTGTTTGTAATATCAGAGCCTGGATATCAGATGTATAAAGAAAGTCTGGGCATAGCTATAGAGTGAACTGGCCCAAATGATATAGCCAAAAGGTTTTTATGCACACACACACACACACACACACACACACACATACAAATCCTGGTTGACACCCTTCGGTTAGCAAGAACAGTTAGCAAAGAATGGAGCTACAAAGGCCAAATGTAACATGAGTATAGTCAGGCACTTTCCCAGACCTATGGACTATGATGGATTTGGTTTTGCTCTCATTTTGGCAGGTGTTGGGGGTCTCCATGCTGGATTCTTAGGTCAGAATGGAGCCTCTAACATAGCATCACTTGTGCAAAGGGCTTGGCAGGGTGCTGTTTCAATATGGCCTTGATAGGGGTGACCTTGTCCTAGTCTACAAAACCCACACAAACTCACTGGTGTTCACATGGATAGAACAACTAGACAGGTATGGCTGAGTAGGGTCGTTAAAATTAATTGGGAGGATTCTAAACACCTTTGATTATTTAGCTCCCAAATAAAAGACACAAAACACTTATATTCATGATAAGCCTTAAAAGCACTAGAGCTGGGAAGATATCAACCTTCTATGCTATTTTATCTACTTCTCTATCAATAACCTGGAGATACGACTTCCCAAGTTCTATCTGAGCCTCTCCTACTACAACTGGCTGGCACTCAGAGCCAGGCTTTCATGATCTACCCACCTCAAGAAGTCTCTTCTCCCTTCTTCTCTCTCTCCTATTTTCCCTTGTTTTCTCTCCTCAGACCCAAGATAAGCAAATGAAACAATGCCTACATCTCTTCTGCACAACTAAAGACTTTCAGTATGGATGCATCTGGAGGATGTCATCCTAAGTGAGGTAACTTAATCACAAAAGAACACACATGCACATGATATATACTCAGTGATAAGTGAATATTAGCCCAGAAACTCGGAATCCTTCTTAGAAGGGGGAACAAAATACCCATGGAAGAAGTTACAGAGACAAAGTTCAGAGCAGAGACTGAAGGAACGACCATCCATAGACTGCCTCACTTGGTGAACCATCCCATAAACAACCACCAAACCCAGACACTATGGCAGATGCCAACAAGAGCTTGCTGACAGGAGCCTGATATAGCTGTCTCCTGAGAGGCTTTGCCAGTGCCTGGCAAATACAGAAGTGGATGCTCACAGTCATCCAGTGGACAGAGCACAGGGTCCCCAATGAAGGAGCAAGAGAAAGTACCCAAGGAGCTGAAGGGTTTTGCAGTCCCATAGGAGGAACCTCAATATGAACTAATCAGTACCCCTGGAGCTCCTTGGGACCACCAATCAAAGAAAGCATATGGTGAGACTTGTGGCTCTAGCTGCATATGTAGCAGAGGATGGCTTAGTCAGTCATCAATGGGAGGAGAGGCCCTTGGTCCTGTGAAGTTTCTTTGCCCCAGTATAGGGGAATGCCAGGGCCAGGAAGGAATAGGAGTGGCTTGGTTTGGGAGTTGGGGGAAAAGGGAGGGGATAGGGGATTTTCAGAGGGGAAACTAGGAAAGGGGATAATATTTGAAATATAAATAAAGAAAATATCTAATAAAAAAAGAAAAACTAAAAAACAGAAAAAATTTTTAAAAGGAAAAAGAAAAAGAAAAAAGAGCTAAGTTCAAAGTAGATTCTTTTTATTTATTTATTTATCTTTCAATTTTTTATTAGATATTTTCTTCATTTACATTTCAAATGCTATCCCAAAAGTCCCCTATACCCTCCACCCGCCCTGCTCCCCTACCCACCCACTCCCACTTCTTGGTTCTGGCATTCCCCTGTACTGGGGCATATAAAGTTTACAAGACCAAAGGACCTCTCTTCCCAATGATGGCCAACTAGGCCATCTTCTGCTACATATACAGCTAGAGACACAAGCTCTGGGGATACTGGTTAGCTCATGTTGTTGTTCCACCTATAGGGTTGCAGACCCCTTCAGCTCCTTGGGTGCTTTCTCTAGCTCCTCCATTGGGGGCCCTGTGTTCCATCCAATAGATGACTATGAGCATCCACTTCTGTATTTGCCAGGCACTGGCCTAGCCTCACACGAGACAGCTATATCAGGGTCCTTTCAGCAAAATTTTGCTGGCGTATGCAATAGTGTCTGCGTTTAAATCAAAACAACCTTGAGATTACACCTCACACCAGTCAGAATGGCTAAGATAAAAATTCAGGTGACAGCAGATGCTGGCAAGGATGTGGAGAAAGAGGAACACTCCTCCATTGCTGGTGGGATTGCAAGCTTGTACAACCACTCAGGAAGTCAGTCTGGAGGTTCCTCAGAAAATTGGACATAATACTACCGGAAGATCCAGCAATACCTCTCCTGGGCATATACCCAGAAGAAATTCCAATGGTAATAAGAACACATGCTCCACTATGTTCATAGCAGCCTTGTTTATAATAGCCAGAAGCTGGAAAGAACCCAGATGCCCCTCAACAGAAGAATGGATACAGAAAATATGGTACATTTACACAGTGGAGTACTACTCAGCTATTAAAAACAGTGGATTTATGAAATTCTTGGACAAATGGATGTATCTGGAGGATATCATCCTGAGTGAGGTAACCCAATCACAAAAGAAGTCATTAGATATGCACTCACTGATAAGTAGATATTAGCCCAGAAACATAGAACACCCAAGATACACTTTGCAAAACAAAAGAAAATCAAGAAGAGGGAAGACCAATAGGTGGATACTTCATTCCTCCTTAGAAAAGGGAACAAAATACCCATGAAAGGAGTTACCGAGACAAAGTTTGGAGCTAAGACGAAAGGATGGACTATCCAGAGAACTCCACCCAGGGATCCATCCCATAATCAGCCACTAAACCCAGACACTATTGCATATGCCAGAAAGATTTTGCTGAAGGGACCCTGTTATAGCTGTCTGGTATGAGGCTATGCCAGTGGCTGGCAAATACAGAAGTGGATGCTCAGAGTCATCTATAAGATGGAACACAGGGCCCCCAATGGAGAAGCTAGAGAAAGTACCCAAGGAGCTGAAGGAGTCTGCCACCCTATATGTGGAACATATAGGGGTATAGGGGACTTTCAGGATAGCATTTGAAACGTATATAAAGAAAATATCTAATAAAAAGAATAAATTAAAAAAAAAAAAAAGAACTACTCCCTCATCCTTTCTAAGAAGAGGATTTAAAGGACTTCAATGGAGGACTTCTAATATAGTAGAGTCCAACCAAAACCTGTTCACAGCAGGCCACTCCACAGTGAAACCCCTGGAGGGCATCTGAGGAAGCTGCTGTTTGTTGGAGTCACTGTGTACTGCAGACACTGGGTGCTGCAGCTGCTTCCTGTGCTATGGGAGCAGATGCTGGAGGCTTATTTTGCAGGCACCTGGCAGGAGCCTAAGAGACAAGGAAAACCCATGCTTTCCCTTCATGCTGCTCTACTGCCATCTACTGGCCGAGCTTCAGGGTCAGCTGGCAAAGAACAGATCACTAAGGGTTCAGGATCATTTTTGTAGCTGAGATGCAGCATAAATACTTTCTCCCACAATGAGAGCAATACCTGAACCTTGTAGCAAACAAAAACCAGAGGGAGATCACAAACCTATAAATATGGTACTGCGACACTGCAGTGCTCATGAAGCTCTTTGGATGGTTTTTTGCTCTGTAATCAGTATATTAAAGAGACATTAATAAATTTCAAAGATTGTTTAAATTCTGATACGCAGACTTATGAACATATGATGACATTAAGTGTACGATTATGACCGTTCTTCACAATCTGCTACCATACAAAGATTAAATTATGATTACTTTGGAGCCTAAATCAAATGGTTTAAAAGAGCTAGCAGCTGGCGAGGATGTGGAGAAAGAGGAACACTCCTCCATTGTTGGTGGGATTGCAGGCTTGTACAACCACTCTGGAAATCAGTCTGGCGGTTCCTCAGAAAATTGGACATAGTACTACCGGAGGATCCAGCAATACCTCTCCTGGGCATATATCCAGAAGAAGCCCCAACTGGTAAGAAGGACACATGCTCCACTATGTTCATAGCAGCCTTATTTATAATAGCCAGAAACTGGAAAGAACCCAGATGCCCCTCAACAGAGGAATGGATACAGAAAATGTGGTACATCTACACAATGGAGTACTACTCAGCTATTAAAAAGAATGAATTTATGAAATTCCTAGCCAAATGGATGGACCTGGAGAGCATCATCCTGAGTGAGGTAACACAATCACAAAGGAACTCACACAATATGTACTCACTGATAAGTGGATACTAGCCCAAAACCTAGGATACCCACGATATAAGATACAATTTCCTAAACACATGAAACTCAAGAAAAATGAAGACTGAAGTGTGGACACTATGCCCCTCCTTAGAAGTGGGAACAAAACACCCATGGAAGGAGTTACAGAAACAAAGTATGGAGCTGAGATGAAAGGATGGACCATGTAGAGACTGCCATATCCAGGGATCCACCCCATAATCAGCTTCCAAATGCTGACACCATTGCATACACTAGCAAGATTTTACTGAAAGGACCCAGATGTAGCTGTCTCTTGTGAGACTATGCCGGGGCCTAGCAAACACAGAAGTGGATGCTCACAGTCAGCTAATGGATGGATCACAGGGCTCCCAATGGAGGAGCTAGAGAAAGTACCCAAGGAGCTAAAGGGATCTTCAACCCTATAGGTGGAACAACATTATGAACTAACCAGTACCCCTGAGCTCTTGACTCTAGCTGCATATGTATCAAAAGATGGCCTAGTCGGCCATCACTGGAAAGAGAGGCCCATTGGACACGCAGACTTTGTGTGCCCCGGTACAGGGGAACGCCAGGGCCAAAGGGGGGGAGTGGGTGGGTAGGGGAGTGGGGGTGGGTGGGTAAGGGGGACTTTTGGTATAGCATTGGAAATGTAAATGAGCTAAATACCTAATAAAAAATGGAAAAAAAAAAGAGCTAGCAGCATGCATGAGGAACACCTATGCATGCAAATTTCTTTGAACTCTGTGGGAGTTAATAAACAAGGGATTTTTAATGCTTAGGGTAATTAGAAAAACCCACCTCTCTCTAGATGTAGAGCAGGTGTTGAACACAGGTAAGGCCATGCTAAATTCTGGAATAGCTATTAATATTAATTAGTTCTAGACACTTATATTGTGAGCAGTCTTTCACACACTACTATTCCTGGAATAATCAAGACACTGGAAATGGGGAAATCTGACTACCTATTCAGCAGAGAATGGACTTTCCTTTGCTGTTGGAGGCACCTAGAATAAAGACACTAATCTAGTGGGTGTGACAAAAGTTTAACAAGAAAAAGAGCACCTTAGACTCTCCCGCATGTAAGAACATATATTCAAACAGAGAAGGGGTGGGAAGAATGGAAGAGACGGGGAGTTTGCTGTGATAGAGCACCTCTTAGGAATATCAGTAGCTGTGTCCATAAATCCCAACTACATGTCTGCTCAAACCTGGGCTGAATGAGACAATGCCAATATTCATGACAAAGTGACCAAAGAAAAGTCCAGGAGGCCTCAGTCCTCCACAAAGAACAACAGGCACCTAAGGAAATCTGGGAGTGGGAGGGATAGTCTTCCACAGAGGAAAGCATCAAGTGGTTATCCAATACCACATGGGCAGGTTGAAAACATATATACGAATACTGTTATATAGGCTGAGCAGGTAATATATAAGAGCATGTGTGTGTGTGAGCGTGTGTGTGTGTGTGTGTGTGTGTGTGTGTGTGTGTGTGTGTGGTATGTGTTGAATGTGGAACATACACACACGGAGCAGGCACATAATAACAGTAAATTTTAAAAAACATCCACTTGGAAATGAATGGGAGAGTTTTATGGTGTAGAGAAAAGGGAAAGGAGAAATGCAATTAATTATATTATAACCTCAAAGTAAAAAATCCAAAAAATTTTAAAAAGCAACGTAGAGGATAAAGAGGATTAGTGCAGGTTACAATTCCAGGTCTCCCTCCATCATTGCAAGGAAGTCAAGGAAGGATCTGCAAATGGCTAGTACATCAAGAAGAGAGAATCCAGCCTGGGAAACACATAGGCTAACTACAGATCTTCACCTCTAACGCACCTCCCCAAAATCCAATTCCCCAGGCTCATTCCCAGTTCCACAGTCAACCATCTACTGTGACTCCCCTTTTGGTCTACCCCCTTTCTACAGTGGACCACACAAATCTTCTACTCCAAACTTCTTTCTCTCCCACTCATGGCTTATCCCAGTCCCCAAAGTCAACAGGCATTCCTTGGGAATCTGCAGGCCACTTTCACCAGGAAAGCATGGAGGCTAATTTCAGATCTACATAACTCCTCTATTACTCCAAGTCTGACCCATCATTCTCATCTCCACCTCTGTTGCAGATCTTCTTCTCTGTGGCCTCTCCTCACTTTCTACATCTATTACCAGGGGATAAGCAGATCCCAATGAAACACCCTACTTTCCTCCCTCCTGTGGACCCCACACACACAGCCCATCCCCTCCTAGCCCTTCCTTACTCTAAGTGTCAGCTCCCAATACCTAGAAATACATTTTACCTAGAATCCCCAGTGGCTACATCTATCTGGATTCTAGAAGTAATTCCTATCAGGTGATACACAGTCACTATGTCTCACATGAAACAGAAATATTAACAAAAACAAAACACTCAAACAACAAAGACCAGATATAGGTACCTAAAATATGATCTTTCCAAACCCAGATACCCATATGCCAGCATAAAGACAAATCAGTAACAGCCCGGGGGACGTAAATCCAACAGAGCCTAACAACTCTAGCACAGCAGACACTAAGTGTTACAACACAGCTAAAGTATGTGTGCCCAAACACCCAAACACACACACACACACACACACACAGGATCTTAAGATAGCCTTTATTCCCTTTATTTGTAGAATAGAGGTTCTTAACAGGAAAATAATTTTTTAAAATCCCTTAATCCCTTAAAGAAATATATGAAAACAGAAATGGTGGAAGGAAATGGATAAAACCGTTCAAAACCTGAAAGTAGAAACAGAATCAAGAAAGGAACCCCAAACTGAGGGAAATATGGAAGTAAATAATTTAGGAATTCTAACAGGAACCTGAGAGGCAAACCTCACTGACAGAATAGCAAGAATGGAAGAGAGAATCTAAGGGGTTTCAGCAAAATCCTAGACAGAATAGGTCCTTCAGTAAAGAAAACATTAAATCTGAAAATATCCTGGCACAAAACATTCAGGTAATCCAGGACACCATGAAAAGACAAATCTAAGAATAATAGAAATTTTAAAAGGGGAAGAAACACAGGTCAAGCTGGTAGGAATGGCTCACACCTTCAGGTCCAGTACTAGGGAGGCAGAGGCAGGTGGCTCTCTGAGTTCCAGACCAGCCTGGTCTGCACAGTGGGTTCCAGGACAGCCAGCAATACACAGAGGGATTGTGACTCCAAAAACCAAAAGAAAACACAGGTCAAAGTCACAGAAAATATTTCCAACAAAATCATAGAAGAAAATTTTCCTAACCTGAAGAAGGTGATGCCTATAAAGGTGCAAAAGGCATCCTGAACACCAAATAGACTGGGCTAGAAAAGAGAGTCCCTTTGTCACATAACCATCAAAACAATAAACATAACAGAACAAAGAAAAACATTAAAAGGAGGATGGGAAAAATACCAAGTTACATACAGAGGCCGACCTATTAGAATAACACCTGCATTGCCAATGAAGATTCTAAAACCCAGAATGGCCTGTACAGATGTTCTAAAACTTGAAGACACCACAAGTGCCAGTCTAAGACTACTATAAGAAAAAAGTATCAATCAAATAACAATCACAGCATTTGGGGAAAAGAAGAACATTCCATGATAAAACTAAAGTTTAACTTGGGAGGAAGAGGCAGGTGAAATTGTGAGTTCAAGGCCAGCCTGATCAACAGAATGAGTTCCAGGCCTGCCAGGGCTATACAGAGAAACCCTATCTCAAGAAACCACAAAAAAAGTTAAGCAATATCTAGCTAAAAATCAACCTCTAAAGAAAGTAAGATAAGGAAAACTTGAGCCAACCACACCTAAGAAATAAATAATCAACACACAGGAAATAAAGAACCACACACAAAAATAAATAATGCCAAACCAGCAAATCAGTAAAGGGGAAACACAGCTGGGCGTAGTGGCACACACCTTTAATCCCAGCACTCGGGAGGCAAGCGGATTTCTGAGTTCGAGGCCAGCCTGGTCTACAGAGTGAGTTCCAGGACAGCCGGCGCTATACAGAGAAACCCTGTCCCGAAAAACTAATAAATAAATAAATAAATAAATAAATAAATAAATAAATAAATAAATAAGAAACACACACACCAACACCACCAACAAGTCTCGAAAAACTAATAAATAAATAAATAAATAAATAAATAAATAAATAAATAAATAAGAAACAAATACACACACCAACACCAACAACAACAACAATCACTACCATCAACGAAATAACAGGAATCAAAAACACCGCTCATTATCTCTCAATATCAATGGTCTCAACAATATGGATATAAAAACAGTATGCAACCTTCCAATACATCCAAGAAACAGAAACACATCTTGACATCAAGGATGGACATCAGGGTAAAAAGGGTGAAAATTTATATTCTAAGCAAATAGACCTAAGAAGAAAGCTGGTATAGCCATTTTAATATCTGACAAACTAGACTTCAACACAAAACTAATTAAAGGGTATATATACTCATCAAGTGAAATGTCCACTTAGAGCACATTGCAATTTTTGATGCATATGGCCCAAGTATATTGCAACTCAAACTCATAAAAGAACATTAGTACAGCTTAAATCACATATTGTACCAAACACTGATAGTGAGATACTTCCCTACTTGACTCTTGCCAACAGACAGGTCATCCAGACAAAAACTAAGCAGAGAAATGCTGCAGCTAACTCGTGTTATAAACCAAATGAACCTAACATATCATTATGAATTAAGAAATAATCTATTTGGCTGTATAGCATCACTACAAGACAGTACCTCTTTGTAGATCTGCAGAGATATGCTCAAAAAGGGTGAGCTAATATCTAGTGATTGATATATGTTTAATAGTAACAGAAAAACTTATTAATAGCAGGAATCTTTCCTAAAATGAATTCTCTTCTCCTCTCTACCTTTGGATGAATATATAGAACTCTCAGCTCCTCCAGGCCCATATCTACCTGGACACTGCCATGCTTACACCTTGATGATAATGGACTGAACCTCTAAACCTGTAAGCCAGCCCCAGTTAAATAATGTCCTTTATACGAGTAGCTTTGGTCATGGTGTCTCTCCACAGCAGGAAATCCCTAATTGAGAGAGTGGGAGAAAGAACTCACAAAGTAGCAAACACCAGCTACACACACTTAACCTGATAAAAGTGAAAGTGGGGAATAGCCTTGAATGTACTGGCATAGGAGATGACTTTCTAAACAACACCAATAACACAGGAACTAAGATCAACAATTAATAACTGGGACCTCATGAAACACAAAAGCTTCTATAAGACAAAGGACACTATCATTCAGACAAAGTGTTGGCCTACAAAATGTGAAAGATATTTACCATCTACACATCTGATAGAAGGCTAATAGACAAAATAAAACTCAAAAAATGAGATATAAAGAAAAAACTGAATTTTAAAATGGAGTCCAGAGAATTCTCAAAAGAGGAAAGAAAATGATTGTTTAAAGAAATGTTCAACATTCTTAGTCATCAGAGAAATGTAAATCAAAACTACGTTGAGATTGCATCTCGCACTGTTTAGAACAATCTATAAAACAAGTGATAGAGTGAAAATTTAATTTTTTTCTTTTATTTTTCCTCCCCAAATTTAATTTTTTTTCAATGCCTACTTTTAATGATGGTTCTTACATGCTTTAATCTCCCTTCTAGCACACAATCCACGTGACATAGTGGAAGAGAAAGGATATGGGGGGCGGGGGAAGAAGACGAGTTTAGAAATGGTTCATTGGGCAAATCCCATTTATTGTCAGGAAAACAGCAGTTCAGTTCACAGCTCACCAGTGGCAGCTCGATACACTCACCAACACTTCATGGAAATCCCAGCAATACAGTTCAGTAGAGTAGGGATAGCAAACACAATCAGCAGAAGTGACACAACATAGCAGAAGTGCCAGGCCTCAGCTGAAATGTCACAAGTAAGCTGGACAAGGACAAACAGGAATTCGAGGAAATGTTTTCTGCAACAACAACATCAGAAAGATCAGTGAAAACTGGAGACTGACAAGAGTTGAACAGCACTCTGCAAGCAAGCTAATCTCTTCTCACAGACCATTGATCCTTATTTATACTCACTCCAAAAATCACATATCCTCCATGGGTCTTCCCTGACCGCCTGTCTTGCTTCAGCAGTGAATCACACTCAGTTGATATTATTCTGCCAATCAGCATGAGTATGCCAATCGTCAAGAAGCTGTCAACATACCACCACAAGTTTTCTTGTGAATTTCTCTCTTATGGTCATGACATGACATTGAGTCATGACAAAAGGAACTCAATTAGACAATGTGAGGCAGACCAAAGCATGCATGTCATTAGCAAAGAATCCATCATGTGTTCTTTCCCATGTTTGCTTTAGCAAAATATCCTTTCATCTGTGATTGCTTCAGAGAAATGTTCTTCACATGTTTGCCCCAGAAAAACACCATCAGACACAACTGACTTTCCAAAGAACCCTAAAATTTCTACTTCGACAGAATAAAGAAGTAGGGGTGGGAGCAAATAGTTAGTGGAAGCAGAATAAACAGTCATGGATGGATGGGGAGCTGGAACTGGAGAATCTAGTGGGGAAGTAGAAGGAGAGGAGGATAAGGGAGGGAATTCATGGAGAGACAGCTAAAACTAAAGGCTATTTTGGGGTAGTATGGAAACCTAACACATAAGATTCTTAAAATGTTTACATATATGAGGGAAATAAAAATGAAATCACCAAACAGTGGGGAAGACAGAGGCCCAAGTTCACATTTCTTGTCATCAAATGAAGCTTCTGGTATGGGAATTTGTCTAATTGAGTTGTTAGCCAAAAAGGTCCCAAGGGAATCCCTCAAACAACCCAGGCTGTTGCCAAGAGTATGGATTGTTCTCCACAAACTGACTGTAAGGCCCACATTGATGAAGAAAATGCCTACACAACTGACTGCAGGCAAGGTGTCACACAGAGTCAATCTATAAAAACAATCTTTATGGAAGATATCATATGTAGTTTACCAAGAGTTTTGATGTCGTCACTGTAAGGTCCGCCCCTCTAGAATAACTGTAGACATTTTGTCCCATGACTGCTAGCTATCTCATATTGTTGCTGTAATATGCCTCCCTGTCATTGACCCAGAAAAATAACTTGACATAGATCAGGGTTTTGCTGAACTCAACCTAGCTTGTTATGTTCTGTCATTATATTCCTGATATTTGTTAATTTTAATGGAGGAGCTAGAGAAAGTACCCAAGGAGCTGAAGGGGTCTGCAACCCTATAGGTGGAACAACAATATGAACTAATCAGTACCCCCGGAGCTCGTGTCTCTAGCTGCATATGTAGCAGAAGATGGCCATCATTGGGAAGAGAGGCCCTTGGTCTTGCAAACTTTATATGCCTCAGTACAGGGAAATGCCAGGGCCAAAAAGTGGGAGGGGGAGGGGAGGGGAGGGAGGACTTTTGGGATAGCATTTGAAATGTAAATGAAGAAAATACCTAATTAAAAAAATAAATTAAAAAAAAAAAAGAATTGCCACGTCTGTAAGCTCCACTGAGGACCAATCAGAATAATGGTCAGTTAGACCTGTTCTGTCTGTTAGGGAAAACAGCTTGCGTCAGAGCCGACCACCAGACAGCACATCCTGCACCTGTGCATGAGCTCGCTGTGGCTTTTCCTTCATAAGCCGGCCCTGAGAGATGTTCAGCATCATAGCTCAGCACCCAGATACTGAGCTGTGGCTCTGATCGATCAGAATTAGGGTGTATATTCCATAAATCATCGCTGTCTTACTGAGACTGGTTTCCATGTGGTTTGTGGGCAACTCCTGAACCCACAAACCCAACAGTCACATCTTAAGCTTATTGTGCAGAGATGATTGGCTCAATTGTCACCAGGAAAATTTTTCACCAAATTGTGTTTTGTTTAAATATGCCTGAAATAAACTATTGGGGTCAGACTCCTTAAGTTTCAACCAATACTTTATGTTCTTAGACTTGTTAAACCAAACTACCTGCTTGCCTCCCACAGATCATCACTCCGCTGACCGTGGTGGACTCGGAGACCACAACAATAATATTTTATTTACCGTAACATTATCCCTAAGAAGCCTGTTTGTTTTCTAAAAAGGTACAAAAGGTGGGCAGATCCAGATGGTTGGAGAGATGGGAAGAAACTGGGAGGAGTAGAGAAAGGGGACACCCTTATCAGAATATACTATGGAAGAAAAAAATCTATTTTCAGTAAAAGGAAAAACCATAGAGAGATGACTGCATGTTTCCTTGCTTGTCCTGAGCTCAACTTCTCCACTCTGATACAGTCAAGGATGCACCACCCACCACTCCAGTCCAATACAGAGACTCTTTGGTTGAGACTCAACTTGGATGATGAGTAGAGGCTGACTGCAGACACTTCCCATTTCATTTCGTACACCTGACATCAGGGAGGCTGCTTGCCCTTCCTAGACTTGTCTATGGAAGTGACAGGGACAGGTGGGTGGGTAATGGAAAGATGAACTCCTGGGTGCCGCATCTCTAGAGTCCTGTTTCCCACCTCAGACCCACCTCTGTGGACTATTATCCTGGAAGCAGTGTCTGGGGACCTGATGCTTACCCCAAAGCTTGTGCTGGTCCTGTTGACAACATCCTTCTGAGTCCAGCTTGGGGGAGAGTAAGTCAGCAATGCCCAATCATTTTCATGACAGGATCTCTTCTCACTTACAAAGTGAATGGGCCTCAAGGTAATTCTTCCTAGGTGGATTTTACTAAGTCATACTGACCATGCCATGAACTGAGAGTTTGAGACATTAGGCTTATTGAAGATATTGTAACTACTTGCATGTAAGAATGATATTTTAAAAGAAAATTACACATTTTCAAGGCATAATGATGGTGGATAGAATAGATAATATTTTTGAAATTTACATTTTGGCAAGGAACTTTAACTTTTCCATCAATTAATAGGGTGTTTATTCATTTAAAACAGCTTTCTACTTAATTTCAGAAAATTAACAGAACCATGCTTAACAGAAACATGTAAGCTGTACATATTTTTATGTGTGTGTGTGTCTGTGTGTGTCTGTATCTGTAGCTATATCTGTGTGTGTGTGTTTATATGTTTGTCACTGTCTCTGCCTATTTCTGTGTCTCTGTTTCTGTGTATGTTTATGAGTGTGTAATAGGAAAAAGAGTCACCGGGCGTGGTGGTACACGCCTTTAATCCCAGCACTCAGGAGGCAGAGGCAGGCAGATTTCTGAGTTCAAGGCCAGCCTGGTCTACAAAGTGAGTTCCAGGACAGCCAGGGCTATACAGAGAAACCCTGTCTCAAAGACACAAAAAAAAAAAAAAAGAAAGAAAGAAAAAAAAAGAAAAAAAGGGAAGAAAAAGAGTCACCACAAATACTGGAAGTGTAGTTAGAGATGGTTGTGACTTGCATGTATATGCAAGAAATTCAGTTCTAGATTTTTGCAAGAACAGCAAGTGCTTTTCATTGCTGAGCCATCTCAGCAGACACAGAATATTTTTACAAGTATTAAATAATTGGAATAAAAATTATTTTAAGAAATTTAAATAATTTTATAAACTAATTAAATGTTTTTGTTACTACCAGCAGGATACTCTTTGGAGATGGGGTATAGTTATATAAACTGCCCTGGCCTGGGCTTTGCTATGAAGCTCAAGCTGGTCTGGAACACCAAGATCCCTTTGCATCTGCCTTCTCTATGCTGAGCTTAATAGATATGGGCTAGAGAGACAGATCAGCAGGTAAGAGGGAGGACTGGCTGTTCTTCCAGGGAAACTGTGTTGAATTCCTACTATACACATGGCTGCTCACAACTCTCCATCCAGTCTACAGGGACCCCAGCCTCCTTTCTTACAGAGTTTGGGGTACAGAGACATGCATAATGACAAAATGCCCATGCACTCAAAGTCATTAAAACTTAGTGATGAATGGCAGGATCCACTCCACGGGACACATTGTAGAGTTTGCCTTTGATACTTTACTAAATTGCCACATATGGCACTTCTTCAAGGTTGTCTTCCCTGTGGACTGGCAACATCACTGGATCATTTGATGTCTACTGCATCTACATCCATTGGAGAGCATTGCACATCGCATATGTACTGTGTCCATAAATGTAATTTTTAAAGGAGGTCAAGGTATGACCAAGACCTTAAAGGTTTTAGTACTCGAACATTTAAAAATGATCAAGTAAGTCAGTTGTAAATTGTAAAAAAAATCAGTATTGCAAGCCTGCATAAAGACCTTTATATTTATTAGTAACTTTAGGTACAATAGTTGGGCAAATTCTGAGCTATTCTAATCCTGGAATTCTGGACTAGACCCCTTCTCAGCCATGTGGCCTGATATCTGCCTTCTTAGCCAAGCTCTTCCCTGCTGCTTTATCTATATCCCCATTTGACCCCCACCACACACTCACTCTGGGCCTGAAATTGCAGCCCTTTGCCTTTCCTGCACAACTATTGGGTGTTCAGTTCTAAGATTATTGTCCATGAAGAACATGATGGAAAACATTTTATAAAATACTGAGTCAGGTGAAACTTCATAATAGTGACAATACCAAAGTTGGGGCTACAACCAGGTATCTGGGTACAGAAAACAGAATTTGAAAGCACACTGCACAAAATCATCCTTCAACACCTATTTCCATATCACCACAAATTTCCCATAAAAATTTTTAAGTGTAAGAAGTTGTTAAATTTATGGTGAAGAATTCAAGTGTCCAGAATTACAAGTATCCCTTTGAGGGCTAAAAATGTATCCCTGTTTTAGCTGAATAGAGAGGGATCAGAGGGCTATTGATTGATTTGCATTGTATATTAGAGAGACCAGAAAATATATTCAATAATTATATTCCAAAGGAGTGCAGGGTGGGTAGTAGGAGGAGAACCAGAAGCTTTGACTGTCATTGGCAGTAGGGTTCTCTATTTTAGAGAAGTCCTCGTTTTAATGAATTTCTTGTGTGTAGTTTCCTGCCACGTTATTCAGACCTCGTGGACAGGAGTCCAGAGCTGGTGATATACCCAAAAGTTGGGAGGTTAGCATGATCCTTGTTCCTGTCATTCCCAGTGTAAACAAATCTAATGTTTTGCCATTGATTCTTTTACATGGGAATGGATTCCATAAAATGGAGGCTAATGCTGCTCAAAAAAATTCTTCAATATCTTTTCTTTTTTATGAAAAATGTTTTAACATTGTATTTACAAAAGTCATATTTTGGAACAACACATGGTCACTTCATGCCTCCAAACCAACACTTTGAAAGAAGAGACATAAATACCAGGAGATGAAGACCATGACAAGCTACACTAGATCCTAAACCAATACAACAATAACCACAACACAACAAAAACCAAAGCAAAATTGCACACTGAAAGTATACACTTACTACCAGACTACATTACTTGCTAAATTCCTGCCATTCCTTATAGACATGGATAAGTGGAAATACTATAGAACTTCAAAGAAGGCTTTTGTATCACTGCATGCACTTGTAATGCCAACACATGAAAAGTAGAGGTAGGAAAGTCAGAAGTTCAAGGATCGGCAAACAATGGTATGGGAGGACACATATGCACAGAGTGAAGGAACCTCCATAGAATAACCTGGGACTAATTAGGTAACTGCCAGCAGAAGAGGTGAGTGACGCCCAGAAACCTCCAGTTTATGAATGAAGAAAAATTTTTAAAAGGGAAGAACTATAAAATGGGGAAAAGGGAATCTACTAATTTCTATATTTAATCTTGAAGGAAGCAAATTCACCCAAGAGGAGTAGACGGCAGGAAATAATCAAACTCAGGGGTGAAATTAACCAAGTGGAAACAAGAAGAACTATTCAAAGAATTAACCAAACGAGGAGTTGGTTCTTTGAGAAAATCAACAAGATAGATAAGCCCTTAGCTAGACTCACTAGAGGGCAAAGGGACAAAATCCTAATCAACAAAATCAGAAATGAAAAGGGAGACATAACAACAGATCCTGAAGAAATCCAAAACACCATCAGATCCTTCTACAAAAGCTTATACTCAACAAAACTGGAAAACCTGGACGAAATGGACAAATTTCTGGACAGATACCAGGTACCAAAGTTGAATCAGGATCAAGTTGACCTTCTAAACAGTCCCATATCCCCTAAAGAAATAGAAGCAGTTATTAATAGTCTCCCAGCCAAAAAAAGCCCAGGACCAGATGGGTTTAGTGCAGAGTTCTATCAGACCTTCAAAGAAGATCTAATTCCAGTTCTGCACAAACTATTTCACAAGATAGAAGTAGAAGGTACTCTACCCAACTCATTTTATGAAGCCACTATTACTCTGATACCTAAACCACAGAAAGATCCAACAAAGATAGAGAACTTCAGACCAATTTCTCTTATGAATATCGATGCAAAAATCCTCAATAAAATTCTCGCTAACCGAATCCAAGAACACATTAAAGAAATCATCCATCCTGACCAAGTAGGTTTTATTCCAGGGATGCAGGGATGGTTTAATATACGAAAATCCATCAATGTAATCCATTATATAAACAAACTCAAAGACAAAAACCACATGATCATCTCGTTAGATGCAGAAAAAGCATTTGACGAGATCCAACACCCATTCATGATAAAAGTTTTGGAAAGATCAGGAATTCAAGGCCCATACCTAAACATAATAAAAGCAATCTACAGCAAACCAGTAGCCAACATCAAAGTAAATGGAGAGAAGCTGGAAGCAATCCCACTAAAATCAGGGACTAGACAAGGTTGCCCACTTTCTCCCTACCTTTTCAACATAGTACTTGAAGTATTAGCCAGAGCAATTCGACAACAAAAGGAGATCAAGGGGATACAAATTGGAAAAGAGGAAGTCAAAATATCACTTTTTGCAGATGATATGATAGTATATATAAGTGACCCTAAAAATTCCACCAGAGAACTCCTAAACCTGATAAACAGCTTCGGTGAAGTAGCTGGATATAAAATTAACTCAAACAAGTCAATGGCCTTTCTCTACACAAAGAATAAACAGGCTGAGAAAGAAATTAGGGAAACAACACCCTTCTCAATAGTCACAAATAATATAAAATATCTCGGCGTGACTCTAACTAAGGAAGTAAAAGATCTGTATGATAAAAACTTCAAGTCTCTGAAGAAAGAAATTAAAGAAGATCTCAGAAGATGGAAAGATCTCCCATGCTCATGGATTGGCAGGATCAACATTGTAAAAATGGCTATCTTGCCAAAAGCAATCTACAGATTCAATGCAATCCCCATCAAAATTCCAACTCAATTCTTCAACGAATTAGAAGGAGCAATTTGCAAATTCATCTGGAATAACAAAAAACCTAGGATAGCAAAAACTCTTCTCAAGGATAAAAGAACCTCTGGTGGAATCACCATGCCTGACCTAAAGCTTTACTACAGAGCAATTGTGATAAAAACTGCATGGTACTGGTATAGAGACAGACAAGTAGACCAATGGAATAGAATTGAAGACCCAGAAATGAACCCACACACCTATGGTCACTTGATCTTCGACAAGGGAGCTAAAACCATCCAGTGGAAGAAAGACAGCATTTTCAACAATTGGTGCTGGCACAACTGGTTGTTATCATGTAGAAGAATGCGAATCGATCCATACTTATCTCCTTGTACTAAGGTCAAATCTAAGTGGATCAAGGAACTTCACATAAAACCAGAGACACTGAAACTTATAGAGGAGAAAGTGGGGAAAAGCCTTGAAGATATGGGCACAGGGGAAAAATTCCTGAACAGAACAGCAATGGCTTGCTCTGTAAGATCGAGAATTGACAAATGGGACCTAATGAAACTCCAAAGTTTCTGCAAGGCAAAAGACACCGTCAATAAGACAAAAAGACCACCAACAGATTGGGAAAGGATCTTTACCTATCCTAAATCAGATAGGGGACTAATATCCAACATATATAAAGAACTCAAGAAGGTGGACTTCAGAAAGTCAAATAACCCCATTAAAAAATGGGGCTCAGAACTGAACAAAGAATTCTCACCTGAGGAATACCGAATGGCAGAGAAGCACCTGAAAAAATGCTCAACATCCTTAATCATCAGGGAAATGCAAATCAAAACAACCCTGAGATTCCACCTCACACCAGTCAGAATGGCTAAGATCAAAAATTCAGGTGACAGCAGATGCTGGCGTGGATGTGGAGAAAGAGGAACACTCCTCCATTGTTGGTGGGATTGCAGGCTTGTACAACCACTATGGAAATCAGTCTGGCGGTTCCTCAGAAAACTGGATATAGTACTACCGGAGGATCCAGCAATACCTCTCCTGGGCATATATCCAGAAGATGCCCCAACTGGTAAGAAGGACACATGCTCCACTATGTTCATAGCAGCCTTATTTATAATAGCCAGAAGCTGGAAGGAACCCAGATGCCCCTCAACAGAGGAATGGATACAGAAAATGTGGTACATCTACACAATGGAGTACTACTCAGCTATTAAAAAGAATGAATTTATGAAATTCCTAGCCAAATGGATGGACCTGGAGGGCATCATCCTGAGTGAGGTAACACATTCACAAAGGAACTCACACAATATGTACTCACTGATAAGTGGATATTAGCCCAAAACCTAAGATACCCAAGATATAAGATACAATTTCCTAAACACATGAAACTCAAGAAAAATGAAGACTGAAGTGTGAACACTATGCCCCTCCTTAGAAGTGGGAACAAAACACCCTTGGAAGGAGTTACAGAGACAAAGTTTGGAGCTGAGATAAAAGGATGGACCATGTAGACACTAGCATATCCGGGGATCCATCCCATAATCAGCTTCCAAATGCTGACACCATTGCATACACTAGCAAGATTATGCTGAAAGGACCCTGATATAGCTGTCTCTTGTCAGAGTATGCCTGGGCCTAGCAAACATAGAAGTGGATGCTCACAGTCGGCTATTGGATGGATCACATGGCCCCCAATGAAGGAGCTAGAGAAAGTACCAAAGAAGCTAAAGGGATCTGCAACCCTATAGGTGGAACAACATTATGAACTAACCAGTACCCCGGAGCTCTTGACTCTAGCTGCATATGCATCAAAAGATGGCCTAGTCGGCCATCACTCGAAAGAGAGGCCCATTGGACAGGCAAACTTTATATGCCCCAGTACAGGGGAACGCCAGGGCCATAAAAGGGGAGTGGGTGGGTAGGGGAGAGGGGGTGGGTGGCTATGGGGGACTTTTGGTATAGCATTGCAAATGTAAATGAGCGAAATACCTAATAAAAAATGGAAAAAAAAATAATAATCTTGAAACTCATGTCAAAATCCTAAAGATGAACCTGGAGGACCTGAGGGAGTCTCAGTACTGGCTCACTTCTCTTTCAACTATGACCACATCTCATAAATTCCTTTTCCTAAATATTACCACATCTATCTCTTTCATTGTTTTTTGTTTGTTTGTTTTGTCAGATCTTTTCTCATTACTGTTGTCAGAAACCAAGCTCTGACACTAAACCTTCTGATGATAGTATCACCCTTAAGTTGTATGTGCTCAAGTGTCCAGGGCTTTGAGGTCCATCAAAGACACACTCCTGTTGCTGTCAGGAACTAGAGACATCCTGAGAATAAAGACCACAGAATCATATTCAGTAATGATGCTGGGTCTCATAGCATGTAGATACAGAAAACAAAAAAAGAGGAGGCAGGGATACCCACTTCCTAAGGATGGAGGACAACATAACACTCAAGGATAGTCCAGTAAAATGTGCAATAGAAAAGTCTCTGCAACTTCAGTAATAGCTGTGTGAATTAGAAATGATCTACAGATATCTCTAAATATATTAGTAACGTTAAGAAGGAAAGTGCATGAACCAGAACAAAAGGAAGTACTCATTTCATGAATGGAGATCAGTGCGTCTATAAAATGTCCATCCTGTGAGAAGTAATGGTCGGAAGCCTGTTTAAGACAAAGAATTCCAGAATACTGCTATAGGTTTTCAGGAAGAATTATTTGGGGATCTAAAATAATTAGATAATAATAATAAATAATAATAATTAGGGGCTGGACAGATGCCCCAGTAATAAAGAGCACTGACTTCTCTTCCAGGAGACTCGCATTCAATTCCTAGCACCTGCACATCAACCTACAACCATCTAATTCCAAACACAGGGAATGTGAAGCCATTTTCTGATCTCCACAGCCATCAGATACCATCATGGTGCTTAGACATATATACAGGAGGAAAAAGTCACACACATAATAAAAATGAATAATATTTATTAATTAATGGAGAAGGGAAGGGAAAAAAGGTAAAAACATTGAAAATAACCACAACAGGAGAGATTATGGAAAATATTTTCCGTTAAGGACTCAGCCAGATCAAGGGCCAAAGCCATTTTTCAGATACTCCTGTCTAGCTAGTCTATTGTAATCCAGCTAATGACACTCATCATCTCTGCTCAGCCTGTAGTAGAAGAGCAAGTCCAAGATCTCTATTGCTTCCCACAATCTGCATGCCTGAAACACAGCTCAAGAATGAATGAGACCCAGGGCTCCAGGAGGGCAGCCTCAGAAGAAAGGGCATAGAAATACCACAGCTCATAGGAGCCTAAAACCAACATGCAATGGGACCCTGATGTCCTCCTGGCACCTGAGAAAGTTCACTAGGCTGTGGGGTGAACAGGAAGCCCAGCTCTGGACCTGGATGATACAAGAAGCCAGGCAAGGGGAGCCTAAAGGGGAAGCCTGGAGTTGCTGGAAGGAACAGGGCCAAAGCTATACTCCCCTTGTCTGTGGTAGTGATGCACAGCATCCTTGTGGCTTCAGAATGAGATTCTTTCTCTCAGTTCCAATACTCAGATGCCACCATTTAATATCTCAGAGTTCAGGCCAGCATGGCTGCCAGCAGCAAGAGGAGGACTGCAGGTAACAGAGTCTTCCTCCTAAATGATGGTACAAGTTTAGTCCAGAATGATTTTCATTTACAATACATTTCTGAGCTTCTGGAAGAGGCTGATTGGCTTCTCTTAGAGTACACACTGGGAGATACAGAGACCTGAGGGGTCTTGAAAAGATTAATTATAGGGGACAAACCTCCATAGCCTGGCTTCCTGACCACAGATTCAGCTCTAGTCCCATATATCCTAGGAGCAGTGTCTTGGGACAAGTTGTTTACCCTGATCACCATACCTGTCCTGCTGACAACATCCAGCTGAGTCCTAGCCCAGATGCTGATCTGGATGCCAGAGTCAAAGAAGGAAAAGAAAACAAAGGCCTACCTATCTCCCTGACATGTCGATCTATGCTGCTGAATTCAGTTTCACTGCCTAGTCACGTCACGGTCTTCGACTGGTGTGCTGAGTCCAATTGCACTAATGTGCAGCTTTCTGGTTATCAGAGACCACACAGATCCTAATAGGATCAAGAACTTTTGGGTGGAGTTGGCTGCTTTGTCAGTGGCCATGTTCATAGGATGCCAAGTATACAATGGCAAGAAGTGAAAAAGATAATGCACTACTGACAGATCTCTTATGAACTCCACTCAAAATTTCTCCTGTGTCTCTCTATGACACCACACTGACCTTCCAAAGATCCACAAGGCACAAATATACAGCCCAAAACTCTGTACCTTCCTGTACATGGGAATTTTTCAAGCACCCACATTATTTCCACCATTTAATATCTCAGAGATTAAGGACCCAGGCTTTCTTACCCATATCCATTTCTTGGGTCCTATGTAGTTGCAGCATCGTTTTCCCACAACTGTGTTCACAGGGACATCTTCTATTAGGTTGATCTTATCTTGGTGCCACAGTTTGCATCTGTGGCATGGGGCAGCTTCCCAGCTCTGTAGCTGTTGCATGGCAGGGCGTGAAATGGAAAGCAATGGTCATACAGAATGAGAAAGACTTCCTGTACCTCAGTTGCTCCCTCCCTGCAGAACACAATGGGTGTGAAGACAGCTGTTGCCTAGATTAAATCTTTTTTGCCAGAGGCTTGTTGCTGTGTTCCAGATACAGAGGAGGCTCTGGGACATGCTGGAGGGACTGTCTCCAGGACAGGCCACAACACTGAGCCCTCCCTACACTGACATGTGTCTGCTTCCCTGTCATCTCTCCCTCTCAGAAGAGGCTGGCTTAGAAATCTCCATCACTGACTAAACTTTTCTTTTCACTGAACTACAAAGTCACACTTCCTTACTGAAGATATGCATTTGTCTAGTGTTTTGATATCTCTTACCATGGTAGGTGGTTGATTCATGTACAAAACATGAGTAAAACCTGGTACAAAAAAATGAAGTGTGATGTCCTTGTAGAACTGGCTTACCCTGGGCTGAATGCATTGCCTGCTGTGACAAGACAGCAGCCTTGTAGAACCAAATGTATCATAAATTGAGGAGGGTTAGATGATCTGGGGCGACAGGCAGTCCTGTAGGACATAAAGACAAAATGAAGTCTCACCTTCTTGCTGCTTGCAGCCTTGATGCCTTTGGGAGTATACTGTGCCCCTGGGCAATCCTTCACAGTTTGACACCACAGAAGGTAGAGGTTCCACCACTAGGCACCCCCCATGAGTCAGTTCTCATATGCTGCTGACACTCTGGACATGTCTTCTACAGTCTCATTTTGAAACATGACTGGACCTCTATAAGGATCTTCCTGTCATCTTGTGAGCACACACTTAAACTGGATGGAACCCATGTCAATGGTCTGTGCAGACTCTGGGTCTGACAAGTTGTCTACCACACTGAAATCTGCACTGTCTGATTTAAAGCCTCTTCCTTCCTGTGTTTTCCATCTGGCCAGGTTTCAGCATATATTCCAATACTCTGACTGTCCTGAGAGAGTGGTTACTGGAGGGGCTGGGGCTAACAAACCACCAGCTCAGTAGAGGTCTTTGAAAAAAAAAAAAAAACTGCTCTGGTTGAGTACTGAGCGGAGAGTGTTTTCCACTATCTCTCCTGCTATGTCTGCTTGTAACATTCTTGTCTATCTTGCTCCTTCTCTCCAGAATTAAAATATCTGTTACTGGGAGCACAATGGAATTTTTTTAAGGATCCTTCTGTCTTTACCATAGCTCTGATCACTTCTATTCAATGTGTGTGCTCGCTAGGCCCACAGTACCCCCTTTATGAATTCTGGACTTTTCCCTTCTGCTTTCTAATGTTTCCTTTTCTACTTTGCTAATAAGGTACATGATTCTTGCCATCACACACTGCTTCTGATAGTTTTTATCCAAGCCACCCTCACTTACTCCTGGCAGATGTTTCCATGTGTTATTCCCGAGTGTCCCAGCCCTATCCGGTTTTGTTTAATGTTTCTACGGAGTGTTAGACGTGTACTCAGTGCTGCAGAGAAGGGAGGTGCCACTCTCCTGTTCTCAGAACAGGGGAGAAAAATGGAGGTCTGTGACTGCTGCCTACCCACCAAGTTCATCTGCAGGATCCTACCATGAGGGTTAGACTTAAGTACAGGACAGGACTCTTCCCTGGTCTGCTCTGTATTATTTCCTGTATTTCTTTGTAAATAAGCTAGAGATTTCCGGTCATTGCTCGCCTCCTCTGACAGCTGTTGACTAACTTTGCCCAGTTCATTCTCTGGAGATTCCATCAGAAAGAGACTGTGTCTTCCCCTCCACCATGGTCTTGAACTCCTGATCCTCCTGCCTGAACCTTCCAAATGCCGGGTTTGCTTGGGTGTGCCTTGACACCTATCTCTCCGGAGACAATCTGAACTGTGTCCACTTATGTGTGTGGGGGAAAAAATTGCAGTAATGTTTCAGATGAGATTTGTAGACAGGAAGTATTTAATTGCTATGTGAATTTTTGTCAATGCTTTTGCTCTTTAAGAAATGAATCCTGCTGGGTGTGGTGGCACACGCCTTTAATCCCAGCACTTGGGAGGCAGAGGCAGGCGGATCTCTGAGTTAGAGGCCAGCCTGGTCTACAAAGTGAGTTCCAGGACAGCCAGGGCTACACAGAGAAACCCTGTCTCGAAAAACCAAGAGAAAAAAAAAAAAGAAAAGAAAAGAAATGAATTCCCTCTAGTTCAGGAAGGTTTGAACTCCTCTGCTTCCCAATGACAAGTGTTACAGGCCTGTACCATCATTGCCTTCTACATTAGAAGAATTCTATTAGAGAATATTTTTAGTATTAAATAGTATTTTACACTGTCTTAGGATTTTTATTGCTATAAAGAGTCACTGTAATAGTCTCATGTTCATGAAATCCAGGTCAATTTAACAGAATCAGAGAAATAAGGATTCCATAGACTTACACACTTAATTATGACGTAGTTCTCAACAATGACCTAACCATAGCACTTTAAATCAGTGGTTCTAAACATGTGCGTTGCTACCTCATTGGCAAACCTGTGTATCCAAAAATACTTACATTGAGATTAAAATACAAATGACAGTTATGAAGTAGCAAAAAAGGCAATTTGATGGTTGGGGTCACCACAACGTGAGGAACTGTGGGATGCCCGACTTGCCAGCAAGTGAGACGCCACAACAGGATCCTTCTGCAACACGTTTATTGGGAGAGCATGGACTACATAGGCGAAAGACCCCAAGCCCAGAAATGGCGCTGCTTATATAGGCCTAGGAGTGACGTGTCCATACCTGATTGATTATGCTACCAGTACCTCATTAATATGCATCGGGCCAAGCAGTGACTCAGTAAAAAACTCTTATGCACATGCGCACATTGGTTGTTTACCCAAATTCATGGGCGTCGGTATAAAGAAACCAGCGCCATCTTGTAATGGCTTTTGCGGCTTCCCACAAGGAACTGTATTAAAGTGTTCCAGCATTAGGAAGGGTGAGAAGCACTGCTTTGGATAATGCACTGAGTCACATATGCCAGCAGCAGTGGGAAGGCCATTAATAAGAGATCAGAAAACAAAACAGGTGATCACTAGGGAATCGCTCAAGCTTGTTCCAAGACTCCCAAAAGGAAATCCTCCCCTCCAGGCAAATCATAGGCTGCAGAATACTGGAAGCTGACATCTCAGAGCAGCATTTCCAGCCCTGAGCCCAGAGCCTCCAACCAGGACTGAATTGTGACCAGCCAGGACTGAACTCAGAGTCACATCACTGGAAGTGGCATGGACAGAGGTGCTTACAAGTGACATTAATAGAGGTGCTTGTAAACTGCACAGAACTGTACAGCAGCCAGTCTAGACATCCCTCATTTATAGGTAGTGGGTCTCATTCCAGATAGCTGAATAAAGGACCTGCCTAAGGAACAACTATTTCTCCAAAGTGTGGAACCTGCATCTGCAGCCACACGGGGCTGGTGGAGCTCTTCTTCCTGCCCAGCCTGAACTCCTTGGCAATATGATTAGAAATGTATTGTTCCTCCCACAGCATAAAAACAAACAAAAAAATTCCATTCATCAGCAACTGATCCCTTACCTAGTTGACTACAACAAAGATAATATCTAAGCTCCCAAAATAACATTAGTGATTTTGGACACTTGACTTGTGACTTCTTCACTGACAACTTAAGGGTGGTTTGTTTTTTGTTGTTGTTGGGGGGTTTTGTTTTTTTGTTTGTTTGGTTGGTTTTTTTTTTTTTTGGTTTTGGTTTTTGGTTTTTGGTTGTTTTTGGTTTTTCGAGACAGGGTTTCTCTGTATAGCTCTGGCTGTCCTGGAACTCACTTTGTAGACCAGGCTGGCCTCGAATTCAGAAATCCGCCTGCCTCTGCCTCCCAAGTGGTGGGATTAAAGGCGTGCGCCACCACGCCCGGCCGATGACTGAGGTTTTGAAAATTTTACTGAAAGGACTTTGTCAAAGAATGTCCTACTTCAAAGTAACATTCATTAACTTGGCATCCATTCAGTGTGCAAGATTCTCCTGTGGATGTGAATGCAGCCAATAATAAAGGATTCAATGATGTTTGCTGTCCTCAGCGTGAACAACCTTAAGGAAGTACCACCTGTGCCCATTTAGTGACTTATCAATGTGAAAAATTAACAATTACCCACTTGGTTGGCAAAGTCCTTTTATTCCGAGCATTTTGGAGCCAGTAGCATAGATTTCTGAGTGCTAGGCCAGCCTGGTCTACATAGCCACTTCCCAGACCAGCCAGGCTGCATACTGAGATGCTGTTTCAAAAGAAAACTAACATGAAAGGCCCTTGCTGCTCTTGCAGAGGACCAGAGCTGATTTCCCAGCACTTGAGTCTGGAAGGTCACATGTTCCTTAACTCCAGATCCAGGGTTTCTGACTACCTCTTCTGGAACCTATGAGTTCTTTGCACACACAAAGAGACTCACCAAAATACATACAAATAAAACGGAATCTTAAGATTGTTTCTCCTAAAATATATCTGTGAAACTGCATTTTTCTCTGTTTCAAATATTAAAAAAAAATTCTAGAAGGAAGATACAAAATCCTATGATCTACAGTGGGGAAGCTGAAAATAAGGACTCCAAAAAAATATTAAATATCCAAAAAGTTCTTCTGGCAGCATCATTTCGTTTCGGAAAATTGTTCTTTCTCTTCTCATTCACCTTACATGCAATTAGTTATCAATATATACATTGAATCAAAACTCTCAAAACCTCCGGTTCCTATCATGATAGACATGGATTGCTATAATCCACACATGCACAGTCACCACAGAAGGGTAAACAAAGTCTAAGCATGTATTGAGATTCTGACATTGAAACATTTGACAACTGCTGACTTACTGGCCTCTAGTCAAGGACTCAAGGATGTTGTGACCCGAACCAGAAAGATAGACTTGTGCTTAGACACAGATGCCAGAATACCAGGTTGCAGAAGTGGGTGCAAGATGGGGAAGCAGGACTCTAGAAATCACTGACCACCAGGAATTAATCTCTTGAAGTCCCACTCCATCAGGTCTATGTCACTACCCTTGGGAAATCTAAGAGAAGCCAATCGGCATCTGCCACATCAGGGTTATAAAGAGATACCAGTCCCCATTGAGACTCCACTCATCTTGAAAGATGAACCCTGGACCCTGCAACTTCCTCCTCCTCTTGGTGGCCTTGGACCTGACCCAGTATTGTGCAGGTGGGTGCCGGGCATGGAGGGAACTGGACTTTGGGGGAGCAGAACACAGCACTTGAAATCCTCATCTCTGCACTTTCTCCCTTGCATAACCAGACCCTCCCTGATCCCCGAGCTGGATCACCCTGACCCTCTCCTGCATCTCAGGTCCACAGACACACACCACCACCCCGCTCTGCTCCCTACCAACCTGCTCTGGGTCTAAGCTGAAGAGGCAGGGTCTCAATGTGCCCCACCCACAGGCTCACACTGGCTGCAGACTTTCAATACTGTGATTTTGAAGCATGGCACGTTGGAGCCCCGGATCATCCAGGTCGGCTATGTAGACTCCATACAGTATCAGGGATTTGACAGCAAAGAACCGACTGCAAGGATGCAACCTCGGGCTGCATGGATGGAGCAGGAGCCACCTGAATATTGGGAGAAGGAGACAGCACAAGTCCTGCGCTTGTCACTGACAAACGAAAGACTTCTTAGGTACATGATGATCTACAATGAACAGAGCAATGAGGGTAAGTCATCTCAGGGCTGAGGTCATAAGCCCTCAATGTCCCCCTGGTTTGGCCCAATAAGCTCCACTCTAGGTCCCCAAATCATAGATTCAGCCATAGTCAAAGGGACCCCTGGAGACCTTGACCTGAGAGAACCACAGACTGTGATCTGGTTAGGGGTTTAGTTGGGGACAAATCCCGGGATGGAAGAGAAGCCTCACAGTGACCAGAGACTTAATGGGGGTGGGGCAGAATATCACACCCTGCAGGAAGTGTTTGGCTGCAATGTGGATAATGATGGGAGCTTCCTCGGCGGTCTCTACCGGCTCACCTACTACGGCTATGAGTTCATCAACCTGAATGAGGACCTGAGTTCCTGGACAGCACAGGGAGAGGCAGCTGGGTTCCTGAAGACAGACTTGGTGAATGTAGGCGCAGCGGAAGGCTGGAGGACCTACCTGCTAGGGGAGTGCACAGAAAGGCTTCTTAGATGCCTGGACCTCGGAAAGGAGACCTTGCTGCGCTCTGGTGAGAGGCCCTTGACAACCCCTTCTGCTTTCTGACATTGGAGCTCCTGCCTCCCTGAGGCCTCCTCCTCAGCAGGGAGCAGCTGGAATGCTTACACTGTCTTGCATCAAAGGGGAAAGAGAGCTCCTCGGTGTCCTGACTCAACGTGAGAGAGGGACTCTCCAGAGGATTCAGCCTTCTCCCAGGACAGTTCAGTGTGTCCATTAACAGCAGTTCCCTTCCATCTGCACTGTGTATCATGGCCTCTCTCAGGCCGGATCACTGTCCTTGCACGATGACATTTAAAGTCTGACTCCAGGGTTGCTGAGTCCCTAGACCCCCTCCCCAATCAAAAAGAGAAGTCTATTTGTCTAGAATTTCCTGTTCTGTGTTGGCTCATGGTTATTGTAAAATAATCCAAGGAATAGATCATCCAGATCCTGAGTGTAGGCTTCTGTGTGGACTCTGCTCCCTCCCTCATCCAAGTCTCCCATCCTTTCCAGGGATGGTCCCATGAGCACTGCTCAGGCCCCCAGAGGAGTGCAAAATACCTGAATTTTCCAATTGTTCCCCTCAGATGCCCCCCGAACACATGTGACCCACCATGTAAGACCTGAAGGGAATGTCACCCTGAGGTGCTGGGCCCTGGGCTTCTACCCAGCTGACATCACCCTGACCTGGAAGAGAGATGGGAAAAACTACACCCAGGACATGGAGCTGCCAGACACCAGGCCTGCAGGGGATGGAACCTTCCAGAAGTGGGCAGCTGTGGTGGTTCCCTCTGGAGAAGAGCTGAGATACACATGTCATGTGCACCATGAAGGGTTACCTGAGCCTCTCACTCTAAAATGGGGTAAGGAGTGGGTGTGAGCACACACACTGCTGTCAGGAATTGTGTGAGCTCTTTGATGAACTAGAGCAGGATCAGGGTTGAGAGCTAGGGTCAGACTCCTCACTCTTCCTTCCTTTCTCTCCTCAGAGCCTCCACAAACCATCCCCATCATAGCAATTCTCATCGGCCTGGTTCTTGGAACTTTCCTGGTAGGAACTGTGGTGGTTTTTCTGGTGTGGAAGAAATAAAGGTAAGAAAGGGGAAGGGTCTAATTTCTTGTCTCCCTAGTGATCTCAAGGCCAAAATATAAAAGTAGCCTGCCTCATTAGAGGAAAGATGTATCCACTAAGGCACTGGGGCTTGTGTGCTGACATTAACTCTATCATAAATCATAAAGGAAATATAGATTCACTGCCTCTTGATGGAGGTGATGGAGACCTGATTCTGATTCCTCACAGACAGAGAGATGCCACAGAGAAGGTCCCTGCTGAGACCAGACCTACAGAAGGCCATTAAGTCCTCTTTACATACAATCTTCCATTGTGTTTCCTCCTACATCTATGGAGGTGCAGTCACAGTTCAAGAAACTTCCCTGGGGCTTGACCAAGGGATTTTTCCACTCCCACAATATTACTGCTTCCAGAGTCTCTCACTGGCTGTGTTCTTCCCACAGGTGGGAAAGAGGCACCTATATTTCAGCTGCCAGTAATTAAATGGAAGTTGGTTCCTGAGCCCCTTGCAATAGGGAAGACAGGTAACCATTGTGTGTGCTCACACATTTTCTCTCTGGGCCCTATTGCTGTGGGCCCTTAACAGGTCTTATGCTGTACTGCCATACGAATGGACAGTGCCCAGAGATCTTATGCATCTCTCCCAGTAGGATAGGAAGTACTCAGAGAACATATTCCTGCGCTGGGGTCACTTGCTAGACTGGAATTATTGTTAGTATAGATGCTTGTTTGGTATCATGGTTTAACAATCACCAATCAGAATTTGTTCTTCATTATTTCCTTCTATAGTGTGATATACCTGCCTTCTGTGACTTCAAAGGGTCCTGACTTTTCTTTCAATGGCTGGCATCTATGTCCAGGTCTCTGTTTCCTGTCAGTATGACTAAGGAAGTGAGTTCAGCCCAGACTCTCCATGCTGACCTGTATGTCTTCCCCAGTCATCTCTCCTGATCCAGGAGGTGCAGGTCTGGCTGACCTCCATCAGAGACTGACCTTTAGGCTCCAATGTGCTGTAAATTTGTTCTTCCTTGTTGAACATGTGTATTTTGTCCCTGCTTCTAAGGAGGACAGAAGTATCCATACTTTGGTCTTCCTTCTTCTTGAGCTTCATGTGGTCTGCGAATTGTATCTTGGGTATTCTGAGCTTCTGGGCTACTATCCACTTATCAGAGTGCATACCATGTGTATTCTTTTGTGATTGGGTTACCTCACTCAAGATATTTTCTATTTCCATCCATTTGCCTATGAATTTCATGAAGTCATTGTTTTTAATAGCTGAGTAGTATTCCATTGCATAGATGTACCACATTTTCTGTATCTATTCCTCTGTTGAGAGACATCTGTCTTAAGTCTCCTGTGAACACAGTTTTATTTACTCCTGTAAACTGGACATCTGTTGGGAAAACTTTCTCCTGGTGGGGGACTAAGCAATGCCTACCCCTGTTCTCAAAGAGTGTCAATGACAAATCAAAGATTGAATCTCTGTGAGGAATTAATATTTTTCTTGAGCTTATTTACAGAGCTTGTATGAGAGGTTGCTGACAGGAGTGTAGGTAAATCTAATGTATAGACTGGATGGTCTCTACCTTCCAGAGATGGATTCCTTTCCCCATCCTCTATATTCCCCAGCCTATATACTGCAGCCCCTCCTGAGACCCCCAAGGCTATGTGTAATAAAAGCAGATGTGGAGCTCTGAATCAGAATGGACCCCCATAGGTTTATATATTTGAATGCTTAGTCACCAGGCAGTGGGACTCTTTGAAAGGATTAGAAGGATTAAAAGGCATGGTCTTGCTGGAGGAAGTGTGTTATTGAGGGGGGGGGGGGGAGAAGGGGAGACTGTTGAGGTTTCAAAAGACCATGCCAGGCCTGGTCTCTTTCTGCCTGTTGCCTGCAGGTTAGCATGTAGCTCTCAGCTACTTCTTCAGCACCATGTGTGCCAGTGTACTCTGAACCATGATAATAGACCAAGCCTATGAAACTGTAAGCAAGCCCCCAGTTAAATGATTTCTTGTTTAAACGTTGCTGTGGTCATGGTGTCTCTTCACAATAACAGGACAATAACTAAGACTTCACAATTGCATACTACTGGCTGAGAGAAGTGGCTGGATACTCAGCTGAGGAACCAATGGCCACCTCCATCTATGAGGTAATGTCAACAGTCAACAAACCCAGCTGCGTGCTCGTTTGTGAGGAGGCACAAATGAGCTGGTTGGTTTGTGAGGATGCAGCTATGCTCCTCGATATTCATTAACTCATGAAGACAGTTTGGCTGGGAAAATAGTCCTGTACAACAGGGTCACTTACAGAAGCCTGGGTGAAGGTTCAATACAAAAACGTGAATGATTCCAGGGCAGCTTCAGCACCAAAAGCCCAACTTATAGGCAGCTTAGCCAGCCAGAAAGTCTCCTCTCCCAGCAATTGCTTACTGTTTTTATGAACAGGGAAAGAGGCTACTGAACCCTATGTGCTTTAGGAGCCTCCTGAGCTTGTAAACTCCATTAGCTTCCTGAGTCTTATGAGTCTCCCTCCTCCACTCACAGGGAGCACTTCCTTAGAGGATATGACTGCACAACACTGAGTCACATAAGGCTCTGTCTCAAAAAGCCAAAACAAAGGCCTAGGAAGATGGTTCAGCAGATAAAACATTCACTGAGCAAGCATGAGGATAATTTAGATCTCCAGAACCCATATAAAAGCCAGTGGGCACAGCTGGATCCCCAACAGCAATCATGGTCCTCTGGGATTGGAGGTTGAGGAAATCCAAGGGCAAACTGGCTGGATAGACTGGATAGTCAGTGAGCTCTGGATAAAATGAGAGGCCATGCCTCACAAATAATGGGAATTCTGATTGAGGAAGACACTCAGTGTCAACTCTGGTCCCCACGTACACATTACTCACACACACATCTGAACACACATACCCATGCACATGCACACAGCACACACATATTCATGCAGAAAAAGATGAAACCAAAAACGATAATGTGACTTAGGTTTTTATTTGATTGGAAGGTACAGTCCATTAATCAAGGATCATCTCTTCTAAGGAAAATAAAAGTCCCTGGGGTAATGATTCGGTGGGTAAAGGTGCTTGTTGCCAAGCCTAAGGGTCTGCTGCATTCAATCATTTGATGGTGGACGGAGAAACAGTTCCCAAAGTTGTCCTCAGACCTCCATGAGGGTGCTGGTTTACAGCACTTGTTAGAGTAGCCCAAGATGAGTGCCCAGTCTATGAAAACTTTGTGCCACAGCTGCTCATCATCTACATGGCAAACAACTTTTATAGCAGGATACACCAAAGGTCTAAAAGGCCAGTATGGCTAGCAATGTTCTAGAGGAGGACAGAAGACACTCAAGCACAGAAAGTGTTCCTACAGGACATGTGAAGTGCTAGGTGATGGGTACTACAAAATGTGGAACAAGGAATGTTATTATTTTACTGGGGTGCTCAGCATAGGCCCCACTGGGAAGGTGGACTGTAAAGATCTGAAGGATGTGGAGGAATCTGTCAGGTGTCTTCAGGAAGTTGTTGCTGTGTTTGTTATTTGTGGCTATTGATATGTTGTTAATAAGCAAGAGGATCTTCCAGTGCTTACACCACAGGACACCGGCCTCTATGTTCTAGGGAGAAAGTGGCTCCAGGCATGTGTTAGGTAGTCTTATGGAGAGATGTGCGGTATAGCCAGGTCTTATGGGTCTGGAAGATAATAAAAGCATCCTTGCTTAAAGCAAGGGCATTTGAGTGAGGTGGAAGGGAAAAGTGTAGGGCACAGTCTGGCCTTTCAGGCTGGACATGACAGCCACTTCAACTGGCAAGTGAGCAAGTGAAACAGCAAAAGGGACTGAATTCTCTACACAGTTTGAAGATAGGCCTTACAGTATTTATCAGTGCATTGGTTCTATGGTACAAACAGAGAGGAACAGAAGACACTGACGTCATGGTGTAATTGAGAGACACCGTCTCCCTAGGCATCTCCCTTCCAGAGTCTGGAAGGGCCTCATGTGCACAGAGGAAATGGCAGGTGCTTGCTGTAGACGTGATTGATCAGAGATGCCCAAGGGAAGCATGGGGTCTGGAGTGATGGTACAGGCCTGAGATTCTGACATTTGTTTGGGGACTGAATGGGAGGATCACTTAAGCTCAGAAACTTAGCTCAACCTATATAAAAAGAGCCCCATCTCCAAGAGGAAAAAGAGGAACAATGAAGGAAGGAGACAGATGTGACGGGACACATACACACTGAGGCAGGAGCTTCAGCTATTCAAGTCCAAACTCGGTTATAGACTCGAGCTACAAATAAATAAGAGAAAAATTAAAGAAAAAAATTAAATGAGGTGGCCAGGTTGATGGTCTAAAAATACTGAAGATGAAACTAGAGAGCTGCAAGGAGTGGCATCAAATTAATGACACTTAAAGCCATTTCAATTCATGAAAGCTAAATAAAATGTTGGTTACAGGAGAGAAAAACAGTGCTGACTGAGCTCTGTGCTCCAAAACAAGTGGTCTGATTAGATCAGAGGTGGCTGCACCATTCTGGTGTCATGCCAACGACAGCAAAAACAACAGGAGTTGCACAAGAAACATGAAAGCCATCTTTCGGTGAGGAGAAGGTATAGGTTAGAGGAGGGAAATCAAAGGGAAATAACAGCATGGAAAAAGAAATGAGAAAGGGAAAGGAAAACAAAGAAAAATATGAAAGAGTAAAAAAGAAAAGTTTGGTAATCCTAGCACTTGAGAGGCAAAGGCAGGCAGATTTCTGAGTTCGAGGCCAGCCTGATCTACAGAGTGAGTTCCAGGACAGGCAGGGCTACACAGAGAAATCCTGTCTAAAAAACAAACAAACAAACAAACAAAAACAAAAAAAAAGACTAGAAGTGAAGAAGAGTAGAAAGAAGAGGAGAAAGAAATCGAACTGTTGTGTGTCTTGAGAAAAGAGGAACAGACATCTATTCGTTCTAGATTGGGCATCTATTCGTTCAAGAAAGACAAAAGATGATCCCATTGGTGCAATATCAGCTCAGTGTTACAGTGCAGCCAACCGCTTTCGATTGGAAATGCAGCGCACTGAACCAGTGAGTTTGCTTGGGTGTTCACAGTATTGTTGAGGGTTACTTACAGAACCATGGATGGCTCAAAGGCAAAAGCATCCCTGAAAACTCCACCCCAGCACAAGCCGAATCCTTATCATTCCCACCCAAACAACCGGCAATGTGGCTGGCTGGAGATTCTCTTCTCCCCAGCAAGCCTGACAGCTTATGTAATCTTTGGGGAAGTCTTTTGTAAATCTTGACAGTTTCAAGAGCTTCCAGTGGCCTCTCTCCAGAAGAGAACGTTCCATACCTATACAAAACCCTACTCCATCTGGCTCTTTCCTTCTCTTTGTGCAAGCTGGGTGATGTCTCTAAGCCTTGGGTGTGATAGATATGCAACTTCAATGCTCTATGGCTAAGCATTGTGATGCCACAATAAAATTGTTCTCAGAGCCAGGCGTGGTGGTCCACACCTTTAATCCCAGCACTTGGGAGGCAGAGGCAGGTGGATTTCTGAGTTTGAGGCCAGCCTGGTCTACAAAGTGAGTTCCAGGACAGCCAGGGCTACACAGAGAAACCCTGTTTCAAAAACAAACAAACAAACAAACAAACAAAAATGTTCTCAGGGACCTAACCAATTATGAATCTCTGGAGAACTCCATCACTGCCTCCAGAATGAGTAAGGCTGTGGGTAAAAGGACACTAAACACCATTACACACCATGGAGGTGAGGGGTGTGATGGGGATAAAAGAAAAGCCTTGTTATGTAGCCCAAGCTGACTTCACAGCAACCCTCCAGCCTCAGCATCTTGATTGCTGGGATTATAGATATGCACCACCATACCTAGCTCTGTTAAGGAGAAATCTTTTGTGAAATGAAGACTTAGTTAATGTAGCAACATTATTCTGTCTTGTCCACTTCTATCACCTAGCTTGTCACAGTAGTACAGCCCCAGACCTTGGAAAGTCTAAGAGGAGAATCCTGAACTTGAGGCTAGCCTGGGCTACAAAATGAGACCCAGTTTCAATCAAAGGCCACAGCTACCCCAACTTTAAGCAGACACACTTTGATCAGCAACTATCAACATCAAAGCAAGAACTCCTACCAGAAAGATTACAACTCACTAAAGCCTCTGGCGATTAGAAATTTTAGCAATGGTGGGGAGCGTGTGGGGGACTTTTGGGATAGCATTGGAAATGTAAATGAAATAAATACCCAATTTAAAAAAAAAAAAGATCACCATCTTATTTGAAATTCATGGTGAGAAGGTGAACTAAATATATCTCCGAATTTATGTCCCTTTAAATCTAAATTTATTACCATTTTTTTAAGAAAGGGAGATTTTGAAGTTATAATCGATATTATTGTGGCTGGGTTCTCTCTTTTTTTTTTTTTCTTTTATGAAATAAAAAGATCCTGAGTCAAAAAAAAAAAAAGAAAGAAAGAAAAAAATTTTAGCAACAACATATTCAACCTGTATAACAGGAAGAAATAGATAAGTAGTGTAATTCATTTGATTATAAATTATGCCCAGGAGGTAGTTATTGACATCATAGGGCAGACAGGGGTTACTAGCTTTCTTTCTTTGAGGGAAGGGGCACACCTTTAATCCCAGCACTTGGGAGGCAGAGGCAGGCGAATTTCTGAGTTTGAGGCCAGCCTAGTCTATAGAATAAGTTCCAGGACAGCCAGAGCTACACAGAGAAACCCTGACTTGGGGGGTGGGGGGGAATTAACCCTTTGAGGGATGGAATTTTGAGCAAAACACAGAACAACTTTTTTTCCCAAGCATTAAATTCTATTAGCTCTTTTAAAAAAATATAATTATTTATTTATTTATCATGTGCAGTGTTCTGCCTGCACGCCAGAAGAGGGCACCAAGATCACATTACAGATGGCTGTTGGCCACCATGTGGTTGCTGGGAATTGAACTCAGGACCCCTGGAAGCACAGTCAGTATATTCAACCTCTGAGCCATCTCTCTAGCCTGAACAACTTTACTGTGTAAAGGATTATCCTGGTTATATCCTAAGAAGAGAACTGTGACACTGCAGTAAATTCCACAAGGATAGAAATATCAGTCCCGGGGCTGGAGAGATGGCTCAGCAGTTAAGAGCACTGACTGCTCTTCCAAAGGTCTGGAGTTCAATTCCCAGCAACCACATGGTGGCTCACAACCATCCATAACGAGATCTGGCGCCCTCTTCTGGAGTGTCTGAAGACAGCTACAGTGTACTTACATATAATAAATAAATAAACCTTTAAAAAAAAAAAAAAAGAAATGTCAGTCCCTCCTCCCAGCAAAAGCAGTGGAGATGCTGGAAATAATGTGGACCTGGTCTGTAGATGGACCTAGAGCTCTTCCTAATGAGCTCTATCAAAGCACAAGGAAGGAATTATACAGGGATGCAGACTGTGCCAGAAAAATGATAGAGATGCCACCAGGAAAAAAGGAAAGACTGCCAATGGCATATGTGAGGAAGGGATGTGGCAGACAGTTTAGGAGATACTGAGCTGAAATGTCCACTAATATTTTGCTTAGGTGGGAGGTTGGCAGAGGGACACTTAGGAACAATGTCTGGGCTGGAGAAATGGATCTGGGTGGGACACATATGAAAGGTATTAGACCTAAGGAAGTGATAAGGGCACCAAGGGAGTGATGGCTACAGAGATACAAAGAACAAGGACAGAGCCCTGTGCTCCAGTGTCAGCACTGGGATTAGAGCCCACACCAAAGCAGACTGCCTCATTCCAGTGCCACATCCAGAAGGCACGGAAAGCAGGAGTCACAGCTTTCCTGTGCACAGCAATCACAAGGATGTCACTACAACCTGCTGAAAGTCAGCTGTCAAGTGAGAGAGCCCATGTTTGTGACAAGGTTGGTCTGGATCCTGCTGGTCTCCTGATGGTCTCCTACAGTAACAAGGGCATAGAACAGGATTCCCAGGCCCTGAAGTGTCTCCTCTAAAGACTGCTCAACAGGCATTCTGGAATTCAAATGCCTAACAGTTGGGACTGGACTTAGGGAGAGACCTGGGTCCTTTTAACAACTCACAAGCATCCTGGTACTCAGACACATGGGGCAGTCCAGTGAGATCAACAATCAAGTGTAACGAGAAAAATCTAAAGCTGCACCTGGACTCCTCACCATGGCAGGAAACGTGGCAGCTCATTAACCTGAATGATGAAAGAGCCTGTATTTGCACATATTTGGATAAAGCAGTCACTAAAGGCTGCTAAACAGCAATTTACATGGTCACGTCTTTACATTAGATGTATTTCTTTCAGATGGATTAAGTGCTAGAAAAACTGACAGCTAAGTGGTCAATTAGGATGGAGAAGCAAGCTATTGTTAAACAGGACAGAGTAGCACCCTATAAAATGCACACACATCCTGAAGTACTTTCTTGGCCAAAACAGAGGAAGTTGTCTAGGATATATTAACATGTGTTGCCCAAAGACCACTGAAATTACCGAGAGGCCCTTATTTAACTAGAGGGAAAGGAACATCAAGGGACCAAAGCTGAGATTCCAGGAGCTGATATCTGTTTGGACACTAACCAAATATATCCTATCTCTCTGCTTCCTCCACACCACCATTTCACGCTGTCCCTGCCACTGATCTCACCTGGCTTTGCCTCTTCTTTCCAGAAGAGCTGAAACACACCCTACCATATACTTACTGAAATCTAAGAGCTTTGCACATGATATACCAGAAACTAAGCCTTACAACCTCTCAGCAATTAGGGATTCAACCATGAGAAGCTGCTGTGGTTGGAGAAGAGACCAGCGTGGAAATGTGACCTGGTTCACCAATCTGAGGGCTTGAAAGCAACATTAAATATGAGGAAATCATTACAATGGTTGGCATTACCGTTAGGCACACCCCTGCCCAAAGTCTAGGGAAAGCTGAAAAAGTGCATCAGAAATCCCTTCCTTGGGAGGATGTCTCAAACTCCAACATGGAACTAGCTCAGAAGTAAAAGTCTGTTTAGCCAAAGACCAAGGAGCAGGGCAATTTTAAAAGGCATAAACCTTGCAGGAAATCTTGAAAGAAAGTCAAGAAATATGCAGCTCATGAAAGTGAAACCTGAAGACGCTGAATCAGCCAAGGCTGGCAGCACTTTAAGATATCCACATGGCCACCAAGCTTCAGATGTAAAGATACACATTCAAACTCAGGGGAAAACATTTCTATGAAATGAAGCCCTTCACTGAAAAATGTAACAGCTCCATATAGTACGACACACTGTTGTTTTGGTTTTTTATTTTGGAGTTTCCCTGGCAATGCACAAAGCTTGACAAAACACTGTTGCTATCCTGAAGACAAGAAAAACCGAATCACCAAGACAACCCTAACTCTTTAACCTTTCAGAGAGCTGTCCAAGTAGACTGAAATCCCCACCACCCAACTTCCCAAGGCAGAAAAAGAGCTCCTAGGGACCAGGTGTGAGCATCACTCGTGGGAGGGCCCACGGTGCAACAGGGAACATGTTGAGTTGATTGGAGTGTTACTTATTATGTATTTATGAACTGCTACATTACGTACAGTAAGAACTTCTGGGAACCCCAGACACAATGGTAATTCAAACCTATTTGCCTTTTCCTCCAAACACTTCAAAGGACACTCAAAAGAAAGATAGGGACAGGGGGCAGATGATAGAAAATTCTCAAAGATACAAGATTAAAAGGGGAGGGGACAAGTCCTCCTAACAGAAAGGTATACAATGGGAAAGGCCACACTGGGATATTTTTAAGGGACAGTGATAAAAGACTAGTTTCATGCTACTCTGTTTTAAATAAGGTGTTTATTAACTGTAGCAACTGCTGCAGTTTATAATCCCTATGGGCAAATATGACAAAATGAAGTGGAGGAAAAATTGATATCTATCAAATTTACTCTTAAAATCACTGGCTACAATGAAAGCAGAGCAAAAACAACAAAACAACAGAACAAAAAACAACAGTAAAGACAATTTTTTTAAAGTCAATTTGTTGTATTTGACATTTGTGGTCCTAAATCTTTGACCTCAGACACTGCCTGTTTTCTGACATTAAAACAGTTTTGAACTCTTTAAGTATGAGGGGTTAAATATGCATCTCAGGTGTAGTAGTCAACACCTGTAATTCTCTAGTACTGAGGTGAAGCAGAAGGATCGAGCTTCCTAGTGAGCCTTGACTACATAAAATGCTACCTCAAAGGAGCCAGAACTGCACCGTGTTTGTGAAGAACTAAAACAGAAGAAGGACCACTTCCTCTGAAAGGAGGGCACGCATTCAAATACACGCAAATATGATGAATGCCAACTGTTGCAGGAAGGAGAGAGAGTGTTTTGTAGTGGCTTCCTCTGAGATTAAAACCTTGCATCATGGAGGGAAACTTCCTAAAACAAGGGGTTTACAGAGATGTAAAGCAACAAGACATTCTAAAGAGAAGTGAAGTGCTACAGGGAAGCACCTTAAGAAACAACTCCTGACAGCTTCAGAAGTCCAAAATCCCTTCCTCCCGAGGGCATTAACAGTAGACACTGCCGAGAGCCACTCTCAGGTGAGCCCAGCAGAAGCAGATGACGACTGGAAGAAATAAGAACAAGCAGCCTGGAAGATGCGCACACTAGCCGGAAAGAGACCCTCAGCCTCTTCATCTGTGCAGTGTGCTCCAGGTTTCCAGCTATGTGAGCTGTCAACTACACGGGGGTGGACTTTGGTGACACCGTGTTGTCTTTGAGTTATTTCTGTTCCTGTAAGTAACTCCTCACCCATATTCCTCTAAATAACCCCAGTAAAACTCATGCTTCACCACATCGGACTTCAGTGGTACGCATACTTTGGTCCGTGTCAGTTTGTTGAGATGAGCAGACACGTGTTTATCTCCCCAGAAAAGGTCTGTCTCACAACAGAGGGACAAGCTACCTATGCATCCAGTAGTGTCAATGTGCATCCTAGCACTGACTCCTCCTGAGTCCATTACATCTGTACCAGCAGACGATCCCTCCACATCAACTCATCCCCTCCACAAAAATCTTCACCATGACAGGTTTATGACACTTCCAAAAACAACAAGCGTTAGCATTTTGTCTAGGCTCTGCCCCAGTTACCTCTCTTGCCTTCTTGCTCTTACTCTGTCCTGTCCTGCCTCTTCCCCCTCTCTCACCACTCGCCTCCTCCTCTCTCCCCACGTGCTCATGGCACTCACGGCTGGCCTCTACTTCTCTTTCTTCTCTTCTCTGCTCTCTTCTCCCCCCCCCCCACCTTTCTCCGTCTCTACTACCCTCTCAAATCCCCTCCCCATTCCCTGAATAAACTCTATTCTATACTATGCCATCGTCATCGTGTGGCTGGTCCCTCAGGGGGTAGGGATGCGGCAGCATGGGCCTGCAGAGGCACCCCTCCTCCCACACCTGACTACACCTCCACCAAACACACTCCTTCTCTCCTTATCTTTTTATAAAACACAACAAGGAGGCCAATGTGCAAGTCTGGAGTCTATCCATAAGCTCCATCTGCTCTCCCAGAGAAACTTAAGCAAGGTCTTCAAAGAGAAAGAAGCAGGCTTTGGTTCCCACCCAGTGTTTCCTGAGCACAGGATTTGGTCCTCCTGGCATCCTAGATGCAGGGGCAGCAAAGCACCGAACTAGACCGGTTTTCTACACTCCAGCTCCAGCCAGGGAAAGCGTTTCGCTAATGTCAGCTGTGGTGGCTACTCCTGGTGGTCAACTTGACTATCTGGAAGGAACTACAACCCAGAATTGGAGGGCTCACCTGTGATCCAGATCTTGAGGCTGGAAGACACAAGTTTCTGACCTGGATCTTGACATGGAGATCTTGAGGTACAGTGGCCATTAAGTTTAGGACCAGGCAAGGCAGTACACGAACGACTTCAATCCCAGACTGGGGCAAGGAGTTCTCTGAGTTCAAAGTCAGCCCGGGAGAAAGCAAGTCCCAAATCCAAACAAGGTGGTGCACACCTTAATCTGGGCCACGCCTTCTGCTGGAAGTCTACATAAGGACATAGGAAGAAGGAAGATTCTCTTCTTCACGGGCTTGCACTTACTTGCCAGCACATCTGTCGGAACCTACTTCTACAGAAGACCAGCTGAAAGAACTAGCCACGTGGGACTGCGCAACTACTAGATTCTTGGACTTCCCATCCACAGCTGCCCATTGTTGGGTTAGCCTGTAAGTCATCACGATTAATTATAGAGAGAGAAACATTCACTAGGTTCTGTAGCTCTAGAGAACCCCTGGCTAATACATCACCCAACCGGAGGAGGGGAAAAGACGCACCTCGGTCTGCAGCCAAGATAACTCACCTACTACAGCTTGCCGGTTAAATTGCCAAACCTCAGCCAGTCGGAAGTGACGTGCCAGCATAGACTCTCAGGTCGGCCACGTAATACACCGCCGCCTTAAACAGCAACCCTCCCCCAGAATTGACCCGGAGACCGGGAAAGTGTGGCCCAACGCCCACAACCCGTAGCCGCCCAGGCCTCTGCGGTTCCCAGCCCCACCGAGGACCAGCTTGAGCCTCTGCGGGCTCGCTGACCGCGCAGCTCTGCCAGCCCAGCCACGGCGCGCTGCCCGCCATGGGGTTCGGCGTCTCGCCACGCGCATGCGCGGCCCTCAGTCTCCGGGGGACCGCTCTGGTCACCTGGGCGCCAGCACCTCAGCCACGGGAAGCGGCGGGTTCCCTCTCGCCCGGTAAACTAGCCGCGCAGGCCCTCGCCTCCGGCTCTCCGCCCGCCACCCGCCGCGGGCCCGACTAGGCCCTGGCACGGCGGCTCGGCGCCGCGCAGCTGTCTTCCATCGCCGCAGCGCGGCTTCCGCTTCCGGCGAGTATTGTGTGTCGCGCCGCGGGGCGGGGGTGAGGGGAGGAGGAAGGAGGGAGGCAGTGCTCCGGCGGCTCCGCGCCCGGCACTCCGGGACCCGGAGCCGGGAAGGTAGGTGCTGCGCCGCCGCCACAAGGGTCCCGCAGCCGGCTCCAGCGAGCGGGCTCCTCTCGCCGCGGCCCTACGCCCGGCGAGTACGTCAGCCGGCCGGCGCGCAACCACAGCTGCCTCCGCCCGCCTCGGGCCCGGAGGACGTTTGCCGCCCCGGCGACGTCAGCGCGTCCGGCGTTGCTTGGCTACCCCGCCGTTCCCCTGTCCCGCTGCCTTTGGTCTCCCCGGGTGAAACTGACGCAGTCATCGCGGGTCTGGGCTGCGACATGGCAGCGGGCATCCCACCTTCACGTCACACCTCTCCCTCACTTAGACACGCATCCGTTCCTCCCTGCCAAGCACGACGTATGCTCCCTCACTCTGGTCCTCATGCTCCCGATATGGCTGGAGAAGATGGAGAACGGGTGGGACAGAGTTGTGGCCAGTGCTTGAAAGAGGCTCCTGAGGTGGTACCCAATAGTGATTAAAGGCAAAACGTGGACGTCTCTGACGCGATTACTTACACTGAGATCGAGTAATGGAGAGTGGGAGGAAGGATCAAGCCAGAGGAGCACAAGGCCATATTATGGCTGCCCTCTACACCACCACCACACCACCCCCAGCTCCAAATCCTCTCCGTTCGTTCTTCACTATCCTTGAGCCCGTTTCTCTCTCATACCATCTATTTGCTAATTAGATACATGCAGGTCTCTCAAGTGTGAATATGGTTCAGTTTTAGGTGAGGATGCCACTTATCTGTAGGATTGAGGAGGAGGAGGCTAAGTCACTAGTCAAAACTGGATTCTAATGGGCAGAGAAGAAAGAAATCATCCAACTGTACTTATCTGGATCAATTCTTTTCTCCATTAAAAGAGGATAAGTTACCAACTCCTACTTAAAATCCTTCCATTTGTACCACCAGTATACAGAAATAATCATTGTTGCCCCAATTCATTACATGGGCACTTTTCTGTCGATGGGTAGACCTATCAAATTTCCTTCCTTTTTGGGGGGCCCCTTTTGGGACAGAAGGAAAGTAGGGGGTTATGGGACCAGATAAATTAGCTTACTTATGTATTGACATCTTAAGAATGGAGAGCTTTGGTTGTCTCTTTCCATACACTTATTCATTTATTGAGACCAATAACTATTTATTGGTTATATTTAATTTAGGCTGGCCTCGAGTTCCTGAGGCTCCTGCCTTTGCCTCCTCGGTACATGCGCTACCTACCTAGTATTAACCATACCTGGCTAATTTCCTTCCTAATCACTGACTATCTAAGGAGTTAGTTATCAGTAGTGACGTTGAAAGACTGCAGTCACCACTGAATGTTTAGAATGTACTTGCCAGCTCTCTCTCCAAGAAGCTGCTGCCCTCAATGCACTCAATGGTGCTTCCTTAGAGCTGATATGTATTTGTTGCTTTGCAGCCATCCCAGCTGCACACAAATAGAAATGCGGTGAGTGACAGGAGCATCTTCAAGAAGAGAGCGTTCTTCCTTTGGGCTAGTTTGGGGAAAGGAAGAACCATGTCATGCTTTCCCTGAAACAGTGTGTTACTGTAGTGTAACTCATTAAGAGGAACAGCAGACAATCAAGGCTAGACTCTAAAACAATAAACTTCCTATGACGTTAGAAGAAGTAGCTTGGGGTTCTTTGAAATCGATGCAGTAATTATATATGAAGTTCTTTAAAGTAGTAATGAGTTCTAGGGCTGATAGTCAGTTTTAATAGATATGTAGATATATTATTTGTTTTACAAATCTTACTCTACAGCCCAGGCTAGCCTTATTCTTGTATTGATCCTCCTGCCTCACAGTGAGCCACCATGCCCAGCTAAAATCTTAATACTTTGGCTTATGTGACATATCTCATTTCCCATGGTTCCCTCCCTGTAGAAATAAGATCTGTGTAATTCAAGCTAACCTAGAACTCATTGTGTAGCCTACGTTGGCCTTCAGCTAATGACAGTCCCCCTACCTTGACCTCAAAAATGGCTAGGGAAATGGGTTTCAGTCGCCATATCAGGCTCCTTTTCATTGCTGGTATTGAAAAAGCAGAGGTAAAGAAATTCTGGGCACTGCTGATATTTGCTGACTCAAAATAATAATAAAATAATAATAACAGTGATGGGGAGAGGTCACACACACTGTAAATAGACCAACAGATGAAAAGGTGGAAATGGGAGAATACCAAGATGGGGCTTCATCTAGACCTATGGCTTACTGGGAGCTAATGTCAGGAAACAAAATAACCCTCCAACTAACACTTCTTTTCTCTCTCCCTGCCTCCAAGTTATAATGGCAGAGACAAGTCTGTTAGAGGCTGGAGCCTCTGCAGCCTCCACAGCCGCTGCTCTGGAGAACCTGCAGGTGGAAGCAAGCTGTTCTGTATGCCTAGAGTATCTGAAGGAGCCAGTTATTATTGAATGTGGGCACAACTTCTGCAAAGCGTGCATTACCCGCTGGTGGGAAGACCTAGAGCGGGACTTCCCTTGCCCTGTCTGTCGGAAGACATCCCGATACCGGAGTCTCCGGCCTAACCGACAGCTAGGCAGTATGGTGGAAATCGCCAAGCAGCTCCAGACGGTCAAGCGGAAGATCAGAGATGAAAGCCTCTGCTCCCAGCACCACGAACCTCTTAGCCTTTTCTGCTATGAAGACCAGGAGGCTGTCTGTCTGATATGTGCAATTTCTCATACCCACCGGCCCCACACCGTCGTGCCGATGGATGATGCTACACAGGAATACAAGGTAGGCAGCCAGGCCCATGATGCTAGGGTTGGGGGTTGGGGAGGGCAGCTGAGAATATACTCTGAGTAGTCCCTTCCTGACTGTATACATCTGGTCAGTTGTCCTCCATTGAGAACAGTGAGGAGTACCCTAAAATTTCTGTAACTTACTGCAATAATATTGAGTCTTCCAAATATATCAGATTTTAAATAAATGAGTGGAACCACATGATCTGAAAAATATTTTAGAAGAACTAAAAAAGATTTTGATTTAAGCCTTTTTACTTAGGAAGTAGTTCTTTTCCCCATTTGTTGGAGGTAGCTAAAACCACTTGAGACTGATATCCAGCAAACTGTGCTGAGCCAGTCTGCATCTTCCCATAGAATGGGTAACAGCATTTAACATTTAAATCACTAGTGAGGGCACATGGTAAATATTTTACTAATAAAAATCAAAGATGGTACTGCCTAGGATTCTGCTTAACATTCTGCTTAACAAAGTCTTGAAAAATATTTAAGGTTATTTACAATCAAGATTTATTTTGTTTCTAAGTAGTTAGATTTGAATAGAGGCACGGGTTTAAAAGGGTATCAAGACAGGCGTGGTGATACAACACACTTGTAATCCCAACACTCAGATGGAGGAGGCAGAAGGATCAGAAGTTGGTTATTCGTGACTCCATGTCAGGACTGCTGGAAACCTGATCATAAAATAACAATAATAAAAGTGCAGAAGGCAGCTTCTGGCAGGAGGAAGGTGTAGCCTGGTACTAGAGACTGTTCTATCATACACACCTTTCATGGATCCCCAGCACCCCCAGAACAAGCAAACGAAAACCCAGGTAACTTCAGTTGTCCATAAGAGAACAGCATGGGAGCAGACCCAGTCGATGACAGCCAGACGACTAGGTTCAGGGGAGGAAAATCAGGTAAGCCACAAGCATGATGGTGACTAGTGCCAGAGAAAGGGGGATCTATGAAACATCCACATGACATCTCTAGCTCTGACAAGGAAGGGAGTTGGATGAAGAAGTGATGCAAGGGCAGACAGTGAATGACGGTGGAGTGGAGAATGCATCTCAGTGGTAGAGCGCCCGCCCAGCATGCTGGGGGCATGGGTTTGACCTAAGTGCTTCAAGGGAAGAATAATCAGGGGTAGAGAAATGGCTTAGCAGGTAAGTGGGCCACTCAGGCAGATCACCTGAGTTTGTTCCCTAGCCTATAACTTCAGTTCCAGGGCATCTGATGCACTCTTCTGGCTTCCCTGGGCAGTGACACACACATACGCACACACTCAAGCAAACACATTCACGTGACTAAAAAGAAGAATCTATATCAACAGCAAAAGGTTAACCTCTTGAGTAATGGATGTACCAACTATCACGTCTCCTGCTTGCTCCCGACCCTCAGGAGAAACTTCAGAAGTGCCTGGAGCCCCTGGAACAGAAGCTGCAGGAGATCACCTGCTGCAAAGCCTCCGAAGAGAAGAAGCCGGGGGAGCTCAAGGTAAAGCTTGGCTGCCCGTTTCCCTTCAGTTCATCTGACAGCCAGGGGAAAGCTGCCTGTCTCTCACAGTGCTATCTCGTCAGGCTTGCCAGGAAACACTGGAGGGATTCTACTTTCTCTGAGTAAAGTTCTGAGGAGATGGCTCACTGGATAGAGGTGCTTGCTGTGTGCGCATCAAGACCTGAAGCCTACGTGGGGGTAGAAAGAGATGAATGACTCCACAGAGTTAACATCTGACTTCCACATGTGCGCTGTGCCCCACGTGCTCACCCACTCTTACACACATTAGATATACAAGAAGAGGTACTTTTTTAATTAACAGATGAAACATGCTATTCCTGTTAAGTCCACGGAGTCCTTGCCCGCTATTCTCTTCCTACTCCCAAGCAAGGAAAGGGGATCTCCTAAGAGTGCAGTGCTGGGAACTTAGAGGTGCTGAAGGAAAGAGAGTTCACAGAAGATACAGGGAGAGCTGAGCAAGAGCTCGCAGAACTGCTCAGTAACATTTTGTTTGGTTGGTTTTAATTATTCTGTGTGTGTGTGTGTGTGTGTATGAATATTTTCCCATGGTTACCAATGGTTGCAAGTACCATGTGGATGCTGGGATTCAAACTCAGGTCCTCTAGAAGAGCAAACACCCAATGCTTTGTAATTTTCCAGCCCCAGAGAACCACATTTTGAGATGGAGTCTCACCTTCACTGGCCCAGAACTCAATATGTAGACCAAGTTGACTCCAAACTCACAAATATCCACCTGCCTCTGCCTCCCAGATGCTGAGACTAAACACATGCACCATAACACTTGGCTCAGAAGTACATCCTTATAATTAAGTGAGCTAATGTAATGCCGATTCATTGCCAGAATGTCTGTCCCCTCCTCAGCCTCCACCTGTGCAGGTTCTGATAAAATGTCAGGGCAAAAAAAGGAAACCTAAGGGAGAAGCGCTCTCTTTTGGAGGTGTCTGTAATGGCCGGGAAGGCAGGGTATACCTGTAGGAACAAGAAGCCGGCTGACCGGCTGATCAGATTTTTACCCTACATAGGAAGTAGAGCAAACAGGAAGTAGGGTAAACCCGCAAAGCCTGCCCCCTAGTGACATACTTCCTCCTGCAAAGCTCTACCTCCACAAGGTTCTATAACCTTTGCAAAGATCCCAAGGGCTACCAACTGTGAACCAAGTGGTGAAATACGGGAACATATGGAGGGCATTCACCATGATAATGTTTTAACCAAAGTACAGTTGTTGTTTTCAATTATTCATTTTTATTCAGTGATCTTTAAGAGTGTAATTCAAAACATTCCTTTCACGACTGTTTGAATTCATCTTCCTCCCCTTCTTACCCCCTTGTTCTTTTAAAATAGTTTGTAGGAGCAAGGCTTGGTGATGAGGACATCTAATCCCAATAGTCCGGAGACTTAAGACAGGAGGGTTACAAGTGAGGATAGCCAAGACTTCAGAAGACCCTGTCTCAAAAATAAAATGCACAGTTTTAAACTGTGTAGAGGCTGAGGGTATAGCGTCCGTTCCCCAACACAGCAGACAGAAACACAAGTTTGTGAACTAGGCATGACAGTTCACACCTGTAACCAGAGGAGGCTGGGGCTGGAACCCCAATATCCAAATCACAAATTCACAGCCAGCACAGGCCAGTATGGGCTTGTGAGATTGTACATCCTGGGTGGGGATGGAGTTTCTAATTAGCTATACAGAAATCAACATTTTTTAAGTAAAAGTCCAGATAAGATAGCCTATCTATATAATTCTAAAGTGATTGCAATATCTAATAACATCAGAGAGTAATTTTTAAATTTTTTTTTTTTGTGATAGTTTCATTATGTGGGTCTGGCTAGCCTGGGACTCAGAGATCTGTCTGCCTCTGCCTCCTAAATACTGAGATTAAAGTTATACACACCACTCCCAGTTAAAAGTGATTTTAATTACTAATCCAGTATGTGGCTATTTGATTCTGACTTCCCTAAAAGCCCCTCCCTGCTTACAGCTTATGTGACACTATGAGTTCACCAAGTACTGGCTCCTGAGCAGAGGTGAGCCCAACACCACAAGCAGCCATGCTCTTGATGACAATGTGAAGTCTAAGAGAGGCAACATACAGTGTTCCGGTGTGTGTGTGTGTACATTCTCTCAGAGACCAGAAGTTGACAAATGGGGTCCCCTGGAAATAGGGATACTGGCAGTTATGTACTATCTAGTATGAGTGTTGGAAACCAAGCTCAGGACTTCTAGAAGAGAAGTAAGTGTTTGTTTGTTTGTTGTTTGTTTGTTTTTTTAGTGACAGGGTTTCTCTGTGTTACAGAGCCCTGACTATCTGGACTCCTTGTAGACCAAATTGTCCTTGAACTCAGAGATTCCAACTCAGGAATTTGCCTCCGGGGATTAAAGGCATGGGCCTCCACACCCAGCCCAGGAAGCAAGCATTTTTAACCACTGAGTCTTCTCTCTGGCCCCAAAAACATACTGCTAAGGAATATAATTCATTAGAGTGCTCATAATACCACACATGTTGAGAATCTATTCAGGACAAAAGTGAGAATGCATCGTGCCATTGCCTGCCTGAGACAGCAACTAGTGACCCTGTAATGAAAGCTAGTCTGCCATCTGCTTGGCATAGTTTCAGATCCATGGCTGCGTTCTGAGGCCTACAGGCTTTGGTGTGTCACCCACTATTCTTGAGCCTGAGCCCAACCTCTCTCTCTGTCTGCATCTTTCAGTCCACTCTGCTACTCTTCTGAGTTGATGCTTCCCTTTCAGTCAAAAGACTTGAGACTGCTATACTGGGGAAGGTCACTTGCAGGAAGGCCTAGGGGAGGGCATGCTGATAACCCTCAGAAAGTGATCCAACTGCTGTTTGAGTCCTAAACTCTCAAGCTTCAAGGATGTTTGTTAGAAGTAAAAGTATGTACCGTTAGCAAAAGCACGTTTCAGATTTTATAAAGCTAAGTACTGATTGATTTAAATCTATCCACTGATTTGCCCTGTGAGTTGTCTGTTGGGGTCATGCAGGTAACAGTGTCCCTTACAGGAAGAGAAGCAAGTGTGCTGTTAAAGTCTTCCCAGTGACAAAGAAGTCTGTCCTGAGCCTGGTGGATCTGGGAGACCCCCTCGTGCCTTCTGGTCCTGATAGCCTCCTCCCTTGTTCTCAGAGACTGGTGGAGAGCCGCCGGCAGCAGATCTTAAAGGAGTTTGAGGAGCTGCACAGGCGACTGGACGAAGAGCAGCAGACACTGCTTTCACGACTGGAGGAAGAAGAACAGGACATTCTACAGCGACTTCGAGAAAATGCTGCTCACCTTGGGGACAGGCGCCGGGACCTTGCCCACTTAGCTGCTGAGGTGGAGGGCAAGTGCTTACAGTCAGGCTTCGAGATGCTTAAGGTTCGACCTTTGCTCCTGTATAGTTCCTCAGGTCAAATACAATCTAGCTATGTGCAGGCCGTGCTGTCAGTATGGAGTGCACCCTCTCTTACTCTATTTCTGTAATCCAAGGTTTTCTTCCAGGTATGTGCTAAGGGCATTTTTCTAGAGCGGGGCAGCTCAGGTTTCTATCATCCCTTCCATTTGTTTTGTTTGGGTTTTTTTTTTTTTGCTTTTTTTTTTTTTTTTTTTTTTTTTTGATTTTGGGGTAGTTAGTTGGGTTTTTTCCCCTTTTGGGGGGGTGTTGTTTGTTAGTTTTTCTTTTTTGGTTTTTCTAGACGGGGCTGTTCTATTATAACAGCCCTGGCTGTCCTGGACTCACCTTGTAGACCAGGCTAGCCTCACTCACAGAGATCCACCTGCCTCTGTCTTCTGAGGGCTGGTATTAAAGGCATATACCACCACACCAAGCCTAATTTTTTTTTACATCCTTAATATCCTTCTGTCTTTTCAGAAATTATGTGCTTGAAGCTAGAGAGATGGCTCAGTGGTCAAGAGCACTTGCTTCTCTTGAAGAAGACCAGGCTTAGTTCTCGACACCCGCATGGCAGCTCACAAACCTCTAACTACAGCTCCAGGGTCCTTACACCGTCTCTGGCCTCTTCAGACATTGCTCGCACCTGGTGCACATACATACAATATATACATGCAAGCAAGACACTCATACACATAAATCTTTTTTTTTAATGTATATAATTTACACTCAAAAAAAAGATCATTCTTTTCAGAAAATAGAAGTCTGTTCTACTTAGAGATACACTGTGCACTCAAAATTTTGTAAATGCAGTTACCATTACTTTGCAGTCCTAGAACTTACTGTACCTAGTGCCCAAAGGGGGTGGGCTTATAATATAAAGGATACTCAAAATGTGTTTATGTTGTAGTCAGTCTGTTGCTACCTCTAAAACGCTTAAAATCGTCTTACTATGGTAAGCGGATCTCTTATCTCAGAAGAGATCACTGGCATTTGAGTCAGTGAGGTATCACTGCACATTTACATGTACATTTATGTTGCTTAGAATCTATCCCTGTGTCTTCATTTGTGTGTGCTTTGCTAACCGCATTAAACTGGAAATTCTTCAGGGTGAGATTCATTGTGTTTGTCATCTGGATCCCAAGGAGTCTCAAATCAGGACTGGTATAAATTAGTGTTCATTAACCAGTGCTCTAGACAAGGGAGTCTGGATCACAGTGGGAATGTCCTGTGCCACGAGGCTGGAATTGTCTGTACTGATCCTCATGATGCAAAGGTGTGTGGTTGGATTTGGAGGACAAAGAAAAAGCAGACACCACCTCTTCCTTGCAAGGAGCCTGCAGTGTCTTTGAGGAACAAAGTCAAACACAGGAAACCATTTTGAAGTGATATTACCACGCTTTGATATGACCAGCAGTTATGGCATTCCATGAGAGTCATGCACTAGGTCCCTCGGACTGGGATCCTCAGTTTGCCTGGGGCCTAGTTTGCAGATCTAGAACTGTAGAGAAGAGGGAGAACCTTTTTGCCATCGTGTTCCATGAATTCTAGGACCAATCTTACTTTCTTTTCTCTTTCTCTCTAGGATGTGAAAAGTACCCTAGAAAAGTAAGTGACTCTGTCTCTCTGGGTTGGGTCATGGCTTAGAGACTGGGTTTAGTAATGACTTGGAGGAAGTAAGAAAGGGGAAGTCATACAGTGTACGCGGAATTGGATACGGGGAAGGATGCGCCATTGGGAGTGATAAATCTTCACCTCCCTTTTGAGAGCAGCGAGAGCCGAGAGCCACGTTCTGCTTATGTCTATAGGTGGCTGTGTACTTGTAGTACACAGCTGTGTACCCGGAGCTGTGGTCAGACAAGGTGGCAGCACAGGAGTATGAGTAGGGGAGGGGTAACTGTCCATTTGCATGAAATGTAAGACTCATTCTTAAGATACAGATCTGTCAAGGGAACCACATAGCTCTCTGAGTATAAAAGAATAAAACAGCTATCTTCAAGGAGGAAGGGAAGTTGGAGAGGTCTGGTTCTTCTTTTCAGTAAAGATAATACCACTTACATATTCCGTTGGCTTTAGCTCCCCTGACCCTGTTCTTTCTTTATCTCCCATCCTTCCTAGATGTGAGAAGGTGAAGACCATGGAGGTGACTTCAGTATCCATAGAGCTGGAAAAGAACTTCAGCAATTTCCCCCGGCAGTACTTTGCCCTAAGGAAAATTCTTAAACAGCTAATTGGTGAGTTGTTCCCAAGAGGATACTGGCAGAGGGCATGTAGAGGAATGGAAAGTTCAGATCCTTCCAGTGAGCTTCACTCTTCTTAGGCCCACCCCACCTGCCCCATTACCAGCTTTCTGTCTCACCTTGAATCGTAGAGTTCAGAGAAGAAGCCTTAGGTGTCATCTGCTCTAAATAGGGACCTAAACACAGTAAAGGGTTCCTAACTCATTAGGAGGAGTGAGCATGGACCGCATTTACCATCTTAGCCAGGAAAATGAAAGGGAACATCATTGTTAATATTTGTGCATAGAAGAAGAGTCACAAAGCAGGACTATTTCAGGATGCGAGTTCCTGTTCATCCTCTCCCCAGCCCCTACTGCCCACTCGATATGGATCCTTCTCTCTGGCCCTCACTCAGACAGTACCTTTCACTATTCCATTCAGCAAAAGCAAGCATGATTTGAGGTCAACCAGCCCACAGTGTTCTGGGAGCCTTGCAGGCTGTGCACAGGGAGGCTGGGAAAGTGAGGCAGGGACGTTTAGCTATTCCCATCCTCATCTAGCTCCACTCTGGCTTCTTCCGCCAGCGGATGTGACTCTGGACCCCGAGACTGCTCACCCTAACCTCGTCCTGTCAGAGGATCGGAAAAGCGTCAAGTTTGTGGAGACAAGACTCCGAGACCTCCCTGACACACCGCAGCGTTTCACTTTCTACCCTTGTGTCTTAGCTACTGAAGGCTTCACCTCAGGTCGACACTACTGGGAGGTGGAGGTGGGTGACAAGACCCACTGGGCAGTAGGAGTATGCCGGGACTCTGTGAGCAGAAAGGGCGAACTGACTCCACTTCCTGAGACTGGCTACTGGCGAGTGCGGCTGTGGAATGGGGACAAGTATGCAGCCACCACCACGCCTTTTACCCCTTTGCACATCAAGGTGAAGCCCAAGCGGGTAGGCATATTCCTAGACTATGAGGCTGGCACACTGTCCTTTTACAACGTCACAGACCGTTCACATATCTACACCTTCACTGATACTTTTACTGAAAAACTTTGGCCCCTCTTCTACCCAGGGATCCGGGCCGGTCGGAAGAATGCTGCACCACTTACCATTAGGCCCCCAACAGATTGGGAATGACAAGAGATGCAGTTTAATTGGGGTGAGGCAAGGTCAAGAGCGGTGGGCCTTCCTAACTGGCCTGCTAGAATATCTTGGTGTCTCCGTGGTTCCAGTCTTGAGCCATCTTGAGAAACCACCTCGCATCTGGGATGGTTTGTGTGAGGAGTAAAGATAGGACTGGGCTGCATGACCAAGCACAGATGAGTGTCCCTCCTTACTGTAGTGGGAGAGTGGACTCCCAGGGGATTGTACTCTGGTGTCCCGCAGGTTTCCTAGTGCACGGGGACAGGTTGAGAAAGCAAAAGCTTTCCAGAAACAAAGTCTATAGGAAAGGGTCTTAACTTGCTTAAAATGCAGGAAACGGAAACCTTTAAAAGGCTTCTGTGACGCAGAATAGCCTTGTTCCTTGTGGGAGCGCACAGGGGTCTGTATACCTCGGTGTCGGAAAGATGAGTGGCAGTTGCTGTCATGAGTCTAGAAGTCGAGGGGCTTTTCCGGGGCCAGAGCTTGAGCATTAAAGTTAGGAGAAGGATCAGGGAAGAGGCTGAAGGAATGTTTCTAGGATGAATGAAGGGAAGGGGGTTTTCTTTGGTCTCTTTTCTTCTTAGGGTAATGCTATCATTACCCATAGGATTAGCCAGAGGTTCAGATTTGGGGAGAAGGAAAGGATGGGGAAAAAGGAGACTCCATGTCCCAAAGGCTTGCGTTATTCCTGTTTCCTGCAGTTGGCTGTCTCTAAAAAGTAGGCTCCTCTTGCTTTCTTCTAAAGGTGAGATGGAAGCAATCCTGCAAGACATACATCTGAGCCGGGCGTGGTGGCATACCCGGGAGGCAGAGACAGGCGGATTTCTGAGTTCAAGGCCAGCCTGGTCTACAAAGTGAGTTCCAGGACAGCCACAGCTATACAGAGAAACCCTGTCTCAAAAAACTCAAAAAGAAAAAGACATACATCGGTCCTTCCATTGTTTCCCAAGGCAACTTGGAGAGGAGTCAGATATTAGAGGAGAGAGAAAGGTGTAGCTAAAGCCTTGGCCTTAAGGAATGTTCCTAAGTGGTTATTCCCAACTTGTCCACCTTGCCCCCTGGCTCAAAGACCTAAGGAAAGAAGGGAAGGTGATGGAGTCTTTCTCACCCATGAGAACAGGGTAGAAGAGGGTGGTTTGTGTAGCAAAGGGCCAGAAGACAGCTAAGCTTCTATTTCTATCCTTCACCCTTTGACATTCCCCTTTTCAGAGAATGTAAATTATTTTAATTTTAGGCCAAAATAAACAACCCATAGGGTACATATTTTGTCACAAAAGGTACCAGATGCATGCCAAACCAAACAACCTGGATTATCTGCTGCCTGGGTAATCTTCACACAAGACTGAGACAAGAAACTGCAGTGAGGGCATTCAGTTCCTCCTACCACCTCAACAGGACTTTGTCCACTCTACTCTTACCTTTGTGCCTTGACTGTGGTTCTTTGTGGCAAGATAATTGGTTGGTGAAAATATGGAACAAAGGATCCACTAATGTGATCTCTTGAGTTGCGTGGTAATTTGTCAGTGGATGGGTGTGGAAACTGTATGTTCTTGAGTCTCACCTTCTGTCCTTAATGGAGGTTTGGGTAAGCTTAGGAATCCACATTTTAATACACTCCCCTCATTTGTCTCTGAAGGCCCATACAAAACACCCAGGGTAAGTTTCAACGAATTGCCTAACTCTGAGCCAGCAGTCTATTCCCCACAGATCCTGCAGGGGCCTGGATCCCTCTGCTTCTGACCTTAGCCAGTAACTGGGAATCAGAAGTAAACACCAAGCCAGGTTGAATAAATGAGAAAAGGTCAGAGGAAGGAGGGTGAAGTAGATACTAATAAATAGCCGAGGAGACCGGCCATGCTGTTGTCTGGTTATTTGTGCTGTTCATGTAGCTACTAGCCCTTGGAACAGCAAGTGCCTTTAATAAGAAGTGGGAGAAAGGCAAGAAGCTCTTTGCTTAGGGATGTTTTGTCCTGTTAACTTATTTCCTCCCTTGTGATCTGATCTTTCACACTTTCAGGTCCATGGGCACTAATGCTTTTTATTTTTGAGACAGGGTCTGGCAATGTAGCCCATAATTCATATCCTGTAATTTATGGTAGTCCTACCTCAACCTCTCCAGTGGTGAGATAGCCAGAATATAACACCAGTTATTCTGGGCATTGACTGTTTTGTTATGTTACATCCGTTCATAGAAGTCCCAAGCATCTACCCTCGGCTTCAGAAGAGTAAGACAAAATCTAACCCAATGTCCACCGCAAACAACCCTCTTTCCAACCATAAAAGACAGGACTTCGGTCCTGTTATGTTTATGTACTTTAAGATCCTTTACCTGTTCCACGTCTACCTAATACGTGAGGGATACCAAACTAGGGCTGCCTGCACACAGAAGACCTGTGGGGTCCTCTGGTTTCTGACAGAAGCTGGTGCGGGGCTGAGGCCCCCCCCCCCCCCGCACTACAGTTCCCAGCAGACGTTGCGCACTGCGCACGTCTGGGGCGGGACATCCGCAAGGAGGGGCAGACACTCATGGCGGGCCCAGTGAAGGACCGGGAAGCCTTCCAGAGACTCAGCTTCCTGTACCAGGTGAGACGCGCTCGGGGTGGGTGGCAGCCCGGTGTTGCGGCCGCAGAGTAACCTGGATGGCCGTCCTTGTTCCCAGGCTGCACACTGCGTCCTCTCTCAGAACCCCGAGAACCAGGCGCTGGCTAGGTTTTACTGCCACACAGAGAAAACCATCGCGAAGCGGCTGGTCCTCCGGCAGTAAGGCACAGGGTGGCGGGCAGGACCCGGGGCGCGGGCTGGCAGGCAGGCAGACAGCGACCTCCTCTCTTCCTCACCCAGGGACCCCTCTGTGAAGAGGACGCTCTGTCGCAGCTGCTCCTCTCTCCTCATTCCGGGCCTCACCTGCACGCAGCGCCAGAGACGTGAGTGCTGCCCCAGAGACATTTGTGAGGTGGGGACACTAGAGGACAGGGCAGGGCTCAGCAGCTCCACCTAGAGATGGAGACTTTCTGCAGCTGACTTAGTCCCTAAAACTATCTTGGACTACATGACACTCCTTAGTTTAAAAAAAAAACAAAAACAAAAAAACAAAGCGATTTCGTTATTATTTCATTCCTAGGGTGCATTAAGCACTACTTACTAGCTGAGTGGGTTGTGGAGGTTCACGCCTTTTATCCCAGCACTTGGGAGGTAGAAGCAGGTGGATTTCATGAGTTTAAGCCTATCCTGATCTACATAATCCGGACTGGCCAGGTCTGCATAAAGAAACCCTGTCTCAGACAAAAACACATACTGTCTCTTTGCTTTTGGTTTTGATTTTGTTTTGTTTTGTTTTTTGGCACAAGTGTCACAGTAACCCAGACTGGCCTCCAATTCCCTGCAGTCTCCTGCCCCCACATCCCTAGCTAGGATTACAAGCATGAGACAACACACCCAGCTACTGGAGTCGTAATTTTAAATGCTTCAGTTGGTAGGGGTAGAGTGCTGAGTCCTACCAGTGGCAGGGAGGTAGGTATAACATGGTAAACAAGAGTCAAACACTCTAGACGCTGGGATTCCCACACGAGAGAATGTGTGCTTTGTAGGGGCTTGGGAGATGGTTCCGTGGTTACTGTGCCCGATAAGCTTAAGTGTGAGGGCCTGACTTCAGATCTCCAACACCTGTGTACAAGCAGGTTGTAAGCCCAGCCAGCCTTGGGGAGCAGGTGAAGACGTACAGATCCCCCAGAGCACTCTCTGGCCAGGCAGTCTAGCTGAAAACATCTAGTCCCAGGTTCAGTGAGAGACCCTGTTCCAAAAAGACATGGTGGAATGTGGTAAAGGAAGACAGACACCCAAACTAGATTTCTGTCCTCCACATATATATCTAGATGAGTGTTCCTGTGTGCATACACACACACACACACAAACACACGTACTCATGCATATAACAGTAACACATATGTGTATATACAATATGAATGTATAAATAAAAATAGGAATTTTTAAAAAAGAATCTGTGCTATAAGAAAAGGAATGCTCAGGAGGCTGGAGTTTGAGGTGGGCAAGATGGAGAGAGGTGAAACTGGACAGGAAGCTAGGCTGTGTTAAAGAGTTTGAACTTCACTTTAGAGTTCCAAGGGATTGGTATGTATGCAGGCCTCCCACACACATCAGATCTACAAACCAAGTGCAGATGGGATGGATTTTCTATTGATGGTGGAAGGAAGACTGCAGACATACAAAAAAAAAAAAAGAGCAAAACCTTTATGTCAGAAGCCTAGGCACTTCCTTCTTTCCCGTTTATGCCCCAGGCCGAAAGGGACAGCGCTGGACAGTACAGACCTGTCTGACATGCCAGCGGAGCCAGAGATTCCTCAATGACCCTAAGCATCTGCTCTGGGGTGACCGGCCTGAAGCCCAGCTGGAAAATCAGGCAGGTGAGCAGTGGTAAGGAAAGATAAAGGAGCCTCCAAGAGATGGGACAGTAGAGAGCCAAGAGTAGGAAAGGGGGTGAGCCTGGTTAATATAAGGTGTGTTGGAATCTTAGGAAATTAATTCTTCTCTGATTCTCCTCCTATGTAGACATCAATCCATCAGAGCCCCTGCCAAACATAGCTGACCTCCCCAAAGAGAACATTCAGACTCAGGCTTTGAACACCAGTGAATGACTTCACTCCACTTGCCAGATAAATAAAGTTGAGTTGTTTGACTTTGTGTTCTGTGGTATCTCAACTGGTTATATCATCTTCCTCTGTATTCTTGTTTTGTTTTGGTCACCTAACCTCTCCTTACGTCTTCGTACTCCACCACATAGGGAATCCCCAGTTTCCATTCACCACTTGGTCCCATTAAGCAGCCCCTGTCTAAGGCTCTAGGGCCCCTTCACCCCACCCCTGCATGCTCAGTACAATGCCATGTTTGGAAATCAAGGGTCAGCATTTCTGATAAGCTCATTGCCTCCGTACTGAGGTGGTCCTGACTGCTGAGGAGAAACAGGCACTTCACAAACCTGGGCCTACTCAGACTTGACCTTTTCCTCAGCTAGGAATCGTCGTCTATACAATCAAGGTAAATGGTTCAGGCCTGAGCCAACACAGTAAAAGGTGCTAAACACTGGCAGGCTCCTTAAGTCTGCTCTCTAGGTAAACTCCGATGTCTTCTCTGATAGCTTTAGAAAGCCTACTCAAGGACAAAGTTTCTAAGCTGACTTCTTTGCTGCCTGCAGATTACAATGTTACCCCAAGAAACATGGAAACAAAATTCACTATTTCGGAAATGAAGTTTCTTCCCCTTTAACCCCGTGTTGCACTTAACCTAATAATGCATAAGAAAATGCAACAATGATTCTGCTTTTGGGATCTGGAAGGAGAAGGTCTCCTAACTGTTTCAGAAGACTCAGTAACTTAGTGTTTCATTGGCCAAAGCAAGGTGTGTCTCCAAGGCCAGGTTTCATGTGGAAGAGGCTGTATCAGGACATGAACTTTCTCAGTTTCCTGTGGACCATGGCTGTAGCAGTCTACCCTAGTTTTATCTATGTCCTGAATTCAGTCTTTCTACTAACTCCACAAATAAGTAAATTCTCTTCATTAAAAATACTAAACTGACGCCAGGCATGGTGGATCACGCCCTTAGTCCCAGCACTCAGGAGGCAGAGGCCAGCCTGGTCTACAAAGTGAGTTCCAGGACAGCCAGGGCTATACAAAGAAACCCTGTCTCAGAAAAAAAAAAAAAAAAGTACTAAACTGGGTGTGGTGGCACACACTTAATCCCAGCACTCTGGAGGAAGAGGCTGGCGAATCTCTGAGTTCATGGCCAGCCTGGTCTACAAACAGATTCCAGGACCCTGAGTTCAAGGCCAGCCTGGTCTACAAATAGATTCCAGGACAGGCTCTGTTATATGGAGAAACCCTATCTCAAAAAAAACAAAATCAGGGCTAATGAGATGGCTCAGTGGGTAAGAGCACCCAACTGCTCTTCCGAAGGTTCGGAGTTCAAGTCCCAGCAACCACATGGTGGCTCACAACCATCTGTAACAAGATCTGACTCTATCTTCTGGATTGTCTGAAGACAGCTACAGTGTACTTACATATAATAAATAAATGAATCTTTAAAAAAAAACAACAAAAAAAAGTACTTAGCAGTGTTCAGGTAACAATGTTGATTGGTTATTTGACAGTTCATTTCTAGAGTTGTGCCTAGCTGGATCAACTGACAGCCATCAAGGAACATATGCTCTAAAAGCACACCTAATCATTCCTACCTGCAGCCTGCATCTTTAGCTCATGTTTTTTTGGCTTCTTCAGTAAGCCTCATAACTGATGGTCCTTGGCTCTTGCACACTAAATCTGATTTGTGGATAACTTTGTGTATGTGTGTGTCTACACACAATAGAACATGCTCCAAGTAGGATATCCAAACTTTTTTTCTTCAAGGAATTCTTGTCCAGTCTAACCTAAACTTCCTATGATCCACTGATGATTTTGAACTTCTGATCCTCCTGCCTCCAGTTCTGGGATTACAGGCATTTACCAAAACACTTAGTTTTGTTTGTTTGTTTGTTTGTTTTTTATCAAGTCAGCTCAGTCAGTCAACAGTTCTCTGGGGAGGAAGGAAGGATTAAAAAGAAAAAAGACAATTGGACAACACTGTAGCCTGACCCCAGTCTGTTCAGAGGCTGAAGCAGATTTATTTTTTTCCAGTCTGCTTTTATATCATTCTAGGTATATACAAAGAATATGGTCAGTCTTAAGTCATAAAGTAGTTAAGGAACAAACAAGGCATGGACTGGGTAGGTAAGGAGCAAACAAAATATAGATGAAAGGTCTCATGAGTACTGTATTCAGGGTCTTAACAAGAACCGTCAAGATACAAAGAACACATTCCTCAGCTGCATTCATCTTTTGCCTACTTCGGAGTCCTAGACCAAAGTCAATTTCCTGCCTGAGGTCTATTTGTTCTAGCCCACAGTCAAATTCCTGCCTGAGCTTACTTCCGTATCCTGGCCCAAGGTCAAATTCCTGCCACGTTTCTAGAAGTGGCCCCAAAAGCTTTGCACAGTTTTTCCGTGGTGCCGAGGATTGAACCCTGTGTATGCAAGGCAAGCACTCTATCAACTGATCTGCATCATCCCCAGCACAGGAGCAGGAAAACTTGAGTTCTGATGTCATAGTTCAATCAAAAGATTCCCTGGGCTGGAGAGATGGCTTAGCGGTCAAGAGCAATGACTGCTCTTCCAGAGGTCCTAAGTTCAAATCCCAGCAACCACATGGTGGCTCACAACCATCTGTAATGCTACTCAGTGCCCTCTTCTGGTGTGTCTGAGGACAACTACAGTGTACTCATGCATAAAATAAATACATAAATCAAAAAAAAAGAAAAAAGAAAGAAAGAAAACAGCTACAATATACTTTTTTAAGAGAGAGAGAGAGAGAGAGAGAGAGAGATTGATTCCCCTTGTATAGGAGACCATTAAGATCAAGTTCCAGGAGGGAAAAACAGAATCTGGGGGGTTGGAGAGATAACTACGCTTGCTGCTTTTGCAGAGGACCAGGGTTTGGTTCCCAGTATCCACATAGCAGCTCACAATTGCCCATAACTCCAGTTCTGAGGCTCTAACATCTGATCTCTTTGGGCTCCTGCACACAGCGCACATAACATACTCTCATACACACACATGAAAGTAGTTCCCTCATAAATCTTTGTGGTTTGTTCACGTGTTCTGGTTCCTCTAAGAGCCAGCTGCAGTCATATGCATACTCTAAGGACTACAGCAAAGACTCTCAGGCTATCAAAGAGTTCTTCAAATAGAATAAACATTTGGTTCAGCCTGGCACCCTGATCAGCACTGTAGTCCCAGCTGTTCAAGAGGCTAAGACGATCCGGTTCTCCCACCGCCCCCGCGACGGGTCGCAGCAGTTAGTGTGGTGAGGGCTTGGTGGTGCAGCTCGGGACAGATCCGGTGACACACGCCTCTCCCACTTCGCGCTGCCAGGATGCCCAAGAGGAAGGTTAACACGGATGGAGGCGGAACCCAAGCGCCGCTCCGCGAGGCTATCGGTCAAGCCCGCCCCTCCCAAGCCAAAAAAAGCCACGGGAAAGGATAAATATCAAACGAAAAAGTGCAGATAAAAGGGAAGAGGGGAGCAAAGGGCAAACAACAGGCTGAAGCTGCTGACCAGCAAACCACAGATCTGCCTGCAGAAAATGGAGAGACAGAAAACCAGAGTCCAACCTCTGATGAAGAGAAAGGAGCCAAGTCCGACTAAGCATCCATCACGCCTGTCAGTGGTCCCGCCTCCCTTCTTGTACAGTCCAGAGGAATATTTTTATCAACAATTTTGTAAATGCGAGTTTTTTAGTAGCTCTAGAAACATTTTTAAAAGGTGAGGGAATCCCACCTCATCTCATTTTTTTTTTAAGTGTAAATGTTTTTTTGTTTTTTTTTTTAAGAGGTTAAATCATTTGCTGGTTGTTTATTTTTGGTACAACCAGAAAATAGCAGGATACTGAATCAGGAGAGGCTGTGACTGCCTCGGGGGTCACCATCACATTTCGTAGAGGGAGCTAGTTTTATATCCTACAATACAAAGCACACTAAATGGCAATTTGGAGTCTCGGGGGGTGCATTTGTGTCTGGAATATTTTCAGTTCTATCTGGTCCTGTGTTTCTTGTAGAACCATTTTGTAAGAAAGCCAGTCTTTGGTCCTTGCCCTGTCAGAACTGTGATGTCTGTGGTCGTGGCAGTCCATTTTCCTAACAGTCGTGATAATGTGCTGTGAAAGATGGAAATTCTGAGTACGTTCTCTGTGTGGCATAAAACTGTGAGTTGGTGGAGCTGAAGATTATGAACATTTGGTTGTTAGGAAAGGTCTTAGGAAACTTGCCAAGTTTGAGGCTGGAACATCATTGGAATAAGTTCAAAGAAAAACAATCCGTAGCTCTTCATTTGTGTACATGAACACAATGTGACTCTTTAGAGTTTGGGTACATGAACACAGTATATGGTTCTTTTGGGGACGTGTGATAAGAACTGGAATGTCTGTACTCTGCTCCTCGACCAATAAAATCTCTTGAGAGAGAGAGAGAGAGAGAGAGAGAGAGAGAGAGAGAGAGAGAGAGAGAGAGAGAGAGAAGAGGCTAAGGTAAGACTAGCACTGGAGCTTGGGAGTTTGAGACTAGCCTCAACCACAACCAGACCTTATCTCCATAAAAAACAAAAGCTCCAACTCCATAGGATGCTACGCTCTCTGGTCGAGTCAACTGGACAAGCCGAGAGGCTTAAAAGTCACTCATGAGGCAAAAGACTTTCAAGGAAGCTCTCCTCCTGGAGTCTAGCGTTCCCTACCCATACAGTAATTTTTCATTCCCGCGTTCCATTCCCGCGTTAGTCTAGTGTATGGATCCACGTGCTCTCTTTCAATATTTTCCTATCGTAAGTGCCTTTTAAGATTGAATTCTGACATAGCTAAAGCCATCCGCCAGTGTTCCAACAGTCCTAGTTCGTCCTTAGCAAGACCTTGGGCTTGGAATTCAGTATTGCCCCTGGTATTACACTATCTCTTTGAGTAAAAGTTAGGTCACTGCCCTTCACAGGAATTTACCATCACTAAGGAAGAAAGAAGTTTCTGACCGTAGGAGAAACCAGAACAGATATTTAGAATTATAGCTGAGTTACACCTATATACAGGAATTTACAATGGTTTAGGAAGTAGATCCGGCTGTGGTTTTAGAGTATTGCATTACTCATGAGATGGTTAGCTAGAACAAAACTCCCTAGTTAGAACCATGACTTGGGTGTGAAAGCCCTTGCCCTAGGAGTGAAAAGATCTCACACCTGGATTCTAAGACTATAGCTGACCTTAGATAGGGCTGACTCTGTCTCAGTTATTTTATTGCCCAGTTCCTGCCAGACTTTGCGTTTTCATTTCCTCTGTTCTGTGTAAGAGTCATTAAGCATCCGGTTACCTTATTTGTACCTTGTTGTCTTCTGCATAAAAAGTCTGATGTTCGATTTGAAAAATTACATTCAGATTCCACACAAACTCTCCTGTGTGTGTGTCTGTCTGTCATTCATCCACGCTTTGCCCACCCGCGTCGAGAGACCCCGTTCCACGCAGACACAGGGACCCAGAAGGTCTGCGGCAATAGGATACAGGTTATGGTGTGCAAAAGTGGATTTCCTGCACCAACTATGAGATGTATGCCCCTTCAGAAGTCAAAGAAAAGATAACGAGATTAGTCCATTTAAATTAGATCAAGTGAAGAACATTTCACTCAATACTTATACATAAGTGATCACTATTTAACCGTTAAATACCCTTTATTCACTTTGAAAACTGGTATTAAAAAGCCGGGTGTCGTAGTCCATACCTTTAATCCAAGCACTGGAGAGGCAGAGGCATCCTCATCTGTGTCATGAGTTCCAGAAGAACCAGGGCTACAGAATGAGGGAAGCAGGAGGAAACGGTGGAGGGGGAGAAGAAAAAGAAAGAGAAAACCAAGACTGGGCTAAGTCCCCAGTCCTGAAGTGGGTGTGGAGCGAGATGGGGAAGAGGGAGAGCAGGTGAAAGGGGCATCATTACTATCAGGAGAAGTGAGACTGGTCAAATGTTACTGCTATTCAGAAACGGGAAAATTGAGTTGTCAGCAAAGGAAATAACTTCATTTTTTGTCTGCCTTACCTAGAAGTATCAAATACTGTATGTGTACATACTGGAAATAGATAGGGATTTTCCTTTGGGGCTGGGAGCATGGTGTTGGAGACAGGGTTTCACTAGCCCCAGATGATCTGAACTCATTATGGAGTCCAGGGAGCCTTGAACTCATGGTAGCTTCCTGTTCATGTAGCCTGTCAAGTGCAGAGACTATATACTGAGCCACCATATCCTGCTGGCTATAAGACATTTATTTAGTAGGCAGCAATCATAATACTTTCAGAGTAATAACAGCAAAATATATTAGAAAAGACAAGTTAAGCCGGGCGGTGGTGGTGCATGCCTTTAATCCCAGCACTCAGGAGGCAGAGACAGGCAGATTTCTGAGTTCGAGGCCAGCCTGGTCTACAGAGTGAGTTCCAGGACAGCCAGGGCTATAGAGAAACCCTGTCTAGGAAAAACAACCCCCCCAAAAAAAAACAACAACAACAACAAAGACAACCCAAAGCTCCCAGGTGGCCACCGGCTGGGCTCAAAGTTTGCGGCCGCCCCTGCGCTGCGCGCCCGATGTATGGGTGATATACTGTGGCGGCGGCGGCAGGGTGAGGAATGGCCATGTTTAAGGGCGCGGCCCGAGTGCGCGGGCTCCTGGCAGGCGCTCAGACGGGAGCAGGGACATGGGACCGCCTGGCCCGGGCCTCAGTCACGGGCTCAGGGCCTGACCCGGCTCTGCCCCGCGCGCCCGCCGGAATGCCGTGCAAGCCGAATTTGACCGTGAATGCCCGCCGCCACCCTCAACGTCCAAAGTGTCCACTCACGGTCTACTAGGAAGGCGACCTCCTCCCAATAACGCCAGGTGCTGAGTGACTATGGGCCTCCATCGCTAGGCTACACCCAGGGAACTGAAAAGAGCCAGGTGCCTCAGAGTAAATATGCAGAGCTGCTGCTGGTGGTCATTGAAAAGTTGGGGGAAAAGATCAGACCCACGGATGCCGGGAGCAAGAGCGCCATGGAAAGGCTAAAACTAGGCATCATTCATGTCGGAAGCCTGGTTCCGGAGTGCTTGGCTGAAATGGAACTGAAGGTCCATCTCGCTACCCCATGGAGATAAGACGCTTTGTTCAAAACGGCAATAATTTTTCTACCACAGTCATTAAGCTTTTAGCCCACACATTTTGCACTAACTGACAATGTGCATTTTAATTAGTTAGGAATGACCCAGCTCATTTTTTCTTTCCAAACATTTGAAAGACGTTTGTGAAGCCACTTCACAGCAAGCTATTGCTTGTCCCCAAATACCAATGTCCCCTTTAACCTCCCCTTGGATCCGTTTTCCTTTTGCATCACCCCTGTTGACTTCCTTTCCTTGAGCTCCCCTGCCTCTGAGGAATTGAGTGCAAACCCCAGCTTAGTAGCTGGCCCTCCTGTGTACAGTGTAGACCCTGCTTCATGGAGCTTCTCTGCCTAAGCGTTTGCATGACTGAGTGCTTTGTAGTCAGTCTTTAAAATGCACAGGTTACACATGCAGAAGAAAGAGCAATCTACCCAACGTACCAAGCACCCTGCAGATGTCCATCCTGAGACTATAGATCTCGGTTCCATGTTTACTGTGAGCCCATCACAACATCTGGAAGAAAACGACTGAAACTGTTGCATCTTTGTATTTATAACTTGATGTAATAAAACTTACTTTCATTAAGGAAAAAAAAAACAGTCATTAAGTGCTCTTAACCTCTGAGCCATCTCTCCAGTCCCTAAAGTGGTTTTTTTGTTTTGTTTTGTTTTGTTTTTTGTTTGTTTGTTTTTTTGTTTTTTGACACAGGGTTTCTCTGTGTAGCCCTGGCTGTCCTGGAACTCACTCTGTTGACCAGGCTGCTAAAGTGGTATTCTTAAGTTAATTTAGATAATTAATTAAGATATTTTGCTGGCCCTTTATTATAAATTAAAATGCAAAGAACAGACATGCTGTTGGGGTCCAGGAGTCATCCCACAAACCACATGAACACGGGTCTCAGTCAGACAAGGGTGGTTTGTTTATTGAACACATACCCTAAGACTGATTTATCAGGGCCACAGCTCAGAGTTCAGGGGCTGAAACTACAATCCCAAACATTTCTCCGGGCCCTGTTTTAAAGGAAAAAAAAAATGATAATGATCTTATGTGCAGGTGCAGGAAGTGCTGCCCAGTGGTTAGCTCTGACTCAGGCTATCTTGACTAACTAGACAGAACAGTTCTAACTGGCCTGTATTTTTTTTTCTTTTTTCTTTTTTTCTTTTTTTCTTTTTTTTTGGTTTTTCGAGACATGGTTTCTCCATATAGCCTTGGCTGTCCTGGAACTCACTTTGTAGACCAGGCTGGCCTCGAACTCAGAAATCTGCCTACCTCTGCCTCCTGAGTGCTGGGATTAAAGTCGTGAGCCACCACGCCCGGCTACTGGCCTGTATTCTTATTGGTCCTAAGTGGAGCTTATGGTTTGTGGGAAGCCACATGTGCCGTTGCAGAGTGGCACTGACTACTGCTGGCCACCACGCATAAGTTTGGACAAACAACCAATGTGTACATATGCAGTAAAGTTTTTTGCAAAGACACTGCCTGGCCCGGGCATGATAATAAGGCTTTGAGAATATAACCAATCAGATGTGAGACATGCAAATGAGGTATGATAATGAGGCTCTGTGAGGTACAGAGAGAGAGAGAGAGAGAGTAGCCAATCAGATGAGTTACATGCAAATGAGGCGTAGTGCATAACCAATCCAGGTGTGAGACACGCCTCTCCTAGGCCTATATAAGCAGCACCAGTTCTGGGCTCGGGGTCTCTTCACCTCTGCAATCAAGCTCTCCCAATAAACGTGTGCAGAAGGATCCTGTTGCAGCGTCGTTACTGCTGGCCAGTCCAGCGCGCGCAAGAATGGTTGTTGAATTTCTTAAGGTTGACAAACCTCAGAACATACAGAACATTAACAGGTTATGAGGTCAGCAAGACCCTGCCCTGGGGCAAGCTATTTTTCTGTGTCAATGACTGGCCAGCATGTTATAGCAATAATTTGAAATAGCTGGCAGGCATGGAACAAAATGGCTAGAGCTATGCTAGGGGGGCAGACCTCAACATGCAAAACAAGGTCTGGGGAGAACTCAGTAAAGTGCTTGACTTGTAATCACAAGGACTGAATTTAGTCCCCAGAATTCAAGTAAAGATAGATAGATAGATAGATAGATAGATAGATAGAGACAGACAGACAGACAGACAGACAGACAGGAAGCCAGATGTGGCCAGGCATGATGGCACACACCTTTAATCCCAGCACTCATGAGGCAGAGGCAAACAGATCTCCGAGTTCAAGGCAAGCCTGGTCTACAAAGTTGTTACACAGAGAAATCCTGTTTGGGAGTTGGGGGAGGCGAGAACAAGTTTAATAGAACTTGCTTGGAATCTTAGCACTGAGGAGGCAGAGATGAGTGGATCCCTAGTAGGTGGATCCTTATATATCACCGGCTGGCCAGCCCCTAGCCTACGCAACAAATCTGGGACCCTGTTTTAAAAAACAAACAAAAGAAAAACCAAAAAACAAAACAAAACAAAACAAAACAAAACAAAACAAAACAAAACAAAACAAGGGAGTTGGAGAGATAGCTAAGTGGTTAAGCTCTTGAGTTCAATTTCCAGCAACTACATGATGGCTCACAACTATCTATAATGGGATCTTATGCCCTCTACTGGCATTAGGCGATCATGCAGACAACATTCATATAAATAAATGAGCCTTTAAGCAAACACACACACCTGTACCTGATGTGCATTGGCACAACCACACAACATAGATGCACGTGAACACACATAAACACATAAAATAAAAACAAAATGACATCATGATGGGTTCTTACAAAACACACCCAGGCTTAGAAATCATAAACATCAGGCTGGAGAGATGGCTCAGAGGTTAAGAGCATTGGCTGCTTTTCCAGAGGTCCTGAGTACAAATCCCAGCAACCACATGGTGGCTCACAACCACCTGTAATGAGGTCTGGTGCCCCCTTCTGGTGTACAAGCATACATGCAGGCAGAATATTGTATACATAATAGATCTTTTTGAAAAAGAAAAAGAAAAAAGAAATCATAAGTGTCTTAGTTTTCTTGTCATTGTGACAAAACTCCCGAGGTAGGAAGGAATGTAATTGTCTTTGGCTTGAAAGACCCACAACGTGAGGACTCCCCCACGTTCTGACTCAGGAGAGGCGACACCCCAAAATCACCAATGAGAAACGGTCTTGCTGCAAATTGCAAGAGGATTTTTATTCAAGAGCGCTCTCGGGCCCACGGTCATACACCACGCAGGGGTAGAGGACCGTGGCGCCCCGAGTAGATGAGTAAGGGGGTATTTAAAGAAAAAAACCACAACTCAAGGAGGTAGGAAGGACATTGTTGGTAAATACCAAAAATACCAGTTAAGAGTCACAAGGAAGACAAAGTCACAGATGTCACAAGGAATACCTGGTAATTGTTAACTCTCAAGACAGTTTCTAAGAGCCCCTAACAATAGCACATTTGCATTGCAGCTTCCAGTAATGGTCAGGATGACTTTCTTTGAATTAACACTCTTTGAACACAGGAAGCGGGTGGGTGGAGGAATGTCGATATCTGTTTTATGATTAGCATTTTGGAGCACTGAGTTTACTACTCTTTCAGGCTCAAGGTTTGAAATATCAGAAAGTTACAGGAAGTGACCAGGGCAAAAGGCATCCTTCCTCCAAATAGACAATATTGTTAGGTCAGAACCCTCTGATCTAACCCTCACCGGAAATGCCATCATATTCAAGACATGGCTACACTGCTTTTTAAAAACCTATGTATTGTAATTATGGGCAGTGTGTGTGCCCGCTTGAGTGTATGTGCACAGTGTGACTACGTGTGCCCAAGGAGGCCAGAGGAGGCTACCACACTTCCTAAAACGGGAGCTATGGGCAATTGTGAGCTACTGGATGTGGGAATTGACACCTGAACCCTGGTCCATTGCTAGATCAGCAAGTGCTCTTAACCTCTGAGCCACCTCTCTTCTAGCCTCAGGTTTGTTTGCGTGTATGTTTGTTTGTTGTGAGCACCATATTTTAAAATTTTCAATGTGACATACTTCATCTTCACATCGTTTTCAATACTAGATGCCGCAGTCCAGCGCCAACGTTGTTGTTCTCGATTTGGGGTTGCAGGGTTAGGGGTGGTGGTGGGAAGGCGTGACAGCGGAGGCAAGACTTGGTCTAGCGAGATAATTAGGGTTGTTTTTTTAATATTAAAACGTTTACCTGTCTTATATCTAAGTGGCTTTGCAGCGGTAGCTGACAAGCCTCACTGAATTCCTTTGAGGCCAGAAACCGCAAGTCTCTTGTGTTTCCGAATCTAGGCTTAAAACAGCAGGAGATTAAGTAGCCTTTGTTCTTATCCCAAAGTAATGTAGCAGCTCAGACTGTGAGTGAAAGTGTAAGGAAGAAAAAGAAACACTGAAGGGCTGGTGAGATGGCTCAGTGAGTAAAAGCACTGACTACTCTTGAGTTCAAATTCCAGCAACCACATGGTGGCTCACAACCACCCATAATGAGATCTGACGCCCTCTTCTGGTGCATCTACAGACAGCTACAGTGTGCTGATTTATAATAAATAAGTAAATCTTTGGGCCAGAGCAAGCAGGGACTGAATGAGCAGAGTGCACCCGACCGAGTGGAGCTGAGTGGAGTTGACCAGCACGAGCGGAACGGACCTGAGTGAGCAGAGGTCCTAAATTCAATTCCCAACAACCACATGAAGGCTCACAACCATCTGTACAGCTACAGTGTACTCACATACATAAAATAAATAAGTAAATCTTAAAAAAAAAAAGAAACACTGAAATGTTATCTTAATCTTTCTTTCCTTTTTTTTTTTTCGGGACAGGGTTTCTTTCTTTTTCTCTCTCTCTCTCTCTTATTTATTTTTTGGGGGGGGTTGTTTGGTTTTTTGAGGGGGTTATTTGTTTGTTTGTTTGTTTGTTTGTTTTCGAGACAGGGTTTCTCTGTATAGCCCTGGCTGTCCTGGAACTCACTCTGTGGACCAGGCTGGCCTGGACCTCAGAAATCCTCCTTCCTCTGCCTTCCAAATGCTGGGATTAAAGGTGTGTGCCACCACGCCCAGCAGCAGTGACAGGGTTTCTTAATCTTTATTTCTAAGTTCCTCTTCTCTAAAACTTCTCCAAAAATTCTCTCTCCAGAAATTCTCCAAAAAAAAAAAATAATAATTTCTCTTAATTTTAAGTCCTCCCCCTTTTTAAAAATATTATTTATTTTATGTATATGAGTACACTGTTGCTGTCTTCAGACACACCAGAAGAGTTCATCAAATCCCATTACAGATGGTTGTGAGCCACCATGTGGTTGCTGGGAATTGAACTCAGGACCTCTGGAAGAGTAGTCAGTGCTCTTAACTGCTCTCTCCAGCCCCTAAGTCCCCTTTTAATTTCTAAGGTATTCTACTCTGTTGTCCTTCTCCTTCCTCCTCCCAATCTTGCTCTCTCTTCCTGCTTTGATGTATTAATGCCATGCAATGTAATCATTCCCAGTTTTTTGTATTTTTCTAGGGGAATAGAGTACATGGTTTTTCGAAGCATCCTTTTTTTAAAAAAAAAAAAAATTAAAGTTCTCTAAAAGTTTGAACATAAATTCAAATCATAAATCAAATAAGAAGTTTACAACAGAGAATGTTTACCTATATTCCCATTAAAACTAGACATCCTGGAGAGATGGCTCAGTGGTTAAGAGCACGGACTGCTCTTCCGAAGGTCCTGAGTTCAATTCCCAGCAATCACATGGTGGCTCACAACCATCTGAGTGTGTCGTCACAGGAAGGAAGCTGCTGTGTCATCTAATGTCAGTCGTCCCAGCTTTAGACCCTGAGAGCTGTAATATTGACCACCCAGGTGGGATCTGTCCACTCGAGTAATACAACCGTTCAGGAGAGATGTGTCCATTAGCTTGATAGCAGCATGATTGTCCAGTGATTCAGAAATGCTTCCATAGGCTCAAGTATTTGAACACTTGGCCCCGAGTTGGTAGTACTGTTTGGGGAGTCATGGGACTTTTAGATTGCAGCCTTCCTGGAAGAAGTAAGTCACTGAGGGCAAGCTTTGGGAGTTTATAGCCTTGACCCATTTCCAGTTTGCTCTGATGACTGAAGATTTGAGCTCTCTGGCTGCCTGAGGTTATGCCTCCCTCTTCCTCTGGAACCATAAGAACATCTTTCTTCCATAAGTCATTTTGGGAGGGGGAGGAGGAAGACAAGGAGGGAGGGAAGAAAGGAAGAAAGGAAAGAAGGGAGAGAGAGAGGGAGGAAGGGAGGTAGGGAAGGGAAAGAGGAAAGAACAGAAGGGGAGAGGATGGAAGGGAAAGGAAGGAAGGAAGGAAGGAAGGAAGGAAGGAAGGAAGGAAGAGAGAAAGAAAGAAAGAAAGAGAAGAGAAGAGAAGAGAAGAGAAGAGAAGAGAAGAGAAGAGAAGAGAAGAGAAGAAGAGAGAGAGAGAACTTTGTGGTTGTGAGAATGATCAGGCTGCAACATCTGTCAACCCTTTGATCACCAGGGTTGATTGATTCTGCTGATCTGGCTAGCTGAGCAGATGTTCCCTTCCTTAGTCACCTCTCCACAAGCCTGGGTTTATCCCTAAGCTGCAGGCTCAGAGGACAAGTATGACGACCCTCCATGAATATAAGCAGACCAGTCTATGGTCCACCTGCTAAAACCTCCAAACAGACTCTCAACAAAGATTTGGTTGTTTGTTTGTTTGTTTTCGAGTCAGAGTTTCTCTGTATATCCCTGGCTGTCCTGGAACTCTCTTCAAGACCAGGCTGGCCTTGAACTCAGAAATCTGCCTGCCTCTGCCTCTGCCTCTGCCTCTGCCTCTGCCTCTGCCTCTGCCTCTGCCTCTGCCTCCCAAGTGCTGGGATTAAAGGCGTGCACCACCACGCCAGGCTCAAGAAAGATTCTTCCCCCTCCCCCACCCCGTGGTAAAAGTAAAACCTTTACTAAAAATAATACATATTTATTTAAATATTTTGCTGGAATAGCATACATACACTGGTATCATTTATTTACTCTATTAAGAGATCTATCAAACATGATCTTTCTTAAAATTAATAAGCACGTTATTTTACTTTCACTTCTAAAATTCAGTCTCTTACATATAATCAAAATATTTCCATGCCTATCTTAAAGCCAATCAAACGCAGATTTAAGGATCTTGAGTTAAAATTGAGCCCTTAATCTGACTCATGCGCTGCCTTGTTCTACAATTACCGGAATGTAGGACGTGCTGGGGACACTTGGGTCTGTGTTTGCTGATATTTTGTGTATCCAGTCTATCAGCACAGAGGGGAGAAATTTCCAGCCTATAGTAGGAACCTGTCTGCCCAATGTCTGCTGCTGTACCTGAGGGGACCCACAAGCTGCTGCTTCTGCAAATGATTATCAGAGATAAACCTGTGCGTCTGGCTCTGAAACCCCAAAAGCAGAGTGCAAAAGAAATCTGAGGCGCTTGTCTGGAGAAATGTAACTTGATCCCCAGTGGGCTCCCTCGAGGGTGGTCCTCTCAGTAAGCAGTCTTCAGGCTCTTACACTGAGCCAAACTCAGAGACCAGAGAGAGTGGGGTGGGGAAGGCTCTTGCCTGCATAATGCCTGCCCAGAGGACCTAAACAAACCCCAAAACCCTTGCCCTCTGGTGGAAGTGAGTGCTTGAGGGACCAGTCCAGCAGGTACCCGCAAGTCCCTCCCCCACCCCACCCCACCCCACCCCCGCCTTGCTGAGGGATGTGGGTAGTTCTCTGAGCCTGAGAGAGGCTATGGACCCAACAAAGTGGAGGACAAGACACAGTGACAAGGCCAGATGAGAACACCTGATCACCCTTTGAAAGGGAGACAGGTGCTTTCTAGAACTGTCAGTTTAAGTATCCAGAACAAGCTAAGTGGACAAGGTAACAACAAGGCTCAAGAAAAAAGGAGGAGATGCATTTGGGGCCGCTGATAGCCCCTGCTAAATCTCTGGCACCATGAAGGTTATGAGAGTGGTAAGGTTGGCCTGAGTGGTGAGCCACCCACCCCTGTCCGAAAAACTTTCCCTGGGGAAAATTCCAGAGAAGGCCGGTCTTGGCATCTAGCCCTTCATCTTTAACCCCAGCACTTGGATGGCAGATAAGTAGATCTCAGTGGGTTCGGGACTTGTCTGGTCTACATAGCAAGTTCCAGGATAGTGAGAGCTATTTAAAAGAGAAAACCTGTCTCAAAAAGAAATAAAAAAAATAATAAGTATCTTGATACTAAAGAATCTTCAATTCAAAAATTATACTTAGTAAATCTCAAACTTAACAAGGATAAAACTATGAAATTTTATTTTTTTTATATAGAGTAGAGTTTATTCGGGGCATGGGAAAGGGAGTCAAGAGAGTAACAGAGGCAGAGAAAGGCAGAGAGAGGGAGAAAGTAAAGAAGTAGAAGCTGGCCACAGCCATGAGCATGGGGAGAGAGGGGAAAGGGAAGGGGGAAGAGAAGAGCCCAAGAGAGCGAGAGAGAAGCAAGCAGGAAGCAAGAGTAAGAACAACATTATAATCTTATACAAGTTACTAGTTTATTGTAAACTGTATTTAATCATTTGTAGATACACAAATAATTTGTCACCTTATAAATGATCCAGTTCTTTAATGTGCTCAGAATTATATTTGTGCTCACGCTAAGAATAGGTGTAATTCATTGAGAGACAAAGTTGCAGAGAGATCAATTTACATCTCCCTGTCATAGTCTTCTGTATATGCTGTCAAAGTGAAGCCTGAAGAAAGTAACTGAAAACAAGTAACCTCAAAGTTTGTTAAACATAAAATAATTTTCAAGGGGCTGGTGAGATGGCTCAGTGGGTAAGAGCACCTGACTGCTCTTCCGAAGGTCCGAAGTTCAAATCCCAGCAACCACATGGTGGCTCACAACCATCTGTAACAAGATCTGATGCCCTCTTCTGGAGTGTCTGAAGACAGCTACAGTGTACTTACATATAGTAAATAAATAAATCTTTTTAAAAAAATTTTCAAAATTGGATGTGTAAAAAACTGATTATGCAGGCTGGAGAAATAGCTCAGCAGTCAAGAGCTCTGATGGCTCTTTCAGAGGTCCTGAGTTCAATTCGCAGCAATCACATGGTGGCTTACAACCATCTGTAATGGGATAATGGGAACTGATGCCATTTTCTGGTGTGTCTGAAGAGAATGACAGCATAATCACGTACATTTAATTAATTAATTAATTAATTAATTAATTAATTAATTAATACTGTTAAAAAATCTGGTTATGCCAAATGGTGGCAGCACACACTTTTAATCTTAGCACATGGAAAGCAGAAGCAGGTAGATTTCTGAGTTTAGGCCAACCTGGTCTACAGAGCAAGTTCCACAACACCAGGGCTACATAGAGAAACTGTCTCTAAAGACAAAACAAAAATAAGGAAGCAAGCACACACACACACTCACATACAAACTGGTTATGAGAAATAGAATACTTGAGTAAACTAGATTAAATGTGCAATACACTTGCATGGCAGGATGTCTCCGGGTCCAAGTAGTTCCCTTGGATGGAGCACAGTCACACCGAAGTAAGTTGTGTGCTAGCCTCATTACAGGTTGCATGGGGACTGCAACCTGCTGCTTCTGCCTCTGGCTGTGTAGACCTGACTAGGAAAACACTCCTTATCTACATGGAAGATGAGTTCCTCCTGATGTCTCACTTGTCGGGGATGGATTCCCTTGCCCTATGGAAGATTTCAAAGTCTGCACCCACATCCTAAATGTCTCGAACAACAGAGATGCAGATAGCAATTACTTTTCACTCTGTGCCTCCCAAACTGGCAGACATATGAGGGTGCTATGAACAAGGGAACCTTGTACATAGCCTACCACCTGACTGGGTATGGGACCTGCATGTTAGTTCATTTGGCCACGCCATTTCTCATGGCATTCAATTCTTCCACTTAATAAAAGCAAATTCCAAGGTTCATACCTCAACTGTCCATGTTCAAAGGAAGCTTTCAGATAAGCTGCCTTCACATTCAACACCTTTGGAAAGCTCTTCTGCATACAATCTTATGAAAAATGACTTCAGTAGGACTCTAACTTAATGCTTTTATTGATTATTTGAAAATTTCACATGATGTATCCCAATCCCATTCACATCCCAGTCCCCCAAGTTGGCCCTCCCTTATACTCTCCCCCCCCCCACACCAAAAAAGGAAAAATACCAAGTTTAATTCGTGTTGCCCATATACTTACTGAAGCGTTGTCAAACTCCCAGTGGCCAGCCTCTTAAAGATACCTGGTTCCTTCCTCACCCCGCCCCTGACAGAAGCCATCAGCTGTGTCAGGTCAGCATCCTTATCACAATTTTTAAAAGTTCTCTTCAGTGGCTTTTCTTTTTCTTTTTCTTTTTCTTTTCTTTTTTTCTTTTTCTTTTTCTTTTCTTTTCTTTTCCTTTTCTTCCTTCCTTCCTTCCTTCCTTCCTTCCTTCCTTCCTTCCTTCCTTCCTCCCTCCCTCCCTCCCTCCCTCCCTCCCTCCCTCCCTCCCTCTCTCTCTCTCTCTTTCTTTCTTTCTCTGTGGGCGATAAGGAAGAGGTTCTCACAGAAGCGTTCTATGTCTCTCATTCTCAGACTGAAATCATACATACCCTGGCCTTTATAGTCAGCAGCACGCCCTTAGGGCTTCAGCCTGGCAGTTTCTGGCTTCAGTATGGACCACAGTGTGGCACTCAGCAGCACGCATTTGGGACTTCCGCGGTTGCGGGCACTAGTTATAAAGTCCACCCAGATCCGCAGGAATCAAACCCGCCCTTAAAGTCTAGATCTGCCTGATGGCGCTCTGCGGGTTTCTCCTATGGCTGGCAGGCGTTCTAGCCCCCGCCACAGTCCTGAGCTGGTGACTGCGGTGTCCTGAGGGAATTGGCCTCTGCGGGGAGGAGCGGGTGGGTGGAGTGGGGCTCCACTGGGGAAGCCCCGCCCCTGCATCGCCAGCTGAACCTTCCGTCTCTTCTCCACCCGGGTCCCAAACCCTAAGCCCTGCTCCCCTCCTGGCCAGAGCACCGTCCTGGAGTCCTGGGAGGACGTCGGAGTTTCACCGCCCGCCATCCACAGGCTCACACTAGCTGTGGTATTCCCTCATCGCCGCCTCCGGACCCGCCTGGGCCTCAGGGAGCCCGGTATCATGGAACTCAGTTTAGTGAACCACAAGGAATTCCTGCCATTTGATAAAAATGCCCTGGCCCCAAGCCATGTGGCTAGAGCAGGAGGGGATGGAGTACCAAGAGCAAGAGACACAGAGAGCCAAGAATGAGGAGCAGATTTTCCAAGTGAACCCTGCTCTTAGCTACTACAACCAGCCCTTTATAGTAAGCAGCACGCATTTTGGACTTCTACAAGGCTTCTGGCTCAGCATGGACCACAGCATCTCAGTCTGTCCTAAGTTTTATCTTCTCCCCTAAAGATTTATTTATTTTATGTATATGAGTACATTGTACATTGTAGCTGTCTTCAGACCAGAAGAGGGCATCAGATTCCATTACGAATGGTTGTGAGCCATGTGGTTGCTGAGATTTGAACTCAGGACCATAGGAACAGTGGTCAGTGCTCTTAACCACTGAGCCATCTCTCCAGCCCCCGTGAGTTCACATTTTTAAAGCATCTTTCCAGGGATCGGCTCTTCTCTGATATTTCCAGGAAGACTTCAGGCTCTGCTGATTCCTCTGCTGCCTCCTCCGCCTGGGAGCCTCCATGGAACTCTCAGGCTCCTCAGAGCTACTCCTCAGGCTGCAGGCAGGAAAAGTTTGGGTGGACCTACTTGAAGCTCAGGATCTGAGCCCAAGTTAATTTGTCAAAGAGATGGTGGCTCCCTTTACAAAGCTCCTATGTGCTTGTTCCTTATGCAGGAGTCTGATGGAAACAACCTGCTACTTACAGTTTCCTTAACCCACTACTATCCAGATGTTGGCAGCACACACTTTTAATCTCAGCACTTGGAAAGCAGAAGCAGGTAGATTTCTGAGTTTAGGCCAACCTGGTCTACAGAGCAAGTTCCACAACACCCAGGGCTACATAGAGAAACTGTCTCTAAAAACAAAACAAAAATACCATGACTCTGGTACATGGTCCAGCCAGTTCTACAATTGCATTTGACCTTATGTTAACTTCATATTTAACCACTTATTGATTTGTATTAATCTTAATGTAAATTTTGTTCTTGTTAACTTTGTCTCTTAATGTTTCTGACACGGTTGTACAGTTATCACCACCTGACTCATGTTCTGTATCTTCACCATCTATTAGGTTATTTTGTGTCCCCATAGATGGACCCCCTACTGAGGTACATGAACTACTTCTTCTACATAGTGGGTTTTGTCAGCTTGAAAGAGTTACAGCCTGCCTCAGTCCCTGACTGGAGATCTCTGAAAGGGAGCCATACACATCAAATAATAAAAACAATATAGAGAGCCATCAAGAAAGGCAGTCGCTCTAACACTGGAGGACCTGAGTTTGATCCCAGGGATCCACAGGTAAGAAGACACAGGTCTCTTGAAATTTATTCTGAGGCTGTCACAGTACTTGGCGGAATACATGAACACACACACAAACACACACTCCCTACACACAAACATATCACCACTACCACCAGGACCATCACCAAGAACAACAACACAAACAAACAAAGACACAAAGCACACCAGCTTTTGTTCCACATGTGACTTTTTTTTTTTTTTTTTTTTTTTTGGTTTTTCGAGACAGGATTTCTCCGTATTGCCCTGGCTGTCCTGGAACTCACTTTGTAGACCAGGCTAACCTCGAACTCAGAAATCCCCCTGCCTCTGTGTTGTGTCCGGCCAGCAGACCACAACCTGGGTTCTAGCCTGGAAAGGCATTTTGGAAACCTGGAAGAGAAGAGGGGCTAGGTGGCGAGAGAAAGAAATGTAGCCAAGACAGTTATTCTGATCAAAGCTCAAATTTTACTATTGCGACACTCAGTTATGAAGGAAGGGGGAGGGGACCCGATTCCCGCCGAATAATCTCAGGTCCAGAAATAGGGTGAGCACGTGATGGCTTCAGAACAGCAAAGCGGCAGGTTTCAGCGTGGGCGTGGCAGAACGAATGAGCAGGAAGCTCCACCCCTGAGCAAGCAGGTTTCAGGCTGGGGGAGGGGAGACTACACCTCTGCCTCCCGAGTGCTGGGATTAAAGGCGTGTGCCACCACGCCCAGCTCCACATGTGATTTTTATGCCCATTTGGGATAAAGAGTGGTGTGACCACATCCCCAGGTCCCTCACCCACCCTCCCACCCCTCCCACCCCATGAATTAACAGTCAGGAATAGTGTGGGCACAGAAAGGAGTCTGGCTGTAGCTGAGTGCAAAGACAAAAAAGTTCTCAGAAGGATGGCTTGTGGCAAAGTCCTATCCCCAGGAAAGAGTCCACAGCCTCACTGCCCCAGGCCAACCTGACAACAGTCTGCCCTTTATCCACTCCCTTCCTGCCCTTCAGTTCCCTTGACTGTCATATTGGTGAGGAGGACTTGGGACTGAGTAGAGTAAGAGCTGCAGGCCCAGAGACGTTCCCACAAGTAGCCTACATGTTTTCCCTGCCCCACAACAAACAGCTTTCTTCAGCTGCTTATTCTGACTGAGAGGGTGGAGATTTCTTCACTGCTGCCTGTTGCCCTTGAAGTTGTTCCTGACTTCTAGTCAACTGGCAGAGAAAAAAAATGGATCAAGAATTTTTGGGCAGTGTCAGCACTAGGTGAGCTTTATACTCTAGAGTTAGTATCTCAGTGCTAAAGCAGTGTTTTGTTTTATTTTCTAAGTTCCTTAAAAGTTGTGTGTCAGCTTTCCCACATAAGATACAGGGGTTTCTCTGGTGACTGAACTGACTTGTCAAGGCTGACTTGGCTCACCTTTCCACCTCTCTGGAACCAGGACAGACAAAAGGTTGAAGGGAAGGGGTAACCCCACCACGACCCTGCTATGTGGTTCAACTGGACCCCTCTCCTATGTGTGTATTAAGAGCTTGTGTGCACCATGGTGTGAACACAAACCTGAGACTGGGTTTGCGTCAAGGAGAGAAACCTTGCATCCCTTGGAGGGTCTCAGACCTCAGCCCTGATCACCAGCTCTTGCTCCACCTGTCCTTTTCTGACCTTAAGGAGTAGAGTGTCCCTGGCTAGGAGGTGTGACCACACCCTCCTCATCCCTCACTCACCTACTCCACTCATTGACTATCAGGAGTTCTGTGTGGCATGAAAATCAGTCTGGTAGGAGAACGGGGAAAGGCTTTGATTCACTGCTTAAACTGGACTATTCCATGGGTGATTTTTACTGTGTCACTATTTCACTGCAGAGCAGCTGGCTGTTTCTGCTGTGATCCCAGGCAGAGCAGAGGTTCAGGATCTCGGATGCTTTGGAGGACTTACAGAATAGTGAGAGAAGTTCTGGAAACTTGGTAAATACAGAGGGAGGGGGAGGGGCGCCTGGAAAGAGAGAGGAGGAGGACTGAGGACCCTAACTTTGTATCCTTCAGAGCTCAAAGCAGGAATAGAAAGTGGAACGTGGAAATGTCAGCCTAGGAAAAGTCAAAGGTTTTCAGGCTGACCAAGCCCCTCTGCTCCCACCCACTCTGCTCTTCTGTATTCTGCCTCCCTCCATTCTCTCCCCTCCATTCTCTCCCCTCCATTCTCTCCCCTCCATTTGTTCCCCTCCATTTGTTCCCCTCCATTCTGCTCCCCTCCACTCTCCCTATTCTCTGCCCTCTAGTCCTTCCTTATGCCTCTCCTCCATTTCCTCTTATTGTCCAACTCCCAAAAAGCAGAACTGCCAGCATCTTGAGATATGTGGGGAACAGGTGTGGTGGTAGTCCCTAGATGGCTCTCAGGACTGCAGCCACGTCTTATGACTTGCACCTGACTTCCTCAGACACCCGAAAATAAGCCACGTCCATCGTGAGAGCTGCACAGACACACCATGACACAAGGTCAGGCCATTTGACAAAGGCCAATGAACTGAGATTATGTGGACTGGGCTGATGGGGCGTGGTTGAGGGCTTATATAAGGGATTGCGATTGGGGGCTGGAGAGAGATTCCTGCTTGCATGTTGAAAGGATCCTGAATAAACTGCTGTGTCATCGCTCTTTTCTGCTGGTCAGAGACAGAAGCGACAAGTGGTGGCCCGCATGGTAACCTTCTCTTCCTTCAGAACTCATCGCAGTCAAGGCAGCTAGTTGGTAAGGTTCCCGGTTTTGGGACGAGTTAAGTTCTTGGATTGAGACTATAAGGTTCCCGGTTTGGGGACAAGTTGCACCAAGCACCATGGGGACTTGAGGTTTGCAGAGGAACAGGGGGTTTTACCAAAAGGGGTTTTGCAGGTTTGGAAGTTAGTGAGAAATTGCATAGAAGATAGAGAAAGATGTGGCGCAGAACTCCAGAGAGGTAATGAGTCGCTGAATCAGGTAAGAGAGGAGCGCTCTCAATTGGTTTGGGCAAGAAGGTCTGTTTGTGTGTTTCCTCAGGGTCATTGACAGCCACTGTGGGTACCGGAGCGGTTGACCAGAGCAGTCCAAAATGAGCGGAGTGGGGATGGGGACGGCGTGGATGTTCCTGGTGTTGAGGATACTTCCCGTGGTGATGACTGAAGATCCACGTTGGGGAATCTTATCTGTGTTTTCCAAACCCATGCCATTGATGCATTCGGCACAAGTGTTTCCCCGATTTTTCATATCTAATGCTTTGCTACAGTTAGTTACCCTTTTTACCATGGGATGGGGAAATATCGCCTGTGCAGGAACCAATGCAGCTTCAGTTGAGGGGGTTGCTGTGCTTTCAAATGATTCAAAATATTTCTCAGAAATGTGTGGTTGTTGTGTGGTGTGAATGGTAGTTGCACAGATCTTTCTCCTCTGAGTATGCTAGTGGGAGGGGCAAGGGGTAATGCAAGTTTTTATTGGAATGGGTCTAGTGTGTTTGAAACCTCTGTATCTCAACTTGCTGGAGGGCGCAATGCTTCCTTTAAGGCTATGCCTGTTTGTTTGTGGCTTCCTTTTGTGTTTATTGTTTATAATGGTAGTTATGAGAATAATGTAGTTAATTGTAGTAGTGATATTTGTTATTATAGTATGTGCTGGAATGCATCTGAATATCATTTAGCTGTTGTGACTAGGATGCCTCATTTTGTACCTTGGCCTGTTCAAACTCCTTCTGCTATGACTTTGTTTAGACCTAAGAGGAATTTTCGGCATTACTGCGGCCATTGTTACTGCTAGAGCAATTTCTGCCACTGCAGCCACAGCTGCGGCCATATCCCTTACCTCTGTGGTACAAACTGCTGCGGCTGTGAGTAATTTATCCGCAGGTGTTGCCGATATCTCAGTACCTTAAGGACTTGCCAGCTGGATCTACAGCTGTCTCCCACTTGAAAGAGTGGTACAGAATTGGTGGACTTGCCCTGTGTCTGGTATTAATCAGCATCCTGGCCTTTTGGTGCATTTGCCATATACAGTTTCATCAGCGCAGAACCCAAGTCTTGATGATACAGGCTTTTGCAGCAGTGGAGACAGGACAGTCTCCTCAAGTGTGGCTTGGCATGCTAGAGAAGTAGTCAATGATGGGTAAGACTTCCTGGGCATGTCACCAACCTAAGACAGGGGTCAAACCAAAGCTGTTTGTCTCCCAATGACAGTAAGGGGCATTGCCGCAGGGGGCAACCTAAGACAGACATTCTCTCTGCCAAAAAAGAAAAAAAAGGGGAGATGTGGGGAGCGGGTGTGGCAGTAGTCCCAAGATGGCTCCCAGAACTGCAGCCACGTCTTATGACTTGCACCTGACTTCCTCAGACACCCGAAAATAAGCCACATCCATCGTGAGAGCTGCACAGGCACACCATGACACAAGATCAGGCCATTTGATGAAGGCCAATTAACTGAGATTATGTGGACTGGGCTGATGGGGCATAGTTGAGGGGCTATATAAGGGATTGCGATTGGGGGCTGGAGAGAGATTCCTGCTTGCATGTTGAAAGGTTCCTGAATAAACTGCTTTGAGAAGAACGCTGTGTCATTGCTCTTTTCTGCTGGTCAAAGACAGAAGCGACAGAGATGTTTTAAGAATGTATTCAATATCTTCTGTAAATGTAGTGGAGGACATTGACTATGTCCTTGAGTTTTACAGTCACCAGAGCAGCATCTAATTTTTTTCAGGCTCCTGGGGAACCCCTGGGGAAGATTTAGTCCCTCTGTTCACCAGGAGGGCTGCTGTGCCCTTGGCTTGGATCCTCTTCTTGGAGTGCCAGTGGTTCCTGCTCATGGGGTAATCTCGGGTTGATAATCCTTCCCTGTAAATGAGGAAGAAATATCAATATTGCAAACCATGAACATTACCTGTTCCTACCACAATTATCCCAGTTAAACTAGTATGTTTTCAGATAATTGAAAGATTTTTCTACAAAGCTGTGAATAGGCAAAACAATAACAACAACAACAACAACAACAACCAAAGATTTGAGATCTATGGAGGTGTTCCTATAGCCCCGAGAGTGAACAGGCTCACCAGGAAAGCAGGTAGAAGTAGGAAGGATATTGACAGTGAAACAGGTTCAGCAAGGGACAAGTAGTGTAGGCAAAGGAAAAAGCAGAAATTGATATTCAGAAACACTATCAGGATTGAAGAAATAATTTAGATCAATGCTAAAGGACACTGTGATGGTCAGAACTGATCTAAAACATGACAGAATCCAGAGTCCACTAGTAAAGGAAAGTCCGCTCCAGGTGTGCCTGGAAGAAAGTATCAAGAGTAAGTTACTCTCTAGAATGGCTGGGAGGCATTGTCTTCATTAGGTTGAGTTTGGAAGACTCTTTCCTAATATGGACAGACTTTGCCTCTGCCCTGTATTACACTGTCATGAGACAGCTGCCAGCAACTCTCCCATTTAGCTCCCCATTTTCTTTAACAAGATCAAGTTGAGTTTACATTCCCAGACTCAGGGGCTGGCCCTCCAAATACTGTCTTAATTGTCTATAAACCAGTAAATGAATGTAGAACCTGATGTCATCATTATCAAGATGTCTACATTGTAAGAATAGAGTCAATGGCCTGCCAAGCCATCATTAACTACGCCCAGCTGACCTGCTTTTGTTCTTTTATCACCTTGAGCTCTGGACCAAATATCTATGAGCATGAGTTAAGGGTCTTGGATTCCCAATGGAGTGTCTAAGGGACAAAGTTAAAGGCCTGGAAGACAGGTGTCCTAGGAAAAGCCTTGTCTACTTCATATGCTCCCTTACTTAACCCTTAATGTCAAACTGGGATTGGATGACCTAGAAGCTCTCCCTAGTCCCCACCCCACTGGCCTGTTTTTGTGGGTTTGCCCTTTAAATAAGCAATGTAGCTTCCTGAACTGGCCAACTCCCTGAAAATAAAGCTTTCATTTTTAAGTTTGAATTGACTTTTCTCCACCTCCACTCAGAACCCAACAGCACTTCATAGAAAGAACAAAGTTCCCTAAGCTTTTTGCCCCCTGTGGATGTACTGTAAGCAGCTGCTCCAGCTTCCCAACTCCATGGCCATGCCCTGGGTCTGTGCCCAACTACACACTTCCTCCCTTGCTTATGTCAGAGGATTTTGTCATACCACAGGAAAATAAACCAAGACCAACGCATGCATGCCATAGAATTAAAGATTATGGAGAGTCACAGGGACAGGAAGCAATGCTGTGTGAATGTTAGGAGAGCTGGCCTGGCTCAGAGACATTGAAGAGCTCCCACACAGAGGCTTAAACAGAGATGTCTGAAGCAGCAGGGTGTGCTGCTTAACTGAGGAGGTCATCTCAGTCAGGAGGACATAACAGAGAAATGAAGCTCTGGCAAGGATGTAAGAGGAAATGATACATGAAGAGAAGCAGGTGGCTCTCAGCAAGAAACCAAAGACAGGGCTGGAGAAATGGCTCAGTGGTTAAGAACACTGACTAGGCATTCCTCCCTCCCTCTGTGGGCGTCTTTGCGCCGCACGCGGCCGCTAGGGGCGGTCGGGGCCCGTGGCCGCCTTGGCTTTTCTTCATCTCTGTGTCCTCGCCCGGGCGGTACCCGCTCAGGCGCCGGCCCGCGGGACGCCGCGGCTTTCGTGTGCCGACGCGAGTCACCCCCCGGGGTTGCCAGTTCTGGGAGGGAGAGGGCCTTGCTGACCCGTTGTGTCCCGGCTTCCCTGGACGGGGTGGGGGGTGGGGGACCCGTCGTCTGTGGATTGTGCGTCCCGGGGCTCGCGTGTGAGTAAGATCCTCACCCCCGCCGCCCTCCCCTCCCCCCGGCCTCTCGGGGACCTCTGAGACCGTTCCCCGACTCGTACTCCAGTGCGGCCGGATGCTGTCTCTGTAGACCAGGCTGGCCTCAAACTCAGAAATCCACCTGCTTCTGCTTCCCAAGTGCTGGGATTAAAGGCGCGCTCCACCACACCTGGCAGCTGTTCTTACAGAATTCCTGAATTCAACTCCCAGCAACCACCTGGTCGTTCACAACCACCTGTAATGGGACCCTATGCCCTCTTTGGTGTGCATGAAAACAGTGTATTCATATAGATAAAATAAATATACATATACATAAAATAAACAAATCTAGCCGGGCAGTGGTGTTGCACGCCTTTAATCCCAGCACTTGGGAGGCAGAAGCAGGTGAATTTCTGAGTTCGAGGCTAGCCTGGTCTACAGAGTGAGTTCCAGGACAGCCAGGGCTACACAGAGAAACCCTGTCTCGATAAAATCAAAAATGATGATGATAAATAAATAAATAATGAACTAATCTTACAAATCAAAAAAAGTCATATTTGAAAAAAAGGGGGTGAGGAGGCACTGAGCAGCCTCTTGGCTCTGTCAGGACTCATTTGTAAGCCTTCAGTGACAAAATGCATGAGAATTCATCTAGAGGTCAACTCTTCCACCCCGCATACCCTTCACCACTATTATACACTGTATAATAATATACATTATACACCATTATACAGCATGCTCCTATTCCTTTCCTTTTTCTCCCATAGACATGAAAGAAATGCTAACAGGGTTACCTACCCAGCACAGACAGAGAGCTGCAGCTCCCAACACTCCTGTGGTGACCAGGATGGGGGCAATCCCCCAAAGCCTAGGACTGGAAGAGACCCAAAGAAGTTTCAGCCTCAAGGGAGAGATGTCCTAGGGGCAGAAAGAAAAGTCAGAGTTAGAAAAGCATCCCTTGCTTCAGAGAAGGAAGCAAGCACTTTTTTTTTTTTCTCTTCAAAGTTTTATTTCCCTAACTTCAGGTCAAATTTCCACAAAATTGTATTCTGGTCAATTACTAGCCTTTTTTAGCTCCCCACAATGGTAGTACCAAAGGATTTGTGAATCAGCGAGAAGAGACCACTTTAAGAAGCATTGTATTTACTCATGACACAAGGCAACAGAGTTGGGTATCTGACTGTTCAACAACACAAAGCTTTAATTGCCTCAGTGAGGACAGACAGGAAAACCAGGCTGTAGACACTCTTCAACTTGTCAGAAATCAGACCAAGGAAAATCTATTCCACACCAATCCAATCTTTTCTTTCTGTTGCCGCAATATTTTTCTTCTTTTAATTATCATATCATGTATTTTCTCAAGTCCTTCCTTTAGCCCACCTCCTATGATTGCACAGGTGGGCTGCCAATGCCAAGAGTGCATGAGGTCAATTCACCTATTGGTAACAAGTCTCAATCTCTGATAGACCAGGTGGGTAGCAACTAAAAGTACAGGGACTCCCTGGTTTTCTGATATCTTTGTTATTTTATAAAGTTCAGTTTGGGCTTCTTCTGTTTGCTACACCGACAGAGTCCACCACAAACACAATGTCATCTATGCATGGGGTATATAACTATCACAGTGGTCTTAATTTCTCTTGCTCAGAAAGTGAAAAGTGACTACACTTTTGAACTGCAGCCTGCATAAAATTGTTGTCTTTCCAGCACAGTCCAAACCAGTGGGAAAGGACCAAAAGGTGGCAGGCTGGTTCATACCCAAGTTCTAGCTGCAAATGGTTTACCAAACTGAATGCTTTCTTCTTATTTGTTGAGAATTTCCTTTTCTGGGTGAGAGAGCTACTCGATTTCACTTTCCACCCTCTGCTGTCTACTGTCAGCCACTGCCTAGAAGTCCTCCCTTTGCAGCAGTGAGGTCTGACTGGGGGGGGGGGGGGGGAGAGGACAGAGGGAGGGAGGAGCGTCTACTGTCAGCCTCTGCCTATTTCACTTTCTGCCCCTACTGTCTACTGTCAGCTGCTGCCTAGAAGTCCTCCCCCTGCAGCAGCTAGGTCTGAAGGGGGAAGGGACAGAGGGAGGGAGGGGCAGAAGAGCTGTGGTGCACCAGCCTAAACCTAGTGCTAAACCTAGTTAGGGGCACGCTAGCCAGCCTCCCTAGGTGGCGAGGCGCCCAGAGAAGGAAGCTCTTAAAGTAACCGCTGAGTATGGAGAAGGAGGGAGCAGGAGTCTGCTTTACCAGAGGGACAGTGGAGGTCACCATGATCACTCAATATGGACAGGATGGAAGTCTGGACTGACAGTCCATTCCCCATTTTCAGCTGCAGATGGTGTCCCAAGATGAATGTATTCTTCTTTTCAGCTTATGATTTCTCTTTCTGGGTGATCGCTGGCTGACAGTCCTGAGTTGTCACCTCACTGTCAACCTGGGCTGTCAGCTGCTGCCCTGCTCAGGAGTCTGTCCCTGGGCAGCTGCAAGCCCTGATGCTCCCCACCCACTCTTGCTAGGGGCATGCTCACCAGCCTCCTTACACCAACAGCCTAGTATAGGCAAGGAAGGAACAGGAGTCTGCTTATCAGAGGGACTGTGGAGGCCACCATGATCACTCAATATGGATTGCATAGAATCAAACCCCACAAGGTCTCTCATGCAGCACAATACAATTGAAAATTGGCCTAAGAAGACCACCCACTTTACTAAGGGTGCTTCATAGTGTCTTCTATATAGAAATTGAGGGTCCTGAAATGAGGCTCAGATTTCCAGGACAAGAAAACACAAGGGTATGAAAGCAGAGCTCTGCCACTCAATGGTGATTACAGAAAAAAAAAAATGTTGATCTCCACCAGGACTCAACATTCCCAGGACCCAGCTCAGGCCTTCCATTCTATTCTGAGTCTCTAAATAATGAGAACTCAGTCATGTGGGAATTTGACCTGTCCCCTTCCCAAACCACCTCTTCCAGGCTTTCCCACCTGACATAGACCCCAGATCTGCTTACCAAGAAGAAGAGACTCTGGCTCATGGTGAACACTAGATCCTTCCAACCTGCTCTAGAACAGCTCTGGATAACAGGACCCAGGGATTACTGCAGATCACTTGCCCCGTGCTGCACGAAATGAAATGGGCAGTCTATAAGTGATTGTTTAGTATGTAGTGTCACTGGAGCAGTCCTGATATGAGTCAGCCTCATTAGACACCATCCAATGACATTTGTTGTCTGAGCCAAAATAGTAGCCAAATATTGGAGAGCTCATCTCTTCGTCCTGTCTCCATAAAGTTTTGTAAAGTTTCACTTCTTCTAACTTGTGCTTGTGGTTTTAGGTTTTAAGATAGAAGGTACTGGAGGCCTGGCGGCTTTTTCAAATTTTCCGTTGCTCACTGAGCTGAACTACGGTTGGGATTCCTGATGCTGAGTTGGGCAGGTATACCTCCATTCTCTAGGGAATGCCAATGTGGGAGGACAAGAAGACCCTGACCTCTCCCTAGATCATCTTAGAATAGCCTCAACCAACAGTCACTTTTAGTGGGATTAACTAATTAAACCTCATCCTATAAGCAGGTGTCCTAGGTAAACCTAGAACCTGGTCTCTGGTGCTTGAAGGACAATTCCTCCAGCTCTAAAGAAAAACATCCATGGAGCTTGGAAGACAAGGTCAGTGGCTCAGTGGGGGAAGCAATTGCCACCAATGCCATCCCTGAGACAAACACAGTGGAAGGAGAGAACCTGGTTCTGCAAGGTTCCCTCTGACCTCCTCATCTGTGCTGGGGAAGAAGATGGACAGGTACACGACAGACAGACAGACAGACAGACAGACAGACACACACACACACACACACACACACAAACACACACACAGACTCACAGTGAAAGTAATAAAATTTAAAACGCCAGAGTTTTGGGTCTTATTATAGGAAGGGAAAGAAGAATGGGAAGGAGGAAGGAAATGAAGAAATAAGATTTGTAATTGTATTTGCAGCCTTCGCTGCGGCCCCATCCGGTGCTCTCCAATGCCAGTGCTGCATCTTGCTAGCTGACCGCAAATCACAGGTGGTAAAGCACCCTGGAAACAACAAAAGCTCACAAGCTCACAAAAGTGCGCCCTCTACCAGAGGAGTGAAGAAACCTCATCGTTACAGGCCTGGTACTGTGGCACTCTATGAAATCCGATGCTATCAGAAGTCCACTGAACTTCTGATCCACAAGCTCCCTTTTCAGTGTCTGGTGCAGAAATTGCTCAGGACTTCAAAACAGATCTGAGCTTCCAGAGTGCAGCTATTGGTGCTTTGCAGGAGGCAAGTGAGGCCTATCTGGTTGGCCTTTTTGAAGATACCAATCTGTGTGCTATCCATGCCAAACGTGTATCAATTATGCCAAAAGATATCCAGCTAGCACGCCGCATACGCGGAGAACGTGCTTAAGCGTCCACTATGAGGGGAAACATTTCATTCTCAAAAAAATTTTTTTTCTCTTCTTCCTGTTATCAGTAGTTCTGAATGTTAGATATTTTTTCCATGGGGTCAAAGGTACCTAAGATAAGATTGCGAGTAGAAACAAAGGACAGAATCAGGTATTGGCGTTTCTCCACGTTCATTAAATGCAAGATGTAAAGCATTAATGCAAGCAAAATGTTTCAGTGAACACATTTCAACACAATTATAAATAAACCTGTTAAAATCTTCTGGACAATACCAGCATTTGGATTTTTAAATAAATAAATAAATTTCTTATTGACGACAACTAAATGGTGTTTGTAGCATTTTTTTTAACCAAAAACATCTTTATTTTTTTTTAGTCTTTAAAAAAAAAGGAAGACAAAACAAAACTCTTCTTTTCCCAAAATAACGATGATTAGCTTAGAAAAGTGGATGTATATCTTCAAAGAGTTTCCCTTTAACGGAAACTTCATTTATAGACTCTAAATGTTAAAGATTTGAAAACAAAGTCGAGGAAATCCATTCATACTTCAGGCCCTTCTCCTCCGGGAACCAGCATTGTTATATTATTTCCATTTAGTAGAATTTGATCTAATTTTGTAATTCGTCTTCCTTCTGGTGTAATTTCAAATTCTGTGACATCTTCCAACACCATATTGACAAAGTCATCAAATCCTAGAAGTGTCCCGACAATTTCTTTATCACTCTTCATCACAATGTGAATTCTTGACCCTATACATTTGTCCACAAGCTCTAGTGGCAGGAGTTGGGACGGTTCGTGGTCGCGTTAGCCACCATGGCCACGGCGGAAGTCTGTTTGTAGCATTTTTATCACACAGTAGATTCCATCCATTCACTATACTTTTCTAACTGAGTTGTCCTACATACAAGTACATGTTGTTAATGTTGTCAGTCTTCTGTACTGTTCCTGTAAGTTTGCTACTAAAATACATTAAACTATAAAATAAAATAAAATAAAATAAAATAAAGAAATAAGATTTGTCTGTAGGTCTCTTCTCAATTCCAGTCTAAGGAAGGTATGTGGGGACAGTGGCATAACAGTACTCTGTCAAGCAACACAGGGTTCTGGGCAAGGTCAGCTATTGAGGTCTGGGATGGAGTAGCCCTAGCAGGCTCCTCCCATCTTGCTAGTTTCACTGCCCACCCTCAACCTGTGTGATGTCCTTCTCCCCTGACTCTGATGACAAGTTGGCAGTTATCACCCCCAGAGGATAGTGAGATCCTGAAACAACAACCAGCATAGTCTCCAGTACTGGTTATAAACTCCGCCCAGATCGGGAGGAATCAAACACACTCTGTATCCCTCTCTAGATGTGCCTGACCGAGCTGTGCAAGTTCCTTCTGTGGCCGGTGGCCACCCACCCTGGCAGCGACCCAGACCAGCACAAGTGAGTGCTGGAGTCTGCAGGAGGAGGGAAGGGGGAAGGGAGTGCCGAACCACCACTGCCTTTGAGCACTGCGCACTACTCCCCTCCTCCAGGAGCAACCGTTGGCATCCCAGGAGGAGGTCGGGATCTCACTGCTTACAGTCCTCAGGCTCACACTCGCTGTGTTCTTTCCTCACCGCCTTGTCCTGGCCTGACCTCGAAGAGCCAGGATTCATGGAAGTCGGCTACTTGGACCACAAGGATTTCCTGCGCTTCCACAGCGACCCGGAGTCTCCACCGTGGGTTGGAGAAGGAGGGGCCAGAGTACTGGGAGCAGGAGACAAAGAGAGCCAAGAGCATAGAGCAGACTTTCCTCATGGACCAGAGGACCCTGTTTGGCTACTACAACTAGCACCACGCATTTTGGACTTCCACGCGGTTTCTGGCTCAGCATGGACCATAGCCTCTCAGTCCGTCCATAATTTTATCATTCTCGCCTGGGCACCCAGTTCTGTTTAGTCATCTTTCCTTCCAGTCATCTGAGTTCACCTTTTAAAAGCATCTTTCCATGGACCTGCCCTTCACTGGTATTTCCAGGGACACTTTGGGCTCTGAAGACTCTACTGCTGCCTCTGCTGCTCTGAGCCTCCTCCATAAGTCTCTCAGGCTCCCGGGAGCTGCTCAGCAGGCTGCAGGCAGGAGATGGCTTCAGTCACAGCCATGCTTCAGGATCTGTCCTGAATCTGGTTCTGCAGCCCTGGCTCCTCCACCTCATCTACAAGGTCACAGATGGAGTAGGTGTTGGGGTGGCCGACTTGAAGCTCTGGATCTGGGCACAGATGACAGCCAAATAGGTCAAAGAGATGGTGGCTTCCTTTACAGAGCTTCCATGTACTTGTTCCTCGTGCAGGAGTCTGATGGAAACAAATTACTAGTTACAGTTACCTTAACCCACTTCAGCACTCTGTTACATGGTCCAGCCAGTTGTAAAATTGCATGTGACCCTATGTTAACTTTATATTTAATCTCATAATGATTTGTGTTAATCTTGATGTAAATTTTGTTCTTATTAACTTTGTCTCTTTATGTTTCCCACATAGTTGTACAGTTCTTCCCACCTGACTTATGTACTGTATCTTTACCATCTATGAGGTTATTTTGTGTCCCCATGGACAGACACTCTTCTGAGTTACATTAACTACTTCTCCTGAATAGTGGTTTTTGTGAGCTTGAAAGAGTTCCAGCACTCCTCAGCCCCTAACTGGAGATCTCTGAAAAGGGAGCCATACACATCAAATAATAAAAAACAATATAAAGTTCCAGGATAGCCAGAGCTATACAGAGCAACCCTGTCTCAAAAAAAACAAAAAAATAAAAACAAAACAAAACAAAAAACACACAATATAGAGAGTCATCAAGAAAGGCACTTGCTACCATGCCTGAGGACCTGAGTTTGATCCCAGGGATCTCAAAGAAAGAAGAAGCCTGTCCCTTGAAATTTGTTCACAAGCACTTGGTGGAATGCATTCAACCAGTCCCAACCACCATAAAATAATTTCACACACACACACACACACAAACACAACATCACCATCACCACCAAGGAAAACAACCCAAACAAAGAAAGATGCAAAACCTGCCAGCTTTTGCACCACATGTCATTTTATCCTCATTATGGGATAAAGGGTGGTGTGATCACATCCCCACACTCCTACCCACTCACCCCACCCAATCAGGAGGAGTATGAACACCTAAAGGTGCCTGGCTGTAGCTGAGTGCAAAGGACAAAAGAGTTCTCAGAAAGATGGCTTGTGGCAGGAATGAGCCAACAGCCTCACTTCCCCAGGCCAACCTGACAACAGTCTGCCCACCCTGTCCTTCAGTTCCCTTGACTATTGATTGACTATTGGTGAGGAAGACTTGGGACTGAGTAGAGAAAGATCTGCAGGCTCAGAGAGACATGTGATTCCTTACACACATTTCTTCAACTGCTCATTCTGTCTGCCAAGCTGGAGATTTCTCTACTGCAGCTGCTGGTTGCCCTTGAGATTTTTCCTGACTTGTGAGTCAACTGGCAGAGAAAAAAGCATATCAAGACTTTTTTAGACTGTGTCAATACTAGGTGAGTTTTAAACTCTGTCTAGAGTTGATATCTCACTGACAAAACTGTGTTTTCTTTTTTTTTCTTAATTTTATTATTTAAATGCATTTTATACATCAAACATATTAATAATATTGAATATTTTGAGAATAAAATAATACCTAAAAAAGTTGTTCAACTTTTATAATCATATCCTTTCATACCCTAAAAATATCATTAATGAACATTTAATACTCTCCATAACCAAGGACCCTATAACTAATGTTGAATAATAAATTGTTTCAAAACATACAAAATATTCTTTGGGAATTAAGGATACTAAGAGAGCATAAAATATTAAAATGAATTAACAAATATATTTAAAAGCCCTTATATGATACTATCTGACATAGTGAGACAGTATTTAAAATGTGTTATATATCTGTGTACATTGTCTAACAATCAGTTTACTTAAAAAAGAATATCAGTGTTTCTAGGAGAAATTATTTTATCAGTAAGTATATTTTAAACATTACGAAATAGCAAAAACTCTTTGAAGTTAAACATTAAGAAAATGCCATTTTCAAACACAGTGAGGAAAATTATCAATAATATTTCCATTATTTTTGTAGAACATGGTTTTAATATTTTGAACTAATTATTAAATAGAATTAATATTTTAAGATATATTTCATTGTTATGTCTCCCTTTTCGTTTCTGATTTTATTAATTTGGATACTGTCTCTGTGCCCTCTGGTTCATCTGGCTAAGGGTTTATCTATATTGTTGATTTTCTCAAAGAACCAGCTCCTGGTCTTGTTGATTCTTTGTATAGTTCTTTTTGTTTCTAGTTGGTTGATTCCAGCCCTGAGTTTGATTATTTCCTGCCGTCTACTCCTCTTGGGTGCATTTGCTTTTTTGTTCTAGAGCTTTCAGGTGTAATGTCAAGCTGCTAGTGTAAGCTCTCTCCAGCTTTTTTTTGGAGGCACTTAGAGCTGTGAGTTTTCCTCTTACCACTGCTTTCAATGTATCCCAGAAGTTTTGATATGATGTTTCTTTGTTTCTTTGTTTCTATTAAATTCTAACAAGCCTTTAGTTTCTTTCTTTATTTCTTCCTTGAACAAGTTATCACTGAATAGAGTGTTGTTCAGCTTCCACGTGTATGTGTGCTTTCCATTGTTTTTGTTGGTATTTAAGGCCAGCCTTAGTCCGGGGTGATCTGATAGGGTGCATGGGATTATTTCAGTGTTGTATCTGTTGAGGCCGGTTTTGTGGCCAATTATATGGTCAGTTTTGGAGAATGTGCCATGAAGTGCTGAGAAGAAGGTATATTCTTTTGTCTTAGGATGAAATGTTTTATAGATATCTGGGATCCTGGATGTGTGAGTGCCTGGGAGTGGCGCTTCATCTCCGTGCTGTGGGACTGGCTGCAGAGTTTGTGTCCAAGGTGTGCACAGGGCACCAGCCCAGACCAGAAAGAACCTATGGCACTGGTTTGGCAGACTTCCTGAGTGCCTATTATTTTATTTTCTAAGTTCCTTAAAAGTTGTGTGGCTACAGAACAGTAGTTTCTCCATCGACTGGAACTGACTACTCAGTGCTGATTTGGCTCAACGTTGCCTATCTGGAACCAGGACAGACAGAAGGTTGGAGTAAAGGGGAACCCCACTCCCACCCCATCACGTGGTTCCACCTATGCGGGGGGGGGGGGGGAACACAACAGAGACTGGGTTTGTGTCAAGGAGAGAAACTTTGCCTTCATTGGAGGAGCTCAGACCTCCCCACCCCCATCCCACCCACAGCCTCCCCCCCTCCTGCACCCAGCCCCATGCCATTCCCTGTCCTCCAGCTTTTGCTACACCTGTTATTTTCTGACCCTAATGACCACAGAGAGTGTCCCGGAGTAGGTAATGTGACCACACCTTCTTCTTCCCTCACCCACCCACACCACCAATATGTTCTCACAGTCAAGAGTAGGAAATTAGTTTGGGGTCTGGGCCTGAGAAATGCATCGATTCCTTGCCTTACTTGGAGCATGCCACATGTGGTTTTTACCTGGTCCGAGTTTCATTGCAATGCAGCTATCTGTTTCTGCTGTGATTGCTGCAACTGGGAAGCCTGAGGATCAATGCTGGTTTTGAAGACTCCTGTGCTAGTGGGAGCAGTTCTAGGAACTTGCTGAATATACAGGGGTTGAGGTGGGTTGCAGCCAGAAAGAGAGACATGGACAAATCAGGACCCTAACTTTGTATCCTTCAGAGAGCAAAGATAGAAGAAAAAGTCTAGGGTCAGCCTAGGAAAAGGACAAAAGACTGGAGTTGGCCTCATCTGCTCTGCTGGCCTACACTCTTCTTCCCTACAATCTGCTCCCCAACCCTCTGCCTGAACTCTCTGCCCTCCAGTCCTCCCCGCTGCCTCTCTTCTATTTCCTGTTATAGAACAACTCCCCAAAACCAGAACTGCCAGCATCTTCATGTGTTTTAAGAATTTATCCAGTATTTTCTGGACAGGTAGTAGAAGACAATGACCATCTCCTAGTCAGCCATGGTAGCAACACATCTTTAATCCTAGCAGTCATGATGCAGACACAGGTGGTTCTCTGAATTTGAGGCCAGCCTGATTTATACACAGAGTTCCAGGACAACCAGAGGGAAAAACCCTGTCTTGAACCCTACTCCACCCGACTCCTGAAAAAGAAACTTCCTTGAATCTGATCCTCCAGTAAATGAAGGCCATCTGATCTACCCATGGCCCAGGAAGGAAACTGGGATCTATGAGTCCTATGAATGCTTCCCCACCCCCATGCTTGATCACCCCCCCCCCACAGAGTTTGTAGTCACCCAGCAGTCATCTCCAGCCTCTGATGCTTTTGTCCAGGGCTGCTCAGGAACCACTGGGGATGATTTAGTCTCTCTGTTCATCAGGGAGGCTGCTGTGCCCTTGGTTGGATCCTCTTCTTGGAACCCCCGTGGTTCCTGTTCAGAGGGTAATCTCAGGTTGAGAATTCTTCTCTGTAAATGAGGAAGAAATATCAATATTGCAAACCATGAACATTACCTGTTTCTACCACAATTATCCCATTTAAAATAGTATGTTTTCAGAAAATTGAAAGACTTTTCTACAAAGCAGAACATATACAAAAAACAAACAAAGAAAACAAAAACAAACAAACAAACAAAAAGCCCAAAGATTGGAAATCTGTGGAGGTATTCCCTGTACCCCTGAGAGAGTGAACAGGCTCACCAGGAGAGCAGGGAGAGGGAGGTGGGATATTGACAGTGAAACAGGTTCAGCAAGAGACAAATAGTGTAGGCAAAGGGAAAAGCAGAAATTGACCTTCAGAAACATTATCAGGATTGAAGAAATAATTTACTCAGGTCAATGTTAAAGGAGACTGAGATGGTGAGAATGGATCTAAAACTTGACAGTATCCTGAGTCCAGTCATAAAGGAAAGTCTGCTCCAGGTGTGCCTGGAGGAATTATCAAGAGTAAGTTACTCTCTGGAATGCCTGGGAGGCCTTGTCTTCATTAGGTTGAGCTTGGAAGCCTCTTTCCTAATATGGACAGAACTTTGTACTGAAATGGAGTCTTAGACTACCAGGAGACAGCTGCTCTGCCTCTTGGTCTCACAGCAGGGTGTCCCCAGGCTCACTGTGGTATTTCCTCACCACTACCTCCTGACCAGTCTCAGGGAGCCCAGGTTAATGGAAGGTGGCTACCTGTAGGACAAGTAGTTCCTGTGCTTAGAGCAAGACTGAGACTCCAAGGATGGAGAGGCAAGCATGGAGGGCAGAGGAGGAGGGGCCTAAGCAATGGAAGCTACAGTCAGGGAGAGCTGAGAAGGAGGAGCAGACTTTCCCAGTGAGCCAGAAAACCCTGCCCTTTATAGTCAGCAGCACACATTTTGGACTTCCACAGGGTCTCTCGCTCAGCATGGACCACAGCATCTCAGTCTGTCCTTAGTTTGATCATTGTCCCCTGGGATCCCAGCTGTTTCATCATCTTTCCTTCCAATTTCATGAGTTCACATTCTTCCTGACCCCAGGTAAATCTTTTATCTCAGAGTACCCCTCTCGACCCCCATCCCACTTTGGACACTGGCTAAGCAGGCCAGTTCCCTCAGCTGGGCTCTGCCCTGGGACTGCGATTCTAGGCTGTGGTGGCAAAGTTCCTGTTGCTAGACTAGAAAGGGAGGTGACCCTCTGTCTGTTTACAACTGTGGGGCCCAACCGGAGCTTGCCAATCCTGTAAAGACTTCTTCTGTTGCTGGGCAACAGAAATGAAATGTTGCTGGGCAGAGCAGACAGTGGCCTCTCGCGCACCGAGGCGATCTGCACACTTAATAGTTCCTCTTCAGATTCTGGAAGTCGCTGGAACTGAGCTGCATCTGCGGAAGATCCCCAAAGACCTGGTTGTCCCCATCTCCATCAGCACCAGCGCGTGCATGCTAGCCACTGTTCCTACTAGGTCAGGCGAGAAGGGCGGGCTATTCTTCTCATCTGATGATCTGGCTTCTGTCCTCTTCTTGAAGGCTCACAGTGACACCGACTCTGACACCAACACAGACACAGGCAGAGACTTCGCATACTGCTGGGTGGTCAGCATTGTGGTCGGGGACTTGGGGCATGCTTGGGGACCAGCCGGTGTCTCCCTACTCAGGCTGCCATCAACTGTGCTCTCAGGGTCTGACTCCAGGAAAGGCGCAGGTCCTGGAGGGTGGCATCCTCATTTACCGCGAAGAGGCTTCAATTATCCCTACTGCCCACTCACTTCCCAGATGACTCTTTTTCAGTGGGCTCCTCCTCATCCTCCTAATCATCCTCCCTGGCCAAGGCTGGCCAAGGGCTGGGCGGCTGTGGTGCTGGTGGAGGGACCAAGAGGTCGGGTGGCAGTTACAGCCCTGTGTGCCTCTGCGATGTCATGGAGGCAGAGCTGGGCGGCCTCTGCCAGGGCTCCATGACCATGGGCAGCATAGGAACAGGGCCCTGGCGGAGCAGTGCCTGCGATGCTGCAGTCTGTAATACCAGCTCTAAGCCAGTGCAGGCCCAAAAGCTCTGAGCAGCTCCCAGAACAGCTTCCCAACAGACTCCACCCAAGCCCTTTTCCTCTCTCCTTTTCCCTTTTCCAACACCTCTCCCTCTTGTCCAGCAAAGAGATAGTAGTGCCCCGTATTAACATGGTTTCCACCAAGCTGCTATGAGAGTTCACATTTTTAAAGCATCTTTCCAGGAACCGGCTAATGGTCAATGGTATTTCCAGGATCACTTCAGGCTGTTGGAAGGGAATGGAATAACTATTTGGGTGAACCGATTTGAAGCACTGGATCTGAGCCCCGAAGACAGCCAAACTGGTCAGCCTGCAGGCTGCAGAGAATTTTCCTCTATTTCTCTTTTAATTTGTCAAAGAGATGGTGGCTCCCTTTACAAAGCTTCCATATGCTTGTTCCTCATGCAGGAGTCTGATGGAAACAAATTGCTATTTACAGTTACCTTAACCCACTACTGCACTCTGGTACACAGTCCAGCCACTTGTAAAATTGCATATGACCCGTATGTCAACTTTATATTTAACTTCATAAGATTTCTATTCATCTTGATGTAAATTTTTTTCTTATTAACTTTGTCTCTTAATGTTTCCCACACCGTTATACAGTTATTACCCCCTAACTTATGTTCTGTATCTTTACCATCTATAAGGTAATATTCTGGTCCCATGGATAGACCCTCTTCTGAGGTACATAAAATACTTCTTTTGTATAGTGTGTTTTGTCAGCTTAAAAGAGTTACAGCCTGACTCAACCCCTGACCGGAGATCTCTGAAACGAAGCCATACACATCAAATAATAAAAACATTATAGAGAGCCATCAAGAAAGGCATTTGCTCCCACACTGGAGGACCTGAGTTTGATCCCTGGGATCCACAGGAAATTAGATGTAGGTCTTTTGAAATTTGTTCTGAGGCTGTCACGGCCCATGTTGGAATATATGAACACACCCACACTCCCAACCACCATGAAGTAACCTCATACATACACACACAACCACCACAGCTACAACAATGGCCACCACCAAGAACAACAACACAAACAAACAAACTAGCAAACAAACAAAACCTGCCAGTTTTTGTTCCACATATCATTTTATGCTCATTATGGGAAAAAGGGTGGTGTGACCACATCCTCACCTACCCACCCAGGCCATGGACTAACAGTCACTAGTAGTGTGAGCACAGAAAGGTGGCGGGCTGTAGCTGAGTGCAAAGGACAAAAGAGTTCTCAGAAGGAAGGCTTGTGGCAAAGTCCTATCCCCAGGAAAGAGCCCACAGCCTCACTGCCCCAGGCCAACCTGACAACAGTCTGCCCTTTATCCACTTCCTTCCTGCCCTTCTTTCTGTTCCATTGACTGTAGATTGACTACTAGTGAGTCCCCCTTTTCTTTTAATAAGAGCAATAGGCCACCCATATTAATGAGAGTGGAGATAGAGGTCAAATCCCCAGTGTGCAGGTAAAGGAGCCATGTACAGGATTAGCTCTTAGGCTCACAGGCTTTTACCCAGAGCAACCCTGACCTGCTCCGGTGTCGTTTTTCCTGGGGGAAGGGAACTAGGACATTGAACCTTCATGAAAGATGACATGTCTCCCTAGAATAGGCTCATATGTGCCGCAGAGCCCTTCTACTGCAGTGCTTAGCCCTGCAACTCTCTCGGGCTGCTGAAGCACACTCACTCTATCCCGTGCAATGAGACTAGCCTCATGGGGTGCAAGAGCTGAGTGGCCAGCGACCTATTGCTTAAGCATAGATATATCAGGGGAAGCACCATGTTCTAGTGCTGCAAGTGCCTGGGCAATAACCACCTTGTCTCTCCTAGTTTGGGCCTTAAGCTTACAGACCAACCAGAGAAGCAACACTAATCCCCAGCAAAGTGTATCTCCAAATAATATCAATCCCACCCATTCTTTAAAGAAGGAAAATGCTGAGGAGATCCAATTGGGTAATCCTTTGTTCAGGGACAGGTCCAAGCGCGTGGAGTTGACCTGAATAATGGCAATTCTCAATTCCCGAAGGGTCTGTTCAAATTCAGCCGTCCAATTCTGTAACATATACTGAGAAAGACTTTTTGATAAATTAGCTGCCCTAGTAAATTTTTCATACTGAATGGAAGTAACGCATAATGAGAGGTCCCCCAAGCTCCCGACAAACCCTGAGCCAGTCTTGTAAACCTTTGTTCTTTCTTGGGGCTATGGCCGCTCTGCATTCCTGCGTGGCTTGCTCATAAATGAGCTATTCTACCAGAGGTGCGGCTTGCTCTGAATCTCCAAAAATACGCTCTGCTGCCTCTGTCATCCTGGCCACAAAATCTGAGAATGACTCCTGAGGTCCCTGGACGATCTTTGTTAGTTGTCCAGTGGCTTCACCTGCTCGGGAGAGCGCCTTCCAGGCCCTAATAGCCTTTTCATCTGATTCAGAACTATTAAGAACTGGCTCCTTGAGCTCATCTAGTGATGAGTGTAGGCTCCTTCTCCTAGAGACCTCCGCTAATTGATCTTTTTTCTTTTCTTTTTCCTTCTCCTTCCTTCTAATCTCTCCCCAGGTATTCTTACCTGACCTAAACTTTTCCTCAGGTTCAAGACCCGTGGAAAGGCCTGTATACTTATTTTGTGTACCATATTTCCTCTTTGCTCCTACTCTCTCTCCCCGCTTTACTTCTGATAGATTGCCCTGAATTTCATCCAGAATTTTCAGCCCTGCCTTAACCGCTTGATAACATGTGAAAAGGAACAAAAAGGCTCCTAACACTAGAAAAAGTTCAAGGCCAAACATACCTTGTAAAGCTATTTCCCACTTTACTTCTGATAGACTGTCTTGAATTTCGTTAGAAAGTTCAAGATCAGACTTACCTTGTAAAGCTATTTCCCACTTTACTTCTGATAGACTGTCTTGAATTTCGTTAGAAAGTTCAAGACCAGACTTACCTTGTAAAGCTATTTCCCACTTTACTTCTGATAGACTGTCTTGAATTTCGTTAGAAAGTTCAAGGCCAGACTTACCTTGTAAAGCTATTTCCCACTTTACTTCTGATAGACTGTCTTGAATTTCGTTAGAAAGTTCAAGGCCAGACTTACCTTGTAAAGCTATACTTACGGGTACCCTGTTCCCCAGCTGAAGAGTTCTGAATTCACGCAGTTGAATCCTTCTCAACAGTCTGTTTTACGGGAACACTTCATTACCACCATTCCCCAGCTGAAGAGTTCTGAATTCACGCAGTTGAATCCTTCTCAACAGTCTGTTTTACGGGAACACTTCATTACCATGACCCGCAGTTCTGGTTCCGGAATGAGGAATCTTCCTTGCGCCGGTGATGGTTAACTCCCATCCCGAGTTTTCTTGTCCCGGGTTTCGGCACCAACTCTTACACGCGTTCGCTCGACCGGCCAGGAAGGACGCAACAAACCGGAATCTTCTGCGGCAAAGCTTTATTGCTTACATCTTCAGGAGCCAGAGAGCAAGAGAGCAAGAGAGCAAGAGCAAGAAAGCAAGAAAAAGAAAAAGAACAAGAACAAGAAAGCAAGAACAAGAGAGAGAGCAAGCAAGAACAAGAGAGAGAAAAAGCAAGAACGAGAGAGAGAAAAAGAACAAGAAAGCAAGAGCAAGAATGGCAAAACCCCGTCCCTTTTAAGGAGAATTATCCTCTGCCTAGGACGTATTACTCCCTGATTGGCTGCAGCCCATCGGCCCAGTTGTCATCACGAGAAAGGCAGAACACATGGCGGGAAAACTGCCCCTGCATGTGTGCAGATTATGTTTACCACTTAGAACACAGCTGTCAGCGCCATCTTATAATGGCAAATGTGAGGGCGGCGTCCCACAAGTGAGGAGGACTTGGGACTGAGTAGACAATGATCTGCAGACCCAGAGAAACATGTTAACTGCATGTGTTTTCTCACCCATAATAAACAGCTTTCTTCAACTACTTATTCTGTCTGCTATGTTGGAGATTTCTCTATGGCTGCCTTTTACAATTTTGATTTTTACTGACTTGTCAGTCAAATGGAAGAGAAAAAAAAATGATGACTTTTTGAGACTGTGTCAGTACAAGGTGACCTTAAAGACTAGAGTCAATATCTCACTGTTAAAACTGTGTTTTATTTTATTTTCAAAGTTCTTTAAAGGTTTTGTGGAGGATTTCTCACTTTGGCCACAGGGGTTTCTCTGGTGACTGTAACTTATTTGACAGTGCTGACCTTGGCTCACCTTTCCCCTCTCTGGAGCAAGGACAGACAAAACGTTGAAGGGAAGAGGTAACCCCACCAAGACCCTGCTATGTGGTTGAACTGGACCCCTCTCCTATGTGTGTATTAAGAGCCTGTGTGCACCATGGTGCAAACACAAACCTGAGACTGGGTTTGTGTCAGGGAGAGAAACCTTGCATCCCTTGGAGGGTCTCAGACCTCAGCCCTGAACGCCAGCTCTTGCTCCACCTGTCCTTTTCTGACCATGAAGAGCAGAGTGTGACCACACCCTCCTCATCCCTCACCCATCCACTCCACTCATTGACTGTCAGGAGTACCGTGTGGCATGCAAATCAGTCTGGCAGGGGAACAGAGAAATGCTTTGATTCCCTGCTTAAACTTGACTATTCCACGGGTGATTTTTACTGTGTCACTATTTCACTGCATAGCAGCTGGCTGTTTCTGCTGTGATCCCAAGCAGAGCAGAGTTTCAGGATCTCGGATGCTTTGGAGGACTTACAGAATAGTGAGAGAAGTTCTGGGAACTTGGTAAATACAGAGGGAAGGGGAGGGGCGCCTGGAAAGAGAGAGGAGGAGGACTGAGGACCCTAACTTTGTATCCTTCAGAGCTCAAAGCAGGAATAGAAAGTGGAGAGTGGATGTGTCAGCCTAGGAAAAGGACACAAGGTTTGAGGCTGACCAGACACTCTGCTCCCCTCTACTCTCCTGCTCTCCATTCTGCTCCCCTCCACTCTACACTTCTGTACTATGATCCCTCCATTCTCTCCCCTCCATTTGGTGCCCCTCCATTCTGCTCCCCTCCACTCTCCCTCCTGTTCTCTGCCCTCCAGTCCTTCCTTTGTCCTCTCTTCTATTTCCTCTTATTGTCTAACTCCCAAAAAGCAGAACTGCCAGCATCTTCAGATGGTTTAAGAATTTATTCAATATCTTCTGTACATGTAGTAGAGGACAATGACTATGTCCCTTAGTTTTGCAGTCACCCCAGCACCCTCTAATGTTTTTGTCCAGTGCTGCTGGAGAACCTGTGGGGACGATTTAGTCTCTCTGTTCATCATGAGGACAGCTGTGCCCTTGGCTTGTATCCTCTTCTTGGAATCCCCAAGGTTCCTGCTCAGGGGATAATCTCAGTTGACAATCCTTCCCTGGAAATGAGGAAGAAATATCAATATTGCAAACCATGAATATTACCTGTTTCTACTACAACTATCCCAGTTAATCTAGTATGTTTTCAGGTGATTTAAAGACTTTTCTGCAAACCCGAGAATACAAACTTCTCATAAACACACACACACACACACACACACACACACACACACACACACACACAAACAATGATTTGAGATCTGAAGGAGTTTCTGTACTCCTGAGTGAGTGAACAGTCTCACCAGGAAAGCAGGTAGAGGAAGGAAACACCAGCAAGATTGAAGATAACTCAGGTCAATGTTAAAGGAGACTGTGATGGTCAGAATGGATCTAAAACTTGACAATATCAAGAATCCAATAGCAAGGGAAAGTATGGTCCAGGTGTGCCTGGAGGAATTTTATCAAGTGTAAGTTACTCTCTGCAATGCCTGGGAGGCATTGTCTTCATTAGGTGTAGCCTGGAAGCCTCTTTCCTAATATGGACAGAACTTTTCCCTGAGCTGGAGTCTTACATTTTCATGAGACAGCTGCCAGCAACTCTCCCATTCAGCTCCCCATTTTGTTAACAGGATCGAGCTAAGTTCACATTCCCAGACTCATAGGTCTGCTCCTACTCTGGCCCTCCAAATATTGGCCTAATTGTCTATAAACCAGTAAACGAAGGTAGAACCTGCTGTCCTCGTTATCAATGTGTCTATATTGTAAGAACAGAGTTGGTTGGGCTCACAAGATGGATCAGCAGTTAAGAGCAATGACTGCTCTTCCACAGATCTTAAGTTCAATTCCCAGCAAACATGGTGGCTGACAACCATCTGTAATGAGGATCCAATGCCCTCTTTGGGTGTATCTGAAGACAGCAGCAGTGTACTCACATGCATGAAATAAATGAATAAACATAAATAAATGAATAAAATAAAATAGAGTCTGTTGCCTGTCAAGCCATCATTAACTGCAACAGCTGACCTGCTTTTGTTCCTTTATCACCTTGAGATCTGGATGAGAATCTATGAGAATGAGTTAAGGGTCTTGGATTCCCAATGGAGTGTCTAAGGGAATGAGTTAAAGGCCTTGACAACAGGTGTCCCAGGAAAAGCCCAGTCTACTTCATATGCTCCCTTGCTTAACCCTTAATGTCAAACTGGGATTGGATGAACTGGAAGCTCTCCCTAGTCACCACCCAAGCAGCCTGTTTTTGTGAGGAGTTTGGAGGGTTGGGTTGGAGGGGGGATTTGAGACAGGGTTTCTCTGTATAGCCCTGGCTATCCTGGAATTCACTCTGTACACTAGGCTGACCTCAAAAATAGAAATCCACCTGCCTCAGCTCCTAAGTGCTGGGATTAAAGGCATTCCAGCAACCACTGCCATGCTTGTTTTTGTGGGTTTACCCTTTAAATAAGCAATACATCTTCCGGACTGGCCAACTCTCTGAGCACACAGAAAATAAAGCTTTCATTTTTAAGCTTGAATTGGCTTTTTCCACCTCCACTCAGAACCCAACAACAATTCATAGAAGGAACAAAGTTCCCTAAGCACTGCCTTTGGAGCTTTTTGCCCTCTGTGGATGTACTGTAAGCAGCTGCTCCAGCTTCCCAACTCCATGGCCATGCCCTGGGTCTGTGCCCAACTACACACTTCCTCCCTTGCTCATGTCTGAGGATTTTGTCATACCACAGGAAAATAAACCAAGACCAATGCATGCATGCCATAGAATTAAAGATTATGAAGAGTCACAAAATGAACCTCACCGGGACAGGAAACTTGCTGTGTGAATAATGTTAGGAGAGCTGGCCTGGCTCAGAGACATTGAAGATCGCCCACACAGAGGCTTAAACAAAAGATGTCTGAAGCAGCAGGGTGTGATGCTTAACTGAGGAGGTCATCTCAGTCAGGAGGACATAACAGAGAAATGAAGTTCTGGCAAGGATGTAAGAGAGAAATGATACATGAAGAGAAGCAGGTACTTTTCAACAAGAAAAGCAAAGACAGTGGCTAGCTTGTGGGCCAGGATCACAGGGTCTGGCTTGGGGTGGAGGTCACTGAAGCTCACTGCTGGGATGCTCCCTTGACATTGAGGCTACAGAAATAGGAGGAGGATGAAGAGAGACTGAGCAGAGATTGGAGAGATGGGTTGGTAGTTAAGACCAATAGCTGTTCTTACAGAGTTCCTGAGTTCAACTCCCAGCAAACACCTGGTGGTTCACAACCATCTGTGATGGGAGCCTATGCCCTCTTTGGTGTGTATGAAAACAGTATATTCATATACATAAAATGAATATATATATACATAAAATAAACAAATCTAGCTGTGCAGTGGTGGTACATGCCTTTAATCCCAGCACTTTGGAGGCAGAGGCAGGCAGATTTCTGACTCTGAGGCCAACGCCATCATGCCAAGCAAGAAACACTGTTTTAATAAAATAAAAATAATAATGATAAATAAATAAATAAACAAATTAAAAAAACAAATCTTAGGAAACAAAAAACAATTATTTGAAAAAAGGGAGGGGGCACTGGGCAGCTTGTATTGCTTTTGTCTGTATCAGGACTCATTTCTAAGAATTCAGTGACAAAATGCATGAGAATTCACTTAGAGGTCAACTTTTCCAACCCACATACCCTTCACCACCATTACACACTGTCCCCAGCACGCTCCTGTTCCTCTCCTGTTTCTCCCATAGACATGAAAGAAATGCTAACAGGGTTACCTACCCAGCACAGCCAGAGAGCTGCAGCTCCCAACACTCCTATGGTGACCAGGATGGGTGCTGTCTTCCAAAGCCTATGACTGGAAGAGACCCAAATAAGTCTCAACCTAAAGGGAGAGATGTCCTAAGGGCAGAAAGAAAAGTCAGAGTTAGGAGAGCATCCCTTGCTCCACAGAGAAGAGAGGGGTTTTTTGTTTGTTTGTTTTTTTGTTTTGTTTTGTTTTTTTGTTTTGTTTTGTTTTTTCCACTCTTCAAAGTTTTATTTCACTAACTTCAGGTCAAATTTCTACAAACTTGTATTCTGGTCAGTTACTAGCCCTTTTAAGCTTCCCATTATGGTAGTAGCAAAAGATTTATGGGTCAGGGAGAAGAGAGCACTTTAAGAAGCATTGCATTGACTCATCTTCCACAAGGCAACAGAGTTGTGTATCTGACTGTTCAACAACACAAAGCTTTAATCCCATCCATGAGAACAGACAGGCACACCAGGCTGTAGACACTCTTCTACTTGTCAGAAATCAGACCCAGGAAAACCTATTCCACATCAATGTAATCTCCTCTTTTCTGTTGCTGCATCATTTTTCTTCTTTTGATTTTCATATCATGTAGTTTCTCAAGTACTTCCTTTAGCCAACCTCCTATGATTGCACAGGTGGGCTGCCAATGACAAGAATGGATGAGGTCAGTTCACTCATTGCTAACAAATTTTCAAACTCTGAGAGAGACAGAGAGAGAGAGTGAGAGAAAGAGAGAGAGAGAGAGAGAGAGAGAGAGAGAGAGAGAGAGAGAGAGAGAGAAAGAGTGAGAGAGAGAGAGAGATATCCTCAGGTCTTGTTTGTTAGCAAATATAAGCTTGGGGACTCCCTGATCTTCTGATATTCTAGGTATTTATTGAGGTTCAATTTTGGCTTTTTCCATTCTCTCAACATCGACAGAGTTCACCAGAAACAATGTCATCTGTGCATTGTGTGTGTATGACTTCCACATTGTTTTCAGTTTCTCTTGCCCACCTACATCCGGGGGAAAAGTTGCTGTTTCCTCCTTACTTTTCTCCCGTGGTTAAATCCTGTAGTAAGAAAGGTATTTACAAAGTCGTTGAACTGCAGCCTGTACAAAATTGTTGTCTATCCAGCACAGTCCAAACCCAGAATAATAGTGGGAAAGGACCAACAGGGTGGCAGGCTGGTTCATACTCAATTTCTATCTGCAATTGGTTTACCAAACTGAATGCTTTCTTCTTATCTGTTGAGAATATTCTTTTCTGGGTGAGAGAGCTATGAAATTTTACTTTCCTCTGCTGTCTACTGTCAGCAGATGCTGGGAAGTGTTTCACAGCAGCCAAGAGTTCTGCACTTGGTGGGAGGGTACAGGGTGGGAGGGCAGAGAAGCTGTGGCACACCAGCCAGCAGAGCTAAACCTTGTTAGGGGCATGCTCACCAGCCTGGCTAGGTGCTACGGCTTAGCCCAGAGAAGGAAGCTCTTAAAGCAGCAGCTGAGTATGGAGAAGAAGGGAGCTGGACTCTGCTTTATAAAGGGCCAGTGGAGGCCACCATGATCACTCAATGTGGACAAGATGAAAGTCTGGACTGACAGTCCATTCCCCATTTCCAGAGGGAAATGGTATCCCAAACTGAACGTGTTCTTCTTATCAGCTTATTATTTCTCTTTCTGGACTATCACTGCCTGAAGGTCCAGTGTTGCTGTCGTTTTTGCTGACTCACAGTCCCCATTGTCAACTGGGCTCTCAGCTACCGCCCATCCGGGGAGCCTGTCCCTGGGCAGCGGCAAGCCCTGATGCTTCTCCCCAGCTGCTCTCGCCAGCCTTGCCAAGGGCATGCTCAGCAGCCTCCTTAAACCAACAGCCTAGTATAGGCAAGGAGGGAGCAGGAGTCTGCTTACCAGAGGTACTGTGGAGGCCACCATGATTGCTCAATATGGACTGCATAGTCCCAACCCCCACAAGATCTTTCATTCAGCAAAATACAACTGAAAATTAAGGAGCCACCTTTGGAAATAGACAAAGAGGAAGGTGGTACCCTGCAAGAATGCCCTATAAAGACCACCCACTTTATTTTGGGTGCCCATGCTGTCTTCTTTATAGAAATTGAGGGTCCTGAAATGAGGCTCAGATCTCCAGGACAAGAAAATGCAAGGCTATGAGAGCAGAGCCCTGACACTCAATGGTGAATACAGAAAAGAAATATTGACCTCCACTAAGATTCAACATTCCCAGGACCCAGCTCGGGCCTTCCACTCTACTCTTTGTCCCTAAAAATGAGAGCTCAATCACATGGGAATTTGACCTGTTTCATCCCCAAACCACGTCTTTCTGGCCTCCCCACCTCCTATAGACCCCAGATCTGCTTACCAAGATTAAGAGACTCTTCTCCATGGTGAACACTCGATCCTTCCAACCTGCTCTAGAACAGCTCTCAATATCAGGAGGCAGGGATCCTTGCAGATCACTTGCCCTGTGCTTCACAGAAGTGTGCAGTCTATGACTGATGGTTTAGTACTTAGATCACCCCAACCCCCACACCCTGATAGTTGTCACATCATTACGAAATGTGGGTTGAGGTTGAAGACACCAAATATGGTTGTGGTCTGCACAGAGTAGAGACAGACAGAAAGAAAAAAAACAAAAACAAAATCAGCCCTTCCGGTCCACTCCAGCACCGGGGTCCCTTACCCGCTGAGTCTCCGGACACCCTCAAGGAACCACACAGGATTCCCCACGGAATCCTAAGACCTCTGGTGAGTGGAACACAGCCTCTGCTCCAATCCAATTGAGCGTGGGACCTGAGACTGCATTAACTAGGGAAGCAGATAACCCAGCCTGAGCAGGGGCACAAGTCCCTTCCGGTCCACTCCAGCACCAGGGTGCCTTGCCCCCGGAGTCTCCGGACACCCACAAGGAACGACACGGGATTCCCCACAAGATCCTAATACCTCTGGTGAGTGGAACACAGCGTCTGCTCCAATCCAATCGCACGGGACCTGAGACTGTATTAATTAAGGAAGCAGATAACCTGCCTGATTAGGGCCACAAGTCCCTTCCGATTCACTCCAGCAGCAGTGTTCCTTGTGTGCGGAGTTTCTGGACACCGCCAAGGTCCTCACAGGACACTCCTCGGGATCTTAAGACCTCTGGTGAGTGGAACACATCTTCTGCCAGGAGGCAGGTTCGAACACCAGATATCTGGGCACCTTCCCTGCAAGAGGAGAGCTTGCCTGCAGAGAGTACTCTGACCACTGAAACTAAGGAGAGAACTAGTCTCTCAGGTCTGCTGATAGAGGCTAACATAATCACCTGAGGAACAAGCTCTAACCAGAGACAACTATAACAACTAGCTCAGGGAGAATACCAGATGGCGAAAGGCAAACCTAAGAATCGTACTAACAGAAATCAAGACCACTCACCATCATCAGAACGCAGCACTCCCACCCCACCTAGTCCTTCGCACCCCAACATAACTGAAAAGCTAGACCGGGATTTAAAAGCATATCTCATGATGATGGTAGAGGACATCAAGAAGGACTTTAATAACTCACTTAAAGAAATACAGGAGAACACTGCTAAAGAGTTACAAGTCCTTAAAGAAAAACAGGAAAACACAACCAAAAAGGTAGAAGTCCTTAAAGAAAAACAGGAAAACACAACGAAACAGGTAGAAGTCCTTAAAGAAAAACAGGAAAACACATCCAAACAGGTGATGGAAATGAACAAAACCATACTAGACCTAAAAAGGGAAGTAGACACAATAAAGAAAACCCAAACCCTGACACTCAATGGTGATTACAGAAAAGAAATATATATTTTTTTATATTTTTATATTTTTTATATTTTTTATTATTATTTTCTCAATTTAGAATGCTATCCCAAAAGTCCCCCATATTCTCCCCCCCCCCACTTCCCTACCCACCCATTCCCTTTTTTTGGCCCTGGCATTCCCCTGTACTGGGGCATATAAAGTTTGCATTTTCCAGTGGGCCTCTCTTTCCAGTGATGGCCGACTAGGCAATCTTTTGACACATATGCAGCTAGAGTTAAGAGTTCCGGGGTACTGGTTAGTTCATAATGTTGTTGCACTTACAGGATTGCATATCTCTTTAGCTCCTTGGATACATTCTCTAGCTCCTCCACTGGGGCCCTGTGATTCGTCCAATAGCTGACTGTGAGCATCCACTTATGTGTTTGCTAGGCCCTGGCCTAGTCTCACAAGAGACAGCTATATCAGGGTCCTTTCAGCAAACGCTTGCTAGTGTATGCAATGGTGTCATCGTTTGGAGGCTAATTATGGGATGGATCCCTAGATATTGCAGTCTCTAGATGGTCCATCCTTTTGTCTCAGCTCCAAACTTTGTCTCTGTAACCCCTTCCATGGGTGCTTGTTTCCAAATCTAAGAAGGGGCAAAGTGTCCACACTTTGGTCTTCATTCTTCTTCAGTTTCATGTGTTTTGCAAATTGTATCTTATATCTCGGGTATACTAAGTTTCTGGGCTAATATCCACTTATCAGTGAGTACATATCATTTGAGTCTTTTGTGATTGTGTTACCTCACTCAGAATGATGCCCTCCAGGTCCAACCATTTGCCTAAAAATTTCATAAATTCATTCTTTTTAATAGCTGAGTAGTACTCCATTGTGTAAATGTACCACATTTTTTGTAACCCTTCCTCTGTTGAGGGGCATCTGGGTTCTTTCCAGCTTCTGGCTATTATAAATAAGGCTGCTATGAACATAGTGGAGCACGTGTCCTTCTTACCAGTTGGCAGTCTCTACATAGTCCATCCTTTCATCTCAGCTCCAAATTTGTCTTTGTAACTCCTTTCATGGGTGTTTTGTTCCCAATTCTAAGGAGGGGCATAGTGTCCACACTTCAGTCTTCATTCTTCTTGAGTTTCATGTGTTTAGCAAATTGTATCTTATATCTTGGGTATCCTAGGTTTGGGGCTAATATCCACTTATCAGTGAGTACATATTGTGTGAGTTCCTTTGTGAATGTGTTACCTCACTCAGGATGATGCCCTCCAGGTCCATCCATTTGCCTAGGAATTTCATAAATTCATTCTTTTTAATAGCTGATTAGTACTCCATTGTGTAGATGTACCACATTTTCTGTATCCATTCCTCTGTTGAGGGGCATCTGGGTTCTTTCCAGCTTCTGGCTATTATAAATAAGGCTGCTATGAACATAGTGGAGCATGTGTCCTTCTTACCGGTTGGGACATCTTCTGGATATATGCCCAGGAGAGGTATTGCGGGATCCTCCAGTAGTACTATGTCCAATATTCTGAGGAACCGCCAGACTGATTTCCAGAGTGGTTGTACAAGCTTGCAATCCCACCAACAATGGAGGAGTGTTCCTCTTTCTCCACATCCTCGCCAGCATCTGCTGTCACCTGAATCTTGATCTTAGACATTCTGACTGCTGTGAGATGGAATCTCAGGGTGGTTTTGATTTGCATTTCTCTGATGATTAAGGATGCTGAGCATTTTTTCAGGTGCTTCTCAGCCATTCGGTATTCCTCGGGTGAGAATTCTTTGTTTAGCTCTGAGCCCCATTTTTTTTTTTTGTTTTTTTTTTTTCGTTTTTTCGAGACAGGGTTTCTCTGTATAGCCCTGGCTGTCCTGGAGCTCACTTTGTAGACCAGGCTGGCCTCGAACTCAGAAATCCGCCTGCCTCTGCCTCCCGAGTGCTGGGATCAAAGGCGTGCGCCACCACGCCCGGCATGAGCCCCATTTTTTAATGGGGTTATTTGATTTTCTGGAGTCCACCTTCTTGAGTTCTTTATATATATTGGATATTATTCCCCTATCTGATTTAGGATAGGTAAAGATCCTTTCCCAATCTGTTGGTGACCTTTTTGTCTTATTGACGGTGTCTTTTGCCTTGCAGAAACTTTGGAGTTTCATGAGGTCCCATTTGTCAATTCTCGATCTTACAGCACAAGCCATTGCTGTTCTATTCAGGAATTTATCCCCTGTGCCCATATCTTCAAGGCTTTTCCCCACTTTCTCCTCTATAAGTTTCAGTGTCTCTGGTTTTATGTGAAGTTCCTTGATCCACTTAGATTTGACCTTAGTACAACGAGATAGGAATGGATCAATTCGCTTTCTTCCACATGTTAACAAGCAGTTGTGCCAGCACCATTTGTTGAAAATGCTGTCTTTCTTCCACTTGATGGTTTTAGCTCTCTTGTCGAAGATCAAGTGACCATAGGTGTGTGGGTTCATTTCTGGGTCTTCAATTCTATTCCATTGGTCTACTTGTCTGTCATTATACCAGTACTATGCAGTTTTTTTTATCACAATTGATCTGTAGTAAAGCTTTAGGTAAGGCATGGTGATTCCACCAGAGGTTCTTTTATCCTTGAGAAGACTTTTTGCTATCCTAGGTTTTTTGTTATTCCAGAAGAATTTGCAGATTGCTCTTTCTAATTCGTTGAAGAATTGAGTTGGAATTTTGATGGGGTTTGCATTGAATCTGTAGATTGCTTTTGGCAAGATAGCCATTTTTACAATTTTGATCCTCCCAATCCATGAGCATGGGAGATCTTTCCCTCTTCTGAGATCTTCTTTAATTTCTTTCTTCAGAGACTTGAAGTTCTTATCATACAGATCTTTCACTTCCTTAGTGAGAGTCATGCCAAGATATTTTATATTATTTGTGACTATTGAGAAGGGTGTTGTTTCCCTAATTTCTTTCTTAGCCTGTTTATTCTTTGTTTAGAGAAAGGCCATTGACTTGTTTGAGTTAATTTTATATCCAGCTACTTCACTGAAGTGTTTATCAGGTTTAGGAGTTCTCTGGTGGAATTTTTAGGGTCACTTATATATACTATCATATCATCTGCAAAGAGTGATATTTTGACTTCATCTTTTCCAATTTGTATCCCCTTGATCTCCTTTTGTTGTCGAATTGCTCTGGCTAGTACTATGTTCAAGTACTATGTTGAAGAGGTAGGGTGAAAGTGGGCAGCCTTGTCTAGTCCCTGATTTTATTGGGATTGGTTCCAGCTTCTCACCATTTACTTTGATGTTGGCTACTGGTTTGCTGTAGATTGCTTTTATCATGGTTAGGTATGGTACTTGAATTCCTGATCTTTCCAAGACTTTTATCATGAATGGGTGTTGGATCTTGTCAAATGCTTTTTCCGCATCTAAGGAGATGATCATGTGGTTTTTTACTTTGAGTTTGTTTATATAATGGATTACTTGATGGATTTTCATATATTAAACCATCCCTGCATCCCTGGAATAAAACCTACTTGGTCAGGATGGATGATTGCTTTATGTGTTCTTAGATTCGGTTAGCGAGAATTTTATTGAGTATTTTTGCATCTATATTCATAAGGGAAATTGTTTTGAAGTTCTCTATCTTTGTTGGATCTTTCTGTGGTTTAGGTATCAGAGTAATTGTGGCTTCATAGAATGAGTTGGGTAGAGTACCTTCTACTTCTATTTTGTGGAATAGTTTGTGCAGAACTGGAATTACGTCTTCTTTGAAGGTCTGGTAGAACTCTGCACTAAACCCATCTGGTCCTGGGCTTTTTTTGGCTGGGAGACTATTAATGACTGTGTCTATTTCTTGAGGGGATATGGGACTGTTTATATCGTTAACTTGATCCTGATTTAACTTTGGTAACTGGTATCTGTCTAGAAATTTGTCCATTTCGTCCAGGTTCTCCAGTTTTGTTGAGTATAGCCTTTTGTAGAAGGATCTGATGGTGTTTTGGATTTCTTCAGGATCTGTTATTATGTCTCCCTTTTCATTTCTGATTTTGTTCATTAGGATGCTGTCTCTGTGCCCTCTAGTGAGTCTAGCTAAGGGTTTATCTATCTTGTTGATTTTTCTCAAAGAACCAACTCCTCGTTTGGTTAATTCTTTGAATAGTTCTTCTTGTTTCCACATGGTTGATTTCGCCCCTGAGTTTGATTATTTCCTGCCGTCTACTCCTCTTGGCTGAATTTGCTTCCTTTTTTCTAGAGCTTTTAGATATGTTGTCAAGCTGCTAGTGTTTGCTCTCTCTAGTTTCTTTTTGGAGGCACTCAGAACTATGAGTTTCCCTCTTAGAAATGCTTTCATTATGTCCCATATGTTTCGGTATGTTGTGGTTTCATTTTCATTAAACTCTACAAAGTCTTTAATTTCTTTCTATATTCCTTCCTTGACCAAGGTATCATTGAGAAGAGTGTTGTTCAGTTTCCACATGAATGTTGGCTTTCCATTATTTATGTTGTTGTTAAAGATCAGCCTTAGTCCATGGTAGTCTGATAGGATGCATGGGACAATTTCAATATTTTTGTATTTGGTGAGGCCTGTTTTGTGACCAATTATATGGTCAATTTTGGAGAAGGTCCCGTGAGGTGCTGAGAAGAAGGTATAACCTTTTGTTTTAGGATAAAATATTCTGTAGATATCTGTTAAGTCCATTTGTTTCATAACTTATGTTAGTTTCACTGTGTCCCTGTTTAGTTTCTGTTTCAATGATCTGTCCATTGATGAAAGTGGTGTGTTGAAGTCTCCAACTATTATTGTGTGAGGTGCAATGTGTGCTTTGAGCTTTACTAAAGTGTCTTTAATGATTGTGGCTGCCCTTGCATTTGGAGCATAGATATTCAGAATTGAGAGTTCCTCTTGGAGGATTTTACCTTTGATGAGTATGAAGTGTCCCTCCGTGTCTTTTTTGATAACTTTGGGTTGGAAGTCGATTTTATTCGATATTAGAATGGCTAGTCCAGCTTGTTTCTTCAGACCATTTGCTTGGAAAATTGTTTTCCAGCCTTTCACTCTGAGGTAGTTTCTGTCTTTTTCCCTGAGATGGGTTTCCTGTAGGCAGCAGAATGTTGGGTCCTGTTTGTGTAGCCAGTCTGTTAGTCTATGTCTTTTTATTGGGGAGATGAGACCATTGATATTAAGAGATATTAAGGAAAAGTAATTGTTGCTTCCTGTTATTTTTGTTGTTAAAGTTGGCATTCTGTTCTTGTGGCTGTCTTCTTTTAGTTTTGTTGAGGGATTATCTTCTTGTTTTTTTCTAGGGCGTGGTTCCCGTCCTTGTATTGGTTTTTTTCTGTTATTATCCTTTGAAGGGCTGGATTCGTGGAAAGATAATGTGTGAATTTGGTTTTGTCGTGGAATACTTTGGTTTCTCCATCTATGGTAATTGAGAGTTTGGCCTGGTATAGTAGCCTGGGCTGGCATTTGTGTTCTCTTAGTGTCTGTATAACATCTGTCCAGGCTCTTCTGGCTTTCATAGTCTTTGGTGAAAAGTCTGGTGTAATTCTGCTAGGGTTGCCTTTATATGTTACTTGAGCTTTCTCCCTTACTGCTTTTAATATTCTATCTTTATTTAGTACATTTGTTGTTCTGATTATTATGTGTCGGGGGGAATTTCTTTTCTGGTCCAGTCTATTTGGACTTCTGTAGGTTTCTTGTATGATCATGGGCATGTCTTTCTTTAGGTTTGGGAAGTTTTCTTCTATAATTTTGTTGAAGATATTTGCTGGTCCTTTAAGTTGAAAATCTTCATTCTCATCAACTCCTATTATCCATAGGTTTGGTCTTCTCATTGTGTCCTGGATTTCCTGGATGTTTTGAGTTAGGATCCTTTTGCGTTTTGTATTTTCTTTGATTGTTGTGCCAATGTTCTCTATGGAATCTTCTGCACCTGAGATTCTCTCTTCCATCTCTTGTATTCTGTTGCTGATGCTCACGTCTATGGTTCCAGATTTCTTTCCTAGGGTTTCTATCTCCAGCGTTGCCTCGCTTTGGGTTTTCCTTATTGTGTCTACTTCCCTTTTTAGTTCTAGTATGGTTTTGTTCATTTCCATCTCCTGTTTGGATGTGTTTTCCTGTTTTTCTTTAAGGACTTCTACCTGTTTGGTTGTGTTTTCCTGTTTTTCTTTAAGGACTTGTAACTCTTTAGCAGTGTTCTCCTGTATTTCTTTAAGTGGGTTATTAAAGTCCTTCTTGATGTCCTCTACCATCATCATGAGATATGCTTTTAAATCCGGGTCTAGGCTCAAGTCCCTTCCAGCTGGCCCACTGCAGCAACGTGGTCCCTGGCCCGGGGGAGTCTTTGGACACTCGCAAGGACCCACACAGGATCCGCCACGGGATCCTAAGACCTCTGGTGAGTGGAACACAGCGCCTATTCCAATCCAATCGTGCAGGACCTGAGACTGCATTAATTAAGGAAGCAGGTAACCCGGCCTGATAAGGGGCTCAAGTCCCTTCCGGCCGGCCCACTGCAGCACCGTGGTCCCTGGCCCGGGGTAGTCTCCGAACACCCACAAGGACCCACACAGTATCCGCCACGGGATCCTAAGTCCTCTGGTGAGTGGAACACAACTTCTGCCAGGAGGCAGGTTCAAACACCAGATATCTGGGAAACATCCCTGCAAGAGGAGAGCTTGCATGCAGAGAGTACTCTGACCACTGAAACTAAGGATAGAGCTAGTCTCCCAGGTCTGCTGATAGAGGCTAACATAATCACCTGAGGAACAAGCTCTAACCAGAGACAACTATAACAACTAGCTCCAGAGAATACAAGATGGCAAAAGGCAAAAGGCAAAGGTAAGAATCCTACTAACAGTACCCACCTCGATCCCCATCCCACCCTCCCGCATCCAAGTCCAGGGTCAGAAAGTGAGGCCTCCCTACCCCCGCCCCCACTTGGTTGGCAGAGGCCTTCGAAGGCACCTGTTAATGTTGGGGGACAGTAAACTGGTAAGGTCCTTCGTACAGGACAAGTTTGATGGACAGATGTAGAGAAGGACCAGACCGTCCCCTGGGGGACTAGGATACAAGTGTCAGGACTCAAGCAAAGAAAAACAAAACAAAAAAGAATCAATTTTTTTGTAGTGTAAGAAAGTCAAGGCCTGAGGCCAATACTGGGTTAGAGAGGGACACACTCCCAATCGGGTAGGGGAACTCTGGAAGGGAGGCTGGCAAAACTTTGGACACTGGCTAAGTGCCACAGGCCCTCTGGTCCCCTGTGCCTGCGTAAGAAAGAGTCTCTAGAGTAGATGGGCAGAGATAAGATGTAGTGACAGACAGTTCGAACATGGAGAATGGTGTTGGATCTGAATGTAATGTTCCAGTTGAGCATCAGACTTTTATAATACAGAATAAATTGCAGAACAAGGCACATTGAATTTTTCCAGGTGCAAAAGGAGTGACTTCAAAAGGAACCAGATAAATGTATAACACTAGAGATTAGCACAGATGCAAGGGGAGTGACTACAAAGGGAATTTGTAGGGACCAGATAAATGTTTACATTAGAGATTAGCACTTTCTGCCAGGCAAGAGTTTTACACTTAGAGTTAATTGCCTCGGGGTAGTTAACTCTTGACATGCCTCAAGAATAATGTAGTGTCACTGACCCCAAAATTCTCTAGGCCTCGTTAATTCTTATCTATATCTGGAGACTGTCTATTATCAGTATAGTATACTAATTTGCTCTTGGCATGGAATGTAGTCTATAATAAGAATTTTTATCTCAGTGAGAATTTTAGTCTCTATCTGTAAACTGCTGAGTAAAATGGCAAGTGCTTAATTGTTTTCTGAATGGGTAAAGCTCCTTGCTGCTATCTGGAATCTAAGAACACTGGGAAAAGGCTTTAGCTATGTTAGAATACAATCTTGAAAGGCATTTACTATAAGGTGATGCTTAATAGAGTGCACGTGAATCTATACACTAGATTAATGTGGTGGAAATTTGAATATAATGGGTTAGGGAAAGAGATGCCATAACTCTGGGAAGAAAATTTCCCTGGACTCTTATCCTCGTGAAACAGCTTCCAGGTTTTTCGCCTGACAAACCGATCCAAACTGGAGAGTTGGCTTTCGCCAGAATATCCAGGAGGAGAGTCCTAGAAATTCATTTCTCATGAGCAGCTTTTTGGCATTTCTGCCTCACAAGCTGACTCCACCAGAGTGCCCTGACAGCTAAGCAGGCCAGTTCTCTCAGCTGGGCTCCACCCTGGGACTGCGAGTCTAGGCTGTGGTGGCAAAGTTCCTGTTGCTAGACTAGAAAGGGAGGTGACCTCTGAGTGTTTACAACTAGTGGGGCCCAACCGGAGCTTACCAATCCCTTAAAGACTTCTTCTCTTGCTGGGCAACAGAGTTGAATTGTTGCTGGGCAGAGCAGACAGTGGCCTCTTGCACACCGAGGCATTCTACACACTTAATAGTTCCTCTTCAGCTTCTGGAAGTCGCTGGTACTGAGCTGTGACTTTGGAAGATCCCCAAAGACCTGGATGTCCCCATCTCCATCAGCACCAGCACGTGCAAGCATTGGAAATGTAATTGAGGAAACTATGTAATAAAAATGTTTTTTAAAAATTGTGCAACCATTTAGAACCTCTGCTAATTACACTATTCCCATTGGAAGTTCGATTTGTTGTCTTTCTCTCCTTGAGACTGTGTAGTTCATTTTAAGAACCCTTCCTTAGCTGGTCTTGGGATTGAGTGGACAACTTCTTTGCCCCTGCTGGTTGTTCGGTTCTCAAGTTCTTGGAGGAGTTGTTCGTGTTTTATTTAGAAAACAGTTTACAAGGATCATGAATTAAGCACCTTTTCTCACCCCCCCCCACCACACCAGCTTTTTTTTTAAATTGGAAGTAATACATTTTAATTTTTCCACTGATGATCTGTTTACTTTAAAGCTTCCCCCCTCCTCTCAGTCCCTCCCTCTTACTCTCCTCTGCCCTCTCTTTCTCCCGAGAGAAGGGGGAGGCCTCCCATGATTTTAACCTGCCTCAGCCTATCAAGTTGCACTACGACTAGACATACTTTCTCCTATTGAGCCTAGACTTGGCAGCCCAGTTAAGAAAAACAGATCCAAAGGCAGGCCACAGTGTCAGAGACAGCCCCTGCTCCTGCTGTTAAAGATTCCACATGAAGACCAAGCTGCACATCTGTTACATATGTGTAGGGGGCCTAGGATTGTCTCATGCATGTTCTCTGGTAAGTAGTTCATCCCGTGTAAGTCCCTATGGACCCAGGTTAGTTGATTCTTTAGGGTTTTCTTGTGGTGTCCTTATACTCTCTGGCTCCTTCAATCCTTCTTCCTACTCTTGCACGAGATTCTCTGAGTTCTGCCTAATGTTTGGCTATGGGGCTCTGCATCGTGACTATCAGCTACTGGATGAAGCCTCTCAGATAACAGTTATACTAGGCTACTGACTACAAGTGTAGCAGAATATCATTAATAGTGTCAGGGGTAGGCTTTCTCTCATGGCATGGGTCTCAAGCTGGATCACTCATTGATTGGTCATCAATTTCTGCTTTGACTTTATCCTTTCACACCTTGTAGGAAGGACAAATTGTGGGTCTAAGGTTTTGTGGCTGGATTGGTGTCTTTATCCCTCCAGTGGAAGTCTTGCCTTACTATAGGAAGTGGCTATTTTGGATTCCATATTCTTTCTCTATTGCTAGGAGTCTTAGCTAAGGTCACCCTCATAGATGCCTGGGAGTTTCCAGGTTTCTAGATTGCACCAAACCTCCCACCAATTCCAGTTCTCTCTCCCAGATCTCTCTTTTCCATCCTCACCATAGTTGATCCTCCCTGTTCTCCTCCCCAGCTTTTATGCCACTCAGTTCCATCCTTCCATCCACTCCTGATGTCTGTTTTATTTCCCCTTCTCAGTGAGATTCAGTCATCCTGCCTTGAACTCTCCTTGTTAATTAGTTTCTTTGGATCTATGCATTATAGTATGGTTATCCTATAATTTATGACTAAAGTATACTCATGCTTTACACAACATACCGTGTTTGACATTCTGGGTCTGAGTTACCTCACTCAAGATGATCTTTTCTAGCTCCATCCATTTGCCTACAAATTCTATGATGACATTGTTTTTAATACTTGAGTAGTATTCTATTGTGTAAATGAACCACATTTTCTTTATCCATTCTTCAGTTAAGGGACATCTGGATTGTTTCTAGTTTCTGACTATTACAAATAAAGCTATACAGTTGCTATACAGTTGAACAAGTGTCCTTGTGGTATGGTCGAACATCTTTTGGGTATATGTCCAGGAGTGCTATAGCTGGATTTTGAGGTAGGATTTTCTGTGAAACTGTCAGATTGATTTCCAGAGTGGTTGTGCAGGTTTGCACTCCCACCAGCAATGGAGGAGTGCTCCCTTTGCTCCACACCCTCGCTAGCATGAGCTGTCACTTCAATTTTTGATCTTAGCCATCTTAGAGTCACAGAATGATGGGTGTAAGATAGAATCTTAAAGTCACGTTGATTTGCATTTCCCTGATGACTAAGGACATTGAACATTTCTTTAAGTGTGAAGCACTTTTTCTAACTTTGCAGAAACAGCTGCCTAAATATATAGAAACAATTGTTTTTTAAAGGAATTAAAATCCCACATTTTAAAGCAAAAAAAAATTGTTTCAAACCAAACCAAACATTCTTTGGGAATTAAGCATACTAAGAGAGCATAAAATACTAAAAATGAATCATTAACAAATATATTCAAAAGCCCTTAGATGATACCATCTGACATAGTGAGAGAGTACTTAAAATGTGTTATATACCTATGTACATTGTCTAACAATCAGTTTACGTTAAAAAGATTATCAGTGTTTCTAGGAGAAATTATTTTATCAGTAAGTATATTTTAAACATTTCAAAATAGCAAAAACTTTGAAGTGAAACATTAAGAAAATGCTAGTTTCAAACACAGTGAGAAAAATTATCGATAATATTTCCATGATGTTTGTAGAACATGGTTGTAATATTTTGAACTGTTTAACAAACAGAATAATTCTTTTAAGATATATTTCATTGTTATGTCTCCCTTTTCGTTTCTGATTTTATTAATTTGGATACTGTCTCTGTACCCTCTGGTTCGTCTGGCTAAGGGTTTATCTATATTGTTGATTTTCTCAAAGAACCAGCTCCTGGTCTTGTTGATTCTTTGTATAGTTCTTTTTGTTTCTACTTGGTTGATTTCAGCCCTGAGTTTGATTACTTCCTGCCGTCTACTCCTCTTGGGTGCATTTGCTTCTTTTTGTTCTAGAGCTTTCAGGTGTGCTGTCAAGCTGCTAGTGTAAGCTCTCTCCAGCTTCTTTTTGGAGGCACTTAGAGCTGTGAGTTTTCCTCTTACCACTGCTTTCAATGTGTCCCATACGTTTTGATATGATGTGCCTTTGTTTTTATTAAATTCTAACAAGCCTTTAGTTTCTTTCTTTATTTCTTCCTTGAACAAGTTATCATTGAATAGAGTGTTGTTCAGCTTCCACGTGTATGTGTGCTTTCCATTGTTTTTGTTGGTATTTAAGGCCAGCCTTAGTCCAGGGTGATCTGATAGGGTGCATGGGATTATTTCAGTGTTGTATCTGTTGAGGCCTGTTTTGTGACCAATTATATGGTCAGTTTTGGAGAAGGTGCCATGAGGTGCTGAGAAGAAGGTATATTCTTTCGTCTTAGGATGAAATGTTTTATAGATATCTGGAATACTGGATATGTGTGAGTGCCTGGGAGTGGAGCTTCCTCTGGGTGATGTCGGATAGGCTGCAGAGTTTGTGTCCAAGGTGTGCACAGGGCACCAGCCCAGACCAGAAAGAACCTGTGCCACTGGTTTGGCAGACTTCCTGAGTGCCTATTATTTTATCTTCTAAGTGCCTTAAAACTTGTGTGGCTGCAGAACAGTAGTTTCTCCATTGACTGGAACTGACTACTCAGCACTGATTTAGTTCAATGTTGCCTATCTGGAACCAGGACAGACAGAAGGTTGAAGGGAAGGAGAACCCCACTCCCACCCATCACGTGGTTCCACCTGTGCAGGAACACACAACAGAGACTGGGTTTGTGCCAAGGAGAGAAACTTTGCCTTTATTGGAGGAGCTAGACCTCCCCACCCCCATCCCATCCACAGCCCCACCCCCACCCCAGACCCAGCCCCATGCCATTCCCTGTCCTCCAGCTTTTGCTACACCTGTTATTTTCTGACCCTAATGACCACAGAGAGTGTCCCAGAGTAAGAGATGTGACCACACCCTCTTCTTCCCTCACCCACCCACACCACCATATGTACTCACAGTCAAGAGTAGGAAATTAGTTTGGGGACTGGGACTGAGAAATGCATCGATTCCTTGTCTTACTTGGAGCATGCCACATCTGGTTTTTACCTGGTCCAAGTTTCATTGCAATGCAGCTATCTGTTTCTGCTGTGATAGCTGTAACTGGGGAGACTAAGGATCAATGCTGGTTTTGAAGACTCCTGTGCTAGTGGGAGCAGTTCTAGGAACTTGCTGAATATACAGGGGGTGAGGGTGTGTTGCAGCAAGAAAGAGAGACATGGAGAAATCAGGACCCTAACTTTGCATCCTTCAGGGAGCAAAGATAGAAGAAAAATTATAGGGTCAGCCTAGGAAAAGGACAAAAGACTGGAGTTGGCCTCATCTGCTCTGCTGGCCTACACTCTTCTTCCCTACAATCTGCTCCCCAACCCTCTGCCTGAACTCTCTGCCCTCCAGTCCTCCCCACTGCCTCTCTTCTATTTCCTGTTATAGAACAACTCCCCAAAACCAGAACTGCCAGCATCTTCATGTGTTTTAAGAATTTATCCAGTATTTTCTGGACAGGTAGTAGAAGATAATGACTATGTTCCTAATATAACTGAGAGTCTCCTAGTCAGCCATGGTAGCAACACATCTTTAATCCTGGCAGTCAAGATGCAGACACAGCTGGTTCTCTGAATTTGAGGCCAGCCTGATTTATACACAGAGTTCCAGGACAGCCAGAGGGAAAAAACCCTGTCTTGAACCCTACTCCACCCGACTCCTGAAAAAAAAAATTCCTTGAATCTGATCCTTCAGTAAATGAAGGCCATCTGATCTACCCATGGCCCAGTATGGAAACTGGGAGCTATGATTCCTAAGAATGCTTGCCTCACCCCTGCCTGATCACCCCTGATAGAGTTTATAGTCACCCAGCAGTCATATGGACCTTCCGATGCTTTTGTCCAGGGCTGCTAAGAAACCACTGGAGATGATTAAGTCTCTCTGTTCATCAGGGAGGCTGCTGTGCCCTTGGTTGGATCCTCTTCTTGGAACCCCCGTGGTTCCTGTTCAGAGTGTAATTGGGGGTTAAGAATTCTTCTCTGTAAATGAGGAAGAAATATCAATATGGCAAACAATGAACATTACCTGTTTCTACCACATTTATCCCAGTTAAAATAGTATGTTTTCAGAAAATTGAAAGATTTTTCTACAAAGCAGAGCATATACAAAAAACAAACAAACAAATAAAACAAAAACAAACAAACAAACAAAAAGCCCAAAGATTGGAGATCTATGGAGGTATTGCCTGTACCCCTGAGAGAGTGAACAGGCTCACCAGGAGAGCAGGGAGAGGGAGGAGAGATATTGATAGTGAAACAGGCTCAGCAAGAGACAAATAGTGTAGGCAAAGGGAAAAGCAGAAATTGGCCTTCAGAAACACCATCAGGATTGAAGAAATAATTTACTAAGGTCAATGTTAAAGGAGACTGAGATGGTCAGAATGGATCTAAAACTTGACAGTATCCAGAGTCCAGCAGCAAAGGAAAGTCCGCTCCAGGTGTGCCTGGAGGAATTATCAAGAGTAAGTTACTCTCTGGAATGCCTGGGAGGCATTGTCTTCATTAGGTTGAGCTTGGAAGCCTCTTTCCTAATATGGACAGAACTTTGTACTGAAATGGAGTCTTAGACTACCAGGAGACAGCTGCTCTGCCTCTTGGTCTCACAGCAGGGTGTCCCCAGGCTCACTGTGGTATTTCCTCACCACTACCTCCTGACCAGTCTCAGGGAGCCCAGGTTAATGGAAGGTGGCTACCTGTAGGAATAGTAGTTCCTGTGCTTAGAGAAAGACTCTGAGACTCCTAGGATGGAGAGGCAAGCATGGAGGGCAGAGGAGGAGGGGCCTAAGCACTGGAAGCTACAATCAGGGAGAGCTGAGAGGAGGAGCAGACTTTCCCAGTGAGCCAGAAAACCCTGCTCCACTATGACAACCAGCCCTTTATAGTCAGCAGCACACATTTTGGACTTCCACAGGGTCTCTCGCTCAGCATGGACCACAGCATCTCAGTCTGTCCTTAGTTTGATCATTGTCCCCTGGGATCCCAGCTGTTTCATCATCTTTCCTTCCAATTTCATGAGTTCACATTCTTCTTGACCCCAGGTAAAACTTTAATCTCAGAGTACCCCTCTCGACCCCCATCCCACCCTCCCCTACCCAAGTACAGGGCCAGAAAATGAGGCCTCCCTCACCCCCGCCCCTCTTGGGTGGGAGAGGCCTTCAAAGGCACCTGTTAATGTCGGGGGACAGTAAACTGGTAAGGTCCTTCCTACAGGACAAGTTTGATGGACAGATGTAGAGAAGGACCAGACTGTCCCCTGGGGGACTAGGATACAAGTGTCAGGACTCAAGCAAAGAAAAACAAAACAAAAAAGAATCGATTTTTTGTAGTGTAAGAAAGTCAAGGCCTGAGGCCATACTCCCAATCAGGTAGGGGAACTCTGAAAGGGAGGCTGGCAAAGCTTTGGACAACGGCTAAGCAGGCCAGTTCCCTCAGCTAGGCTCTGCCCTGGGACTGCAAGTCTAGCCTGTGGTGGCAAAGTTCCTGTTTCTAGAATAGAAGGGTAGGTGACCCTCTGAGTGTTTATAACTAGTGGGGCCCAACCGGAGCGTGCCAATCTCATAAAGAATTCTTCTGTTGCTGGAAAACAGAATTGAAATGTTGCTGCGCAGAGCAGACAGTGGCCTCTCGCGCAGCAAGGCGTTCTGCACACTTAATACTTCTGCTTCTGGAAGTCGCTGGTACTGAGCCGCGACTGTGGAAGATCACCAAAGACCTGGGTGTCCCCATCTCCAGCAGCACCAGCGTGCGCATGCTAGCCACTATTCCTTCTAGGTCTGGCAAGAAGGGCGGGCTATTCTTCTCATCTGATGATCTGACTTCTGTCCTCTTCTTGAATGCTCACACTGACACCAACACGAGCAAAGACTTGGCATACTGCTGGGTTGGCAGCACTGTGGTCGGGGCTTGGGGCAGGCTTGGGGACAGGCGGGTGTCTCCCTACTCAGGTTGCCATCAACTGTGCTCTCAGGGACTGACTCCCAGAAGGGGGGCAGGTCCTGGAGGGCGGCATCCTCATTTATCAAGAAGAGAGTTCAATTATGGCTACCGGCCAGCCTCTTCCCAGATGACTCTTTTTCAGTGGGCTCGTCCTCATTTTCCTAATCATCCTCCCTGGCCAAGGCTGGCCAAGGGCTGGGCGGCTGTGGTGCTGGTGGAGGGACCAAGAGGTCGGGTGGCAGTTACAGCCCTGTGTGCCTGTGCGATGTCATGGAGGCAGAGCCGGGCGGCCTCTGCCAGGGCTCCGTGACCATGGGCAGCATAGGCACAGGGCCCTGGCGGAGCGGTGCCTGCGATGCTGCAGTCTGTAATACCAGCTCTAAGCCAGTGCAGGCCCAAAAGCTCTGAGCAGCTCCCAGGACAGCTTCCCAACAGACTCCACCCAAGCCCTTTTCCTCTCTCCGTTTCGCTTTTCCAGCACCTCTCCCTCTTGTCCAGCAAAGAGATAGTAGTGCCCAGTATTAACATGATTTCCACCAAGCCGCTATGAGAGTTCACATTTTTAAAGCATCTTTCCAGGAACCGGCCAATGGTCAATGGTATTTCCAGGATCACTTCAGGCTGCTGGAAGAGAATGGAACAACTGTTTGGGTGAACCGATTTGAAGCACTGGATCTGAGCCCCAAAACTGCCAAACTGGTCAGCCTGCAGGCTGCAGGGGATTTTCCTCTATTTCTCTTTTAATTTGTCAAAGAGATGGTAGCTCCCTTTACAAAGCTTCCATATACTTGTTCCTCATGCAGGAGTCTGATGGAAACAAATTGCTATTTACAGTTACCTTAACCCACTACTGCACTCTGGTACACAGTCCAGCCACTTGTAAAATTGCATATGACCCGTATGTCAACTTTATATTTTACTTCATATGATTTCGATTCATCTTGATGTAAATTTTTTTCTTATCAACTTTATCTCTTAATGTTTTCCACTCGGTTATACAGTTATTACCCCCTGACTTATGTTCTGTATCTTTACCATCTATGAGGTAATATTCTGGTCCCATTGATGGACCCTCTTCTGAGGTACATAAAATACTTCTTTTGTATAGTGTGTTTTGTCAACTTGAAAGAGTTACAGCCTGCCTCAACATCTGACTGGAGATCTCTGAAAGCCATACTCATCAAATAATAAAAACACTATAGAGAGCCATCAAGAAAGGCATTTGCTCCCACACTGGAGGACCTGAGTTTGATCCCTGGGATCCACAGGAAATTAGATGTAGGTCTTTTGAAATTTGTTCTGAGGCTGTCACAGCGCATGTTGGAATACATGAACACACCCACACTCCCAACATACACACACCACCACCACAGCTACAACAACAAGGGCCACAACCAAGAACGACAACAACAACACAAACAAACAAACAAACAATCAGAACCTGCCAGTTTTTGCTCCACATGTCATTTTATGCTCATTATGGGATAAAGGGTGGTGTGACCACATCCTCACCTACCCACCCAGCCCATGGACTAACAGTCAGGAGTAGTGTGGGCACACAAAGGAGACTGGCTGTAGCTGACGCAAAGGACAAAAGAGTTCTCAGAAGGATGGCTTATGGCCAGGTCCTATCCCCAGGAAAGAGTCCACAGCCTCACTGCCCCAGGCCAACCTGACAACAGTCTGCCCTTTATCCACTCCCTTCCTGCCCTTCAGTTCTCTTGCCTGTAGATTGACTACTAGTGAGGAGGATGGGACTGAGTAGACAATGATCTGCAGGCCCAGAGAAACATGGTGCCTGTATGTGTTTTCTCACCCATAATAAACAGCTTTCTTCAACTACTTATTCTGTTTGCTATGTTGGAGATTTCTCTACGGCTGCCTTTTACCCTTTTGATTTTCCTGACTTGTTAGTCAAATGGAAGAGAAAAAAAAAGATGACGTTTTTAGACTGTGTCAGTACAAGATGAGCTTTAAACAATAGAGTCAGTATCTCCCTGTTAAAACTGTGTTTTATTTTATTTTCAAAGTTCTTTAAAGGTTGTGTGGAGGATTTCCCACTTTGGCCACAGGGATTTCTCTGGTGACTGGAACTTATTTGTCAGTGCTGACCTTGGCTCACCTTTCCACCTCTCTGGAACCAGGACAGACAAAAGGTTGAAGGGAAGTGGTAACCCCTCCACGACTCCCTTATGTGGTTCAACTGGACCACTCTCCTATGTGTGTATTAAGAGCTTGTGTGCACCATGGCGCAAACACAAACCTGAGACTGGGTTTTGTGTCAAGGAGAGAAACCTTGCATCCCTTGGAGGGTCTCAGACCTCAGCCCTGATCACCAGCTCTTGCTCCACCTGTCCTTTTCTGACCATGAAGAGCAGAGTGTGACCACACCCTCCTCAACCCTCACCCATCCACTCCACTCATTGACTGTCAGGAGTACTGTGTGGCATGCAAATCAGTCTGGCAGGGGAACAGAGAAAGGCTTTGATTCCCTGCTTAAACTTGACAATTTCATGGGTGATTTTTATTGTGTCAGTATTTCACTGCAGAGCAGCTGGCTGTTTCTGCTGTGATCCCAGGCAGAGCAGAGGTTCAGGATCTCGGATGCTTTGGAGGACTTACAGAATAGTGAGAGAAGTTCTGGAAACTTGGTAAATACAGAGGGAAGGGGAGGGGCGCCTGGAAAGAGAGAGGAGGAGGACTGAGGACCCTAACTTTGTATCCTTCAGAGTTCAAAGCAGGAATAGAAAGTGGAGAGTGGAAGTGTCAGCCTAGGAAAGGGACACAAGGTTTGAGGCTGACCAAGACACTCTGCTCCCCTCTACTCTCCTGCTCTCCATTCTGCTCCCCTCCACTCTACACTTCTGTACTATGATCCCTCCATTTTCTCCCCTCCATTTGGTGCCCCTCCATTCTGCTCCCCTCCACTCTCCCTCCTGTTCTCTGCCCTCCAGTCCTTCCTTTGTGCTCTCTCCTATTTCCTCTTATTGTCCAACTCCCAAAAAGCAGAACTGCCAGCATCTTCAGATGGTTTAAGAATTTATTCAATATCTTCTGTACATGTAGTAGAGGACAATGACTATGTCCCGGGTTTTGCAGTCACCCCAGAACCCTCTAATGTTTTTGTCCAGTGCTGCTGGAGATCCTGTGGGGAGGATTTAGTCTCTCTGTTCATCAGGAGGGCAGCTGTGCCCTTGGCTTGGATCCTCTTCCTGGAATCCCTGAGGTTCCTGCTCAGGGGATAATCTCAGTTTGACAATCCTTCCCTGTTAATGAGGAAGAAATATCAATATTGCAAACCATGAATATTACCTGTTTCTACTACAACTATCCCAGTTAATCTAGTATGTTTTCAGGTGATTGAAAGACTTTTCTGCAAACCTGAGAATACAAACACACACACACACTTTCACACACACACACACACACACACACACACACACACACACTGGTTATGAGAAATTGAATACCTGAGTAAACTAGATTAAATATGCAATACACTTGCATGGCACGATGTCTCCCTGCCCAAGTAGAACCCTTGGATGGAGCACAGGCACACCAGTGTAAGTCCTCATTACAGGTTGCATGGGCCTGCAACCTGCTGCTTCTGCCTCTGGCTGTGTAGGCCTGAACAGGAAAATCCTCCTTATCTAGAGGGAAGATGAGTTACTCCTCCTGTCTCACCTGTCGGGGATGGATTCCCTTGCCCTTGTGGAAGATTTGAAAGTCTGTACCCACATCCTAAATGTCTTCAACAAAAGAGATACAGATAGCAATTACTCTTCACTCTGTGCCTCCCAAACTGGCAGACATAAAAGATGCTATGAACAAGGGAACCTTGTACATAGCCTACCACCTGACTGGGTATGGGACCTGCATGTTAGTTCATTTGGCCACGCATTTGTCATGGCATTCAATTCTTCCACTTAGTAAAAGCTAATTCCAGGGTCCATACCTCAACTGTCCATGATCAAAGGGAGCTTTCAGATAAGCTGCCTTCACTATCAACAGCTTTGGAAAGCTCTTCTGCATACAATCTTATGAAAAATGACTCAGTAGGGCTCTAAGTTAATGTTTTTATTGATTATTTGAAAATTTCACATGATGTATCCCAATCGCATTCATGTCCCAGTCCCCCAAGTTGACCCTCCTTTATAGTCTCCCCCAAAAAAAACTAAAAAAGGAAAAAAAAACAAGTTTAATTTGAGTTGCCCATATACACACTGAAGTGTTGTCAAACTCCCAGTGGCCAGCCACTTAAAGATACCTGGTTCCTTCCTCACCCTGCCCCAGACAGATGGCATTACCTGTGTCAGTGCAGCATCCTTATTACAATTTTTAAAAGTTCTCTTCAACGGCTTTTTTTCTTTTTCTTTTCCTTTTCTTTCTTTCTTTTCCCTCTTATTTCTTCCTTCTTTTCTTTCTTTCTTTCTCTCTCTCTCTCTTTCTTTCTCTCTCTTTCTTTCTCTCTCTTTCTTTCTCTCTCTCTTTTTCTTTCTTTCTTTCTCTCTCTCTCTCTCTCTTTCTTTCTTTCTTTCTTTTTTGTGGGCGATAAGGAAGAGGTTGTCACAGAAGCCGTCTATGTCTCTCATTCTCAGACTGAAATCATACATACCCTGGCCTTTGTAGTCAGCAGCATGCCCTTAGGACTTCAGCCTGGCAGTTTCTGCCTTCAGCATGGACCACAGTGTGGCACTCAGCAGCATGCATTTGGGACTTCAGCGGTTGAGGGCACTAGTTATAAATTCCACACAGATGCGCAGGAATCAAACCTGCCCTGAATTTCTAGATCTGCCTGATGGCGCTCTGCTGGTTTCTCCTATGGCTGGCAGGCGCTCTAGCCCCCTAACCCCACCCCCAAGCCCCGTGCTGGAGACTGCGGGGTCCTGAAGGAATTGGCCTGTGGGTGGAGTGGGGCTCCACTAGGGAAGCCCCGCCCCTGCATCGCCCACTGAACCTTAGGCCCCTTCTCCACCTGGGTCACAAACCCTATGCCCTGCTCCCCTCCTGGCCAGCACCATCCCGGAGTCCCGGGAGGACCTCGGAGTTTCACCTCCAGGCCAGCCACAAGCTCACACTGGCTGTGGTAGTCCATATCGCCACCTCCCAACTGACCTCGGGATGCCCCATATCACGGAAGTCAGTTTAGTGAACCACACACAATGCTCTGAGGATGGAGCCACAAGCTGTGTGGCTAGAGCAGGAGGGGATGGAGTACCAAGAGCAAGAGACACAGAGAGCCAAGAATGAGGAGCAGACTTTCCAAGTGATCCTTGGACATCCACAAGGCTTCTGTGCTCAGCACCACAGCATCTCAGTCTGTCCTAAGTTTTATCTTCTCCTCTGAGAACCCAGCTTCATCATCTTTTGTGAGTTCACATTTTTTTTAAGATTTATTTCTTTTATGTATATGAGTACATGGTAGCTGTCTTCAAACACACCATCAGATCCCATTAAGGATGGTTATGTGCCACCATGTGGTTGCTGGGATTTGAACTAAGGACCTTCCCGGACAGTAGTCAGTGCTCTTAACCGCTGAGCCATCTCTCCAGCCTCTGGGTGTTCACATTTTTGTTGTTGTTGTTGTTGTTGTTGAATTAGGAAATGTATATTTCAATCAGTGAAAGCGAGGCACAGAGAGACAGAGACACTGCTCCTACATGGCAGACTGGACAACAACCGCCACAAATAAGGTCATGAACAGCAAAGCTCTGTGCAAAGGGCTGTGTCTTCCCGCAAGTAACCCTGTCCCCTTAAAACCTGATGCCTTTGAGGGTACTAAAAAAAAGTCCCTTCTGCTTGCATGGTCTGGGTGGACATCTTTCCAAGATGGGACAAGGTAACCCAGCCTGTAGCCCCAGGCTGGAGAGGGCAGGAGAATTCAAGGAAGTGGATTACCTGGGATATGCCAGTGCCAGGGTACCAGGCTGTCCCCAGAGGTGACCCTTCAGGATGTGTAGCTGTCTGAGGGCCTTTGAGTGGCTGTGGTGATGCAAGAAGCCTTGGAGCCCCAGCAGCTGCAGCTCTCTCTCCACGTGCTCCAGCTGAAGGTAGAGACACCACCTGTAGACGCTGTCCTTCCAAAGGCTGCGCACCGTCAGCTCGGGCTTGGGGTGCCACGTGTTCTCTGTGAGTCAAAGGGGAAAGTGACCAGGTGGTGACAAGGGACAAGGAACCACCTTTTAGATTTTCATCAGGGACAGTTTGAAAATGTGCTTACTTATAAAGAGGAGAGCATTCTTTCCCCCAACCCTGCTTCTAACCCAGTGACTAACCATTGTCTGGCCATTTCCCTCTGGACTCTAAGTTTTTAAAAATGATATCTATTAAAAAATAATATCTATTACCTATTATCTCTGTCTGCTTGTTGCTATTTCTATCTCAATCTCTGTCTGTTTCTGACTCTGTGTGTGTCTCTGTGTGTGTGTGTGTATGAGAGTGTGTCTGTCTGTCTGTCTCTGACTCTGTGCGTCTGTGTGTGTGTGTGTGAGTGTGTCTATCTGTCTGGCTCTGACTCTGTGTGTGTGTGTGTGTGTGTGTGTGTGTGTGTGTGTGTGTGTGTGTGTGTGTGTTCGTGAGTGGTGCCACTGTACTCGTGTAGACGTCAGAGGATAACTTTCAGGACTAAGCTCTCTCCTCCGCCATGTGGGTCTTGGAGATTGAACTCAGGTCATAGACTTAGTAGCGAGCCTCTTTCCCCACGGAGCCATCTTGCTAGCTGTCCATCTAGACTCTTTAAAGCCAACCCTACACATGGGAACATCACACCTGCAAATCTTTCTACGTGGTTAGATTTCAATTTCAGTCCAGTCTTGCAGAGTGCCCACGATAGGGTAAGTCCTTGTCTTCTGTTTTCACTTAAAAACAAATATGTGTACTGAAACCTTCCAAGCGAGCCTGGTGTGTGGAGCTGGCACGCCTGCAATAACAAGTTCAGAGCCAGCCTGGTCTATGTAGTGAGACCTGTCTCACAAAACAAAAGCCATTTCAGATAACCAGAAGGGAAGGGAAAAAGCTGGAGAAGTACATGGTCTCTGCACATGGGCTTACTGTTTGAGATGCTTAGGCTGGCCTGGAACTCAGCACCCTACAGCATCAGCCTCTTGAGTTCTGGGATTACAGGCTTGTACCATGTCGGTCTACTTGGCAGCAAACCTTAAAGCTCACACCATTTCATTAAGTACATTAGTGCGTTTCTGCCAGAAATGATGGCTTCAAGAAGCTGCACCCTTAACTTCTAAATAAAAATATATAAAGAAAAAAGCGGCAATAGCATTATGAATGTTTAAGGTTCTTTTTATTTGGGGGTGGGGGTCGAGGCAGGATACCTCTGTGTAGCCGTGGCTGCCCTGGAACTCACTCTGTAGACCAGGCTGGCCTTGAACTCAGAAATCCACCTGCCTCTGCCTCCAGAGTGCTGGGATCAAAGGCATGCACCACCACGCCCAGCTCATGTTTAAGGTTCTTAACAAGAATCTTGTCAAATATCCAACCAACAGTCATTTCCCCTGATTATATTAGAAGCTGATTTCTTCCTCTCTCTTCCCTTTTTAAAGATGTTTAAACATTTATTATTTATTTAATGTGTATGCATGTATGTGTGTGCGTGTGTGCACCATGGCACACACCTGAAAGTCAGAGTATAACTTGTGGGAGTTCTCTTCCTCCAGAGATCAGATGCAAGTTGTCAGGTGGGGCAGGGAGGGGGAGAGGGGAGGTGAGTGCTTCCTTCCTCCTTTCCCTTCCTCCTTTCCTTTCCTCCTCCCTCCTTCCTCCTTTCCCTCTTCTTCATTGGATTTTGCCTTGTAGGCCAGTTTCAATCTGGTGATTCTCCTGCTTCAGCCTCCTGGCTGCTGAGATTACAGTGGTATATAACAATGTCTGAACCCCACATACCAGGTAGATATGGAAATCTGAGGTCCACTTGTTTTTTTCTTTTGTTTTGTTTTGTTTTGTTTTGTTTTGTTTTGTTTTGTTTTGTTTTCCATGTGTTGAAGGTGATTGGGTCCTCTCTGCCTTTGGCTTCCTCCCAGAACCCCGGTCCTTCTGTGCTCTCAGGATAGATGATGTCCTCCATTAAATCGAGGAGGTAGTTAATGTCCACCGGGTTCATAGAGTCCCAGCCTGAGGCTGGAGGTGGCACCTTCAGGGCTTTAAACAATGAGCTGATAAGACTCTGTATACCCTGCAAGAAAGCCCAACAGGGAGAGGGGACATGAGCCACAGGCAAGGGCACACGGCACAGAGGTCAAGAGCACACATAGGCTCTGAGCTGTGAGATCCACTGTTCAACTACATTTTTGTCCCCTACCCCAGGCACGATCCACAACCACTGAATTCCCTCTCATAGGGCAAAACGAACTCATTCCGGCATCCCAGGCTGCTTTACTCAAGCCACCGCACACAGCAAGGATCCTATACAAGATTATCAAGCACATGAGTACAGGGAAAGGTGTCTCTTTTAGGGGCGTCTAGCCAGGGGAAGGGGTGCCACAGTCCTTAGAACCACATTGCTGTCCGAGTTCACATTTTTAAAGCATCTTTCCAGGGATCGGCTCTTCTCTGATATTTCCAGGAAGACTTCAGGCTCTGCTGATTCCTCCGCTGCCTCCTCTGCCTGGGAGCCTCCATGGAACTCTCAGGCTCCTCAGAGCTACTCCTCAGGCTGCAGGCAGGAAAAGTTTGGGTGGACCTACTTGAAGCTCAAGATCTGACTGAGCCCAAGTTAATTTGTCAAAGAGATGGTGGCTGCCTTTACAAAGCTTCCATTTGCTTGTTCCTTATGCAGGAGTCTGATGGAAACAAATTCCTACTTACAGTTACCTTACCAACTACTGCACTCTGGTACTTGGTCCAGCCACTTCGACATTGCATGTGACTTTATGTTAACTTTATATTTAACAACTTATTGATTTATATTAATCTTAATGTAAATTTTGTTCTTATTAAATTTGTCTCTTAATGTTTCCCACAGGGTTGTACAGTTATCACCACCTGGCTCATGTTCTGTATCTTCACCATCTATTAGGTTATTTTGTGTCCCCATGGATGGACCCTCTTCTGGGGTACATGAACTACTTCTTCTACATAGTGGTTTTTGTCAGCTTGAAAGAGTTACAGCATGCCTCAGTCCCTGACTGGAGATCTCTGAAAGGGAGCCACACACCTCAAATAATAAAAACAATGTAGAGGGCCATCAAGAAAGGCAGTCGCTCTAACACTGGAGGACCTGAGTTTGATCCCAGGGATCCATAGGTAAGAAGACACAGGTCTCTTGAAATTTATTCTGATGCTGTCACAGCACTTGGTGGAATACATGAACACACACACAAACACACACTCCCTACACACAAACATATCACCACCACCACCTGACCACCACCAAGAACAACACCACCACAAAGCACTCCAGCATTTGCTCCACATGTGTTTTTGCTTGTGGGTTTGGTTGGTTGGTTGGTTGGTTTTTCAAGACAGGGTTTCTTTATATATCCCTAGCTGTCCTGTAATTCGCTTTGGAGACCAGGCTGGCCTTGAGCTCAGAAATCAGCCTGCCTCTGCCTCCTGAGTGCTGGGATTAAAGGGGTTTGCCAACAGGCCAAGCTCCACATGTGATTTCATGCCCATTATGGGATAGAGAGTGGTGTGACCACATCCCCAGGTCCCTCACCTACCCACCCACCCCACACACCCACTCCACCCCATGAATTAACAGTCAGGAGTAGTATAGGCACACAAAGGAGTCTGGCTGTAGCTGAGTGCAATGGACAAAGAGTTCTCAGAAGGATGGCTTGTGGCAAGGTCCTATCCCCAGGAAAGAGCCCACAGCCTCACTGCCCCAGGCCAACCTGACAACAGTCTGCCCTTTATCCACTCCCTTCCTGCCCTTCAGTTCCCTTGACTGTCATATTGGTGAGGAGGACTTGGGACTGAGTAGAGTAAGATCTGCAGGCCCAGAGACTTTCCCACAAGTAGCCTACATGTTTTCCCTGCCCCACAATAAACAGCTTTCTTCAGCTGCTTATTCTGACTGAGAGGGTGGAGATTTCTTCACTGCTGTCTGTTGCCCTTGAAATTGGTCCTGACCTCTAGTCAACTGTCAGAGAGAAAAAAAAATGGATCAAGAATTTTTGGGCAGTGTCAGTACTAGGTGAGCATTAAACTCTAGAGTTAGTATCTCAGTGCTAAAGCAGTGTTTTATTTTATTTTCTAACTTCCTTAAAAGTTGTGTGTCAGCTTTCCCACATAAGATACAGGGGTTTCTCTGGTGACTGAACTGACTTGTCAAGGCTGACTTGGCTCACCTTTCCACCTCTCTGGAACCAGGACAGACAAAAGGTTGAAGGGAAGGGGTAACCCCACCGCGACCCTGCTATGTGGTTGAACTGGACCCCTCTCCTATGTGTGTATTAAGAGCCTGTGTGCACCGTTGTGCAAACACAAAGCAGAGACTGGGTTTGTGTCAGGGAGAGAAACCTTGCATCCCTTGGAGGGTCTCAGACCTCAGCCTGGACAGCCAGCTCTTGCTCCACCTGTCCTTTTCTGACCATGAAGAGCAGAGTGTGACCACACCCTCCTCAACCCTCACCCATCCACTCCACTCATTGACTGTCTGGAGTACTGTGTGGCATGGAAATCAGTCTGGCAGGGGAACAGAGAAAGGCTTTGATTCCCTGCTTAAACTTGACAATTTCATGGGTGATTTTTACTATGTCACTATTTCACTGCAGAGCAGCTGGCTGCTGTGATCCCAGGCAGAGCAGAGGTTCAAGATCTCGGATGCTTTGGAGGACTTACAGAATAGTGAGAGAAGTTCTGGAAACTTGGTAAATACAGAGGGAAGGGGAGGGGCGCCTGGAAAGAGAGAGAAGGAGGACTGAGGACCCTAACTTTGTATCCTTCAGAGCTCAAAGCAGGAATAGAAAGTGGAGAGTGGATGTGTCAGCCTAGGAAAGGGACACAAGGTTTGAGGCTGACCAGACACTCTGCTCCCCTCTACTCTCCTGCTCTCCATTCTGCTCCCCTCCACTCTACACTTCTGTACTATGATCCCTCCATTTTCTCCCCTCCATTTGGTGCCCCTCCATTCTGCTCCCCTCCACTCTCCCTCCTATTCTCTGCCCTCCAGTCCTTCCTTTGTGCTCTCTCCTATTTCCTCTTATTGTCCAACTCCCAAAAAGCAGAACTGCCAGCAACTTCAGATGTTTTCAGAATTTATTCAATATCTTTTATACATGTAGTAGAGGACAATGACTGTGTCCCTTAGTTTTGCAGTCACCCCAGCACCCTCTAATGTTTTTGTCCAGTGCTGCTGGAAAACCTGTGGGGATGATTTAGTCTCTCTATTCATCAGGAGGGCAGCTGTGCCCTTGGCTTGTATCCTCTTCTTGGATTCCCCAAGGTTCCTGCTCAGGGGATAATCTCAGTTGACAATCCTTCCCTGTTAATGAGGAAGAAATATCAATATTGCAAACCATGAATATTACCTGTTTCTACTACAACTATCCCAGTTAATCTAGTATGTTTTCAGGTGATTGAAAGACTTTTCTGCAAACCCGAGAATACAAACTTCTCATAAACACACACACACACACAAACAATGATTTGAGATCTGAAGAAGTTTCGTTACTCCTGAGTGAGTGAACAGTCTCACCAGGAAAGCAGGTAGAGGAAGGAAACACCAGCAAGATTGAAGATAACTCAGGTCAATGTTAAAGGAGACTGTGATGGTCAGAATGGATCTAAAACTTGACAGTATCCAGAGTCCAGTCATAAAGGAAAGTCTGCTCCAGGTGTGCCTGGAGGAATTATCAAGAGTAAGTTACTCTCTGCAATGCCTGGGAGGCATTGTCTTCATTGGGTGTAGCTTGGAAGCCTCTTTCCTAATATGGACAGAACTTTTCCCTGGGCTGGAGTCTTACATTTTCATGAGACAGCTGCCAGCAACTCTCCAATTCAGCTCCCCATTTTGCTAACAGGATCAAGCTAATTTCACACCGAGACTTAGGGGTCTGCTACTACTCTGGCCCTCCAAATATTGGCTTAATTGTCTATAAACCAGTAAACGAAGGTAGAACCTGCTGTCGTCATTATCAAGGTGTCTATATTGTAAGAACAGAGTCAGTTGGGCTCACAAGATGGCTCAGCAGTTAAGATCACTGACTGCAATTCCAGAGGTCCTAAGTTCAATTCCCAGCAACCATATGGTGGCTCACAACCATATGTAATGAGGATCCAATGCCCTCTTTGGGTGTGTCAGAAGACAGCAACAGTGTACTCACATACATGAAATAAATGAATAAAAGAATCTAAAAAACATTTTATGAAATAGAGTCAGTTGCCTGTCAAGCCATCATTAATTACAACAGCTGACCTGCTTTTGTTCCTTTATCACCTTGAGATCTGGATGAGAATCTATGAGAATGAGTTAAGGGTCTTGGATTCCCAATGGAGTGTCTAAGGGAATGAGTTAAAGGCCTTGACAACAGGTGTCCTAGGAAAAGCCCAGTCTACTTCATATGCTCCCTTGCTTAACCCTTAATGTCAAACTGGGATTGGATGACCTGGAAGCTCTCCCTAGTCCCCACCCAAGCAGCCTGTTTTTGTGAGGAGTTTGGAGGGTTGGGTTGGAGGGGAGATTCGAGACAGGGTTTCTCTGTATAGCCCTGGCTTTCCTGGAACTCACTCTGTACACTAGGCTGACCTCAAAAATAGAAATCCACCTGCCTCAGCCTCCTAAGTGCTGGGATTAAAGGCATTCCAGCAACCACTGCCATGCTTGTTTTTGTGGGTTTACCCTTTAAATAAGCAATACATCTTCCTGAATTGGCCAACTCTCTGAGCACCCAGAAAATAAAGCTTTCATTTTTAAGCTTGAATTGGTTTTTCTCCACCTCCATTCAGTAACCAACAACACTTCATAGAAGGAACAAAGTTCCCTAAGCACTGCCTTTGGAGCTTTTTGCCCCCTGTAGATGTACTGTAAGCAGTTGTTCCAGCTACCCAACTCCATGGCCATGCCCTGGGTCTGTGCCCAACTACACACTTCCTTCCTTGCTCATGTCTGAGGATTTTGTCATACCACAGGAAAATAAACCAAGACCAATGCATGCATGCCATAGAATTAAAGATTATGAAGAGTCACAAAATGAACCTCACCGGGACAGGAAACATGCTGTGTGAATAATGTTAGGAGAGCTGGCCTGGCTCAGAGACATTGAAGATCACCCACACAGAGGCTTAAACAAAAGATGTCTGAAGCAGCAGGGTGTGATGCTTAACTGAGGAGGTCATCTCAGTCAGGAGGACATAACAGAGAAATGAAGTTCTGGCAAGGATGTAAGAGAGAAATGATACATGAAGAGAAGCAGGTACTTTTCAACAAGAAAACCAAAGACAGTGGCTAGCTTGTGGCCCAGGATCACAGGGTCTGGCTTGGGGTGGAGGACACTGAAGCTCACTGCTGGGATGCTCCCTTGACATTGAGGCTACAGAAATAGGAGGAGGATGAAGAGAGACTGAGCAGAGATTGGAGAGATGGGTTGGTAGTTAAGACCAATAGCTGTTCTTACAGAGTTCCTGAGTTCAACTCCCAGCAACCACCTGGTGGTTCACAACCATCTGTGATGGGAGCCTATGCCCTCTTTGGTGTGTATGAAAACAGTATATTCATATACATAAAATGAATATATATATACATAAAATAAACAAATCTAGCTGGGCAGTGGTGGTACATGCCTTTAATCCGAGCACTTTGGAGGCAGAGGCAAGCAGATTTCTGACTCTGAGGCCAGCCTGGTCTACAGAATGAGTTCTAGGACAGTCAGGGCGATAGAGAGAAACCCTGGAGGCATTGTTTTGTTTTTTGTTGTTTTTGTTTGTTTGTTTGGTTGGTTGGTTGGTAGTTTGGGGGGGTTTTTTAGTTTTTGGTTTTCCTTTTTGTTTTTTTTTTTTTGAGACAGGGTTTCTCTGTGTAGCCCTGGCTGTCCTGGAACTCACTGTGTAGACCAGGCTGACCTCGAACTCAGAAATCTGCCTGCTTCTGCCTCCCAAGTGATGGGATTAAAGGCATGTGCCATAATGCCAAGCAAGAAACACTGTTTTAATAAAATAATAATGATAAATAAATAAATAAACAATAAACAAATCTTACAAAACAAAAAACAATTATTTGAAAAAAAAGGGAGTGGGCACTGGACAGCTTGTCTTGCTCTTGTGTGTATCAGGACTCATTTCTAAGAATTCAATGACAAAATGCATGAGAATTCATCTAAAGGTCAACTCCCCCACCACCACCACCCCCCCAGCATGCCCTTCTCCACCATTACACACTGTCCCCAGCATGCTCCTGTTCCTTTCCTGTTTCTCCCATAGACATGAAAGAAATGCTAACAGGGCTACCTACCCAGCACAGCCAGAGAGCTGCAGCTCCCAACACCCCTATGGTGACCAGGATGGGGGCTGACTTCCAAAGCCTAGGACTGGAAGAGACCCAAAGAAGGCTCAGCCTCAAGGGAGAGATGTCCTAAGGGCAGAAAGAAAAGTCAGAGTTAGGAAAGCACCCCTTGCTCCACAGAGGAGGGAGCACTTTTGTTTGTTTGTTTGTTTGTTTGTTTTTGGAGTTTTTTTTTCAGTCTTCAAAGTTTTATTTCACTAACTTCAGGTCAAATTTCCACAAAATTGTATTCTGGTCAGTTACTAGCCTTTTTAAGCTCCCCACAATGGTAGTAGCAAAAGACTTGTGGGTCAGCGAGAAGAAACCACTTTAAGAAGCATTGCATTGACTCATCTTCCACAGAGTAACACAGTTGGGTATCTGACTGTTCAACAACACAAAGCTTTAATCCCATCCTTGAGGGCAGACAGGCAGACCAGGCTGTAGACACTCTTCAGCTTGTCAGAAATCAGACCCAGGAAAACCTATTCCACACCAATGTAATCTCCTCTTTTCTGTTGCCGCATCATTTTTCTTCTTTTGATTTTCATATCATGTAGCTTCTCAAGTCCTTCCTTTAGCCAACCTCCTATGATTGCACAGGTGGGCTGCCAATGACAAGACCGTACTTATTCAGTTCACCCATTGCTAACAAGTTTTCAATCACTGACAGAGAGAGAGAGAGAGAGAGAGAGAGAGAGAGAGAGAGATCCTCAGGTTTTGTTTGTTAGCAAATATAAGCTCGGGACTCCCTGATCTTCTGATATTCTAGGTATTTATTGAGGTTCAATTTTGGCTTTTTCCATTCTCTCAACATCTACAGAGTTCACCAGAAACAATGTCATCTGTGCATTGTGTGTGTATGACTTCCACATTGTTTTCAGTTTCTCTTGCCCACCTACATCCGGGGGAATAGTTGCTGTTTCCTCCTTACTTTTCTCCTGTGGTTAAATCCTGTAGTAAGGAAGGTTTTTACAAAGTCGTTGAACTGCAGTCTGTATAAAATTGTTGTCTATCCAGCACAGTCCAAACCCAGAATAATAGTGGGAAAGGACCAACAGGGTGGCAGGCTGGTTCATACTCAATTTCTATCTGCAATTGGTTTACCAAACTGAATGCTTTCTTCTTCTCTGTTGAGAATATTCTTTTCTGGGTGAGAGAGCTATGAAATTTCACTTTCCTCTGCTGTCTACTCTCAACAGATGCTGGGAAGTGTTCCACAGCCACCGGGAGTTCTGTTCTTGGGGGGAGGGGAAGGGGGGGTTGAGAAGCTGTGGCACACCAGCCAGCAGTGCTAAACCTTGTTAGGGGCATGCTCACCAGCCTGGCTAGGTACTGTGGCTTAGCCCAGAGAAGGAAGTTCTTAAAGCAACAGCTGAGTATGGAGAAGGAGGGAGCTGGAGTCTGCTTTACCAGAGGGACAGTGGAGGCCACCATGATCACTCAATGTGGACAAGATGAAAGTCTGGAATGACAGTCCATTCTCCATTTCCAGATGGAAATGGTATCCCAAACTGAACGTGTTCTTCTTATCAGCTTATTATTTCTCTTTCTGGACTATCACTGCCTGAAGGTCCAGTGTTGCTGTTGTGATTGCTGACTCACAGTCCCCGTTGTCAACTGGGCTCTCAGCTACCGCCCATCCGGGGAGCCTGTCCCTGGGCAGCGGCAAGCCCTGATGCTGCTCCCCAGCTGCTCTCGCCAGCCTTGCCAAGGGCATGCTCACCAGCCTCCTTAAACCAACAGCCTAGTATAGGAAAGGAGGGAGCAGGAGTCTGCTCACCAGAGGGACTATGGAGGTCACCATGATTGCCCAATATGGACTGCATAGACCCAACCCCCACAAGGTCTTTCATGCAGCACTATACAATGGAAAATTAAAGAGCCACCTTTGAAAATAGACAAAGAGGAAGGTGGTACCCTGCAAGAATGCTCTAAGAAGACCACCCACTTTATTTTGGGTGCCCATGCTGTCTTCTTTATAGAAATTGAGGGTCCTGAAATGAGGCTCAGATCTCCAGGACAAGGAAATGCAAGGCTATGAGAGCAGAGCCCTGACACTCAATGGTGATTACAGAAAAGAAATATTGACCTCCACTAGGATTCAACATTCCCAGGACCCAGCTCGGGTCTTCCACTCTACTCTTTGTCTCTAAGAATGAGAGCTCAGTCACATGGGAATTTGACTTGTTTCCTCCCCAAACCACATCTTTCTGGCTTCCCCACCTGCTATAGATCCCAGATCTGCTTACCAAGATGAAGAGACTCTGCTCCATGGTGAACACTAGATCCTTCCAAACTGCTCTAGAACAGATCTGGATAATAGCATGTGAGAATCCCTGCAGATCACTTGACCTGTGCTTCACTGAAGTGTGCGGTCTATGACTGATGGTTTAGCATTTAAGTCACCCAATCCCCACACGCTGATAGTTATCACATCATTAGGAAATGTGGGTTCAGGAAGAAGCCACCAAAATCCGGTTGTAGACTGCGCAGAGTAGAGACAGACAGAAAAAAAAACAACAAAAAAACCCAAAAAACAAAAAACAAAAAAAACAAAAAAACCCAAGTTTTACTTGTTGATCATCAAGACTCCGGCAAAAGCTTTTTATATCTTTAATCTCTTATCCACAGAGAAATCTCTCTCTAGGCTTTGTTGTTCGTCATCTAACTAAGATAGAAATGCTCACATAATGTGACTACATAAATTATTGTTGCTCACTGAGCTGAACTATGGTTGGGATTCCTACTGCTGAGTTGGGCATGTATGCCACCATTCTCCATGGAATACCAATCTTGGAGGGCATCCAGTCATGGGAACCCACCTCACCCTACATCATCTTAGAATGACCTCAACCAACAGACACTTTTAGTGTGATTAACTAATTAATAGCAGGTGTCCTAGGTAAACCTTGAATTGGTTCTGAGGTGCTTGAAGGGCAAGTCCTCCAGCTCCAAAGGAAAACACCCATGGAGCTTGGAAGACAAGGTCAGTGGCTCAGTGGGGAACACACTGTCCACTAATGCCATCCCTGAGACAAACACAGTGGTGAAAGGGGAGAACCAAGTTCTGCAAGGTGTTCTCTGACCTCTGACTTCCATGTCTGTGCTGTGACCAGATGATGCCTGGGAACACATGCACACACACACACACACACACACACACACACATGCTCACTCCGTGTAAGTAATAAAATTTAAAACTCCAGTGTTTGGGGTCTTATTCTAGGAAAGGAAAGAAACTTGGGAAATGAAATAAGATTTACCTGTGGGTTCTTCTCAATTCCAGACTACGGAGGATTTGGGTGAGGGTGACATAACAGTCAAGCAACACTAGATTTCTGGCAAAGTCTGCTATTGAGGTCTGAATGGAGTAGCTCTAGCAGACTCTTCCCCACCTCCCTAGTGTCACTCCCCATCCCCATCCTGTGTGATGATGTCCTTCTGCCCTGACACTTATGACAAGTTGGCTGTTATCACCCCCACTGGACAGTGAGATCCTGAAACAACCAGTGTTGTCCCCAGCACTGGTTATAAAGTCTGCCCAGATCTGCAGGACTTAAAACTAGACCTTGTATCTTTAGATCTACCTCACCAAGGTGTGTGCATGGTGCTTCTGTGGCCTGAAGCCTGGCCAGGACTCAGACCTGCTCAATTGAGTGCAAGGTCTACAGGGATGTGGCCTATGCCAAAGGGGCCAGGGGCAGGGGGGGAGGAGGATGGCAGCACCCGAAGCTGCATGCCTGCCTCTCTCACCAGACCATCTTCCCCCTTTACACGAGCTTTCAAGCCCTATGCTCTACTCCCCTAGCAGTATTGACAGCAACCAGGAGACTCAGAGGATGGAGCCAAGTGCAGCATGGGAGGAGCAGGAGCAACCAGGGTACTGGGAACACAACACAAAGAGAGCCAAGAGCACAGAGCAGACTTTCCTAGTGGACCAGAGGACCCTGTTTGGCTACTATGACCAGCCCTGTGTAGGCAGCAGAATGCATTTTGGACTTCCACGTGGTTTCCAGCTCAGCATGGACCACAGCATCTCAGTCCATCCTTACTTTTATCATTCTCCCCTGGGCACCCAGCTCTATTCAGTCATCTTTCCTTCCAGTTATCTGACTTCACCTTTTAAAAGCATCTTTCCATGGACCTTTCCTGATCTGGTATTTCCAGGAGCACTCGAAGCCTCCTCCATAAGTCTCTCAGGCTCCCCGGAGCTGCTCAGCAGGCTGCAGGCAGGAGATGGCTTCAGTCACAGCCATGCTTCAGGATCTGTCCTGAATCTGGTTCTGCAGCCCTGGCGCCTCCACCTCATCTACGAGGTCACAGATGGAGTAGGTGTTGGGGTGGCCGACTTGAAGCTCTGGATCTGGGCACAGATGACAGACGAATAAGTCAAAGAGATGGTGCCTCCCTTTACAAAGCTCCCATGTGCTTGTTCCTTATGCAGGAGTCTGATGGAAACAAATTGCTACTTACACTTACCTTACCAACTACTGCACTCTGGTACATGGTCCATACGTCCATATGTCAACTTTAGATTTAACTTCATATTGATTTGTATATATCTTGATGTAAATTTTGTTCTTATTAACTTTGTCTCTTTTTTTTTTTTTTTTTTTTTTTTTTTTGGTTTTTCGAGACAGGGTTTCTCTGTGTAGCCCTGGCTGTCCTGGAACTCACTCTGTAGACCAGGCTGGCCTTGAACTCAGAAATCCGCCTGCCTCTGCCTCCCAAGTGCTGGGATTAAAGGCGTGCGCCACCACGCCCGGCTCTAACTTTGTCTCTTAATGTTTCCCACACAATTGCACAGTTCTTACCACCTCATTTTTCTGTTCTGTATTTTATCATCTATGAGGTTATATTGTGTCCCGATGAATGGACCCTGCTCTGAGGTACATGAACTACTTCTTCTACATTGTGGATTTTGTCAGTTTGAAAGAGTTAAAGCCTGCCTCATCCCCTTACTGGTGCTCTCTGAAAGGGAGCCACAGACATCAAATATTTAAAAATAATATATAGGCCCATCCAGAAAGGCATTTGCTACCTCACCTGAGGACTTGAGTTTGATCCCAGGAATCTACAAGAAAAAAGAAGCCTGTCGCTTGAGATTTGTTGTGAGGCTGTCACAAGCACTTCGTGGAATGCAGGCACACACACCCACTCCCAAACACCATAAAGTAATTTCACACACACACACACACACACACACACACACACCACCACCACCACCACCACCAATAACATCACCTCCACTACCACCACCTCAACCACTACCAAAAACAACAACACAAACAAACATAGAAACAAAACCTGCCACCTTTTGCTCCACATGTGATTTTATGACCATTATGGGATAAAGAGTAGTGTGGGCACAGAAAGGAGTCTGGCTGTAGTTGGGTGCAAAGGGTCAAAGAGTTCTCAGAAGGATGGCTTGTGGCAAGGTCCTATCCCCAGGAATGAGCCCAAAGCCTCACTGCACCAGGCCAACCTGACACTAGTCTGACCCTTTAGGCACCCCTCCCTGCCCTTCTGTTCCCTTGAAGGTTGATTGACTATTGGTGAGGAGGACTTGGGACTGAGTAGAGAAAGATCTGCAGGCCCAGAGAGACATGTCGCTTACATGTGTTTCCTTGCCCACAATAAACAGCTTTCTTCAACTGCTCATTCTATCTGCAAAGTTGGAAATTTCTCTACTGCAGCTGCTGGTTGCCCTTGAGATTTTTTTCCTGACTTGTCAAGTGGCAGAGAAAAACCACATCAAGGCTTTTTTAGACTGTGTCAGTACTAGGTGAACTTTAAAGTCTTGAGTCAGTATCTCAATGCTAAAACCACAATTTCCTTTTTCTACATTGTTTAAAAACTTGTGTGGCGGCACCCACACAGTGGTGGCAGAACAGTGGTATCTCTGGTGACTGGACTGACTTGTCAGTGCTGATTTGGCTCTCCTTTCCACCTATGTGGAACTGGGACAGACCTAAAGTTGAAGAGAAGAGTAATCCCACCCCTACCCTGCTGTGTGGATCAACTGAACCTGTCTCCTATGTGTGTGTTGCTTGCCCTCACCCACCTGTGCAAGGGCACATAACAGAGACTGGGTTCGTGTCAACAAAAGTAACTTTACCTCCATTGGAAGAGCTCAGACCCTCCCCATACCACCTCTGCCCTGACATCCAGCTTTTGCTCCACTTGTCATTTTCTAACACTAATGGCTGCAGAGAGAGTATCCCTGACTATGAGTTATAACTACACCCTGTTTTCCCCTCACCTGCCCACACCACCAATTTGTACTGAGTGAGGAATAGTGTGGGGAAAGGGGATTAGTTTGAAGACAGGGACTGAAAAATGCATCGTTTCCCTCTTTAACCTGAGTTTTCCCTCACCCCAGTCATTGCAATGCAGCAAGCTGTTTCTGCTGTGCTGCTGGCACTGTGAAGTTTCTGGGTGCAACTCCTCCTACCTGTGTCTTTACCAAGTTCCTAGAACTGCAGTGCTGCTTTTAAGGATACCCCATGCTAGTTCTAGGAACTTGGGTAAATATAGAGGTAGGAGGATTTGCACCCAGAAAGAGAAAGGTAGAGAAATCAGGACCCTAACTTGGTATCCTTCAGAGAGCAAAGAAAGAAGACAACAGTCTGCCCACCATGCCCTTCAGTTCCCTTGACTATTGATTGACTATTGGTGAGGAAGACTTGGGACTGAGTAGAGAAAGATCTTCAGGCTCAGAGAGACATGTGTTTCCTTACACACATTTCTTCAACTGCTCATTCTGTCTGCCATGTTGGAGATTTCTCCACTGCAGCTGCTGGTTGCCCTGAGATTTTTCCTGACTTGTGAGTCAACTTGCAGAGCAAAAAGCAGATCAAGACTTTTTTAGACCATGTCAATACTAGGTGAGCTTTAAACTCTATCTAGAGTTGATATCTCACTGACAAAACTGTGTTTTCTTTTCTTTTTTTCTTAATTTTTATTATTTAAATGCATTTTATGCATCAAACATATTAATAATATTGAATATTTTGAGAATCAAATAATACCTAAAAAATGTGTTCAACTTTTATAATCATTTACTTTCATACCCTAAAAATTTCATTAATGAACATTTAATACTCTCCATTCCCGAGGACCCTAAACTAATGTTGAATAGTAAATTGTTTCAAAACATACAAAATATTCTTTGGGAATTAAACATACTAAGAGAGCATAAAATATTAAAAATGAAACATTAACAAATATATTCAAAAGCCCTTAGATGATACCATCTGACATAGTGAGAGAGTATTTAAAATGTGTTATATATCTATGTACATTGTCTAACAATCAGTTTACTTTAAAAAGATTATCAGTGTTTCTAGGAGAAATTATTTTATAAGTAAGTATATTTTAAACATTTCAAAATAACAAAAACTCTTTGAAGTTAAACATTAAGAAAATGCTAGTTTCAAACACAGTGAGAAAAATTATCGATAATATTTCCATGATGTTTATAGAACATGGTTTTAATATTTTGAACTGTTTGACAAACAGAATAATTATTTTAAGATATATTTCATTGTTATGTCTCCCTTTTCGTTTCTGATTTTATTAATTTGGATACTGTCTCTGTACCCTCTGGTTCGTCTGGCTAAGGGTTTATCTATATTGTTGATTTTCTCAAAGAACCAGCTCCTGGTCTTATTGATTCTTTGTATAGTTCTTTTTGTTTCTACTAGGTTGATTTCAGCCCTGAGTTTGATTACTTCCTGCTGTCTACTCCTCTTGGGTGCATTTGCTTCTTTTTGTTCTAGAGCTTTCAGGTGTGCTGGCAAGCTGCTAGTGTAAGCTCTCTCCAGCTTCTGTTTTGTAAGGCCCTTAGAGCTGTGAGTTTTCCTCTTACCACTGCTTTCAATGTGTCCCATACATTTTGATATGATGTGTCTTTGTTTTTATTAAATTCTAACAAGCCTTTAGTTTCTTTCTTTATTTCTTCCTTGAACAAGTTATCATTGAATAGAGTGTTGTTCAGCTTCCACGTGTATGTGTGCTTTCCATTGTTTTTGTTGGTATTTAAGGCCAGCCTTAGTCCAGGGTGATCTGATAGGGTGCATGGGATTATTTCAGTGTTGTATCTGTTGAGGCCTGTTTTGTGACCAATTATATGGTCAGTTTTGGAGAAGGTGCCATGAGGTGCTGAGAAGAAGGTATATTCTTTTGTCTTAGGATGAAATGTTTTATAGATATCTGGGATCCTGGATGTGTGAGTGCCTGGGAGTGGTGCTTCCTCTGGGTGCTGTGGGACTGGCTGCAGAGTTTGTGTCCAAGGTGTGCACAGGTCACCAGCCCAGACCAGAAAGAACCTATGGCACTGGTTTGGCAGACTTCCTGAGTGCCTATTATTTTATTTTCTAAGTTCCTTAAAAGTTGTGTGGCTACAGAACAGTAGTTTCTCCATCGACTGGAACTGACTACTCAGCGCTGATTTGGCTCAACGTTGCCTATCTGGAACCAGGACAGACAGAAGGTTGAAGGAATGGGGAACCCCACTCCCACCCCATCACGTGGTTCCACCTGTGCGGGGGGGGGGGGGAACACAACAGAGACTGGGTTTGTGCCAAGGAGAGAAACTTTGCCTTTATTGGAGGAGCTAGACCTCCCCACCCCCATCCCATCCACAGCCCCACCCCCACCCCAGACCCAGCCCCATGCCATTCCCTGTCCTCCAGCTTTTGCTACACCTGTTATTTTCTGACCCTAATGACCACAGAGAGTGTCCCAGAGTAAGAGATGTGACCACACCCTCTTCTTCCCTCACCCACCCACACCACCGATATGTACTCACAGTCAAGAGTAGGAAATTAGTTTGGGGTCTGGGCCTGAGAAATGCATCGATTCCTTGCCTTACTTGGAGCATGCCACATGTGGTTTTTACCTGGTCCGAGTTTCATTGCAATGCAGCTATCTGTTTCTGCTGTGATTGCTGCAACTGGGAAGCCTGAGGATCAATGCTGGTTTTGAAGACTCCTGTGCTAGTGGGAGCAGTTCTAGGAACTTGCTGAATATACAGGGGTTGAGGTGGGTTGCAGCCAGAAAGAGAGACATGGAGAAATCAGAACCCTAACTTTGTATCCTTCAGAGAGCACAGATAGAAGAAAAAGTCTAGGGCCAGCCTAGGAAAAGGACAAAAGACTGGAGTTGGCCTCATCTGCTCTGCTGGCCTACGCTCTTCTTCCCTACAATCTGCTCCTGAACCCTCCGCCTGAACTCTCTGCCCTCCAGTCCTCCCCGCTGCCTCTCTTCTATTTCCTGTTAGAGAACAACTCCCCAACCAGAACTGCCAGCATCGTCATGTGTTTTAAGAATGTATCCAGTATTTTCTGGACAGGTAGTAGAAGACAATGACCATCTCCTAGTCAGCCATGGTAGCAACACATCTTTAATCCTAGCAGTCATGGTGCAGACACAGGTGGCTCTCTGAATTTGAGGCCAGCCTGATTTATACACAGAGTTCCAGGACAACCAGAGGGAAAAACCCTGTCTTGAACCCTACTCCACCCGACTCCTGAAAAAGAAACTTCCTTGAATCTGATCCTTCAGTAAATGAAGGCCATCTGATCTACCCATGGCCCAGTATGGAAACTGGGAGCTATGATTCCTAAGAATGCTTCCCCCCCACCCTGCTTGATCACCCCTGACAGAGTTTATAGTAACCCAGCAGTCATCTGCAGCCTCTGATGCTTTTGTCCAGGGCTGCTCAGGAACCACTGGGCATGATTTAGTCTCTCTGTTCATCAGGGAGGCTGCTGTGCCCTTGGTTGGATCCTCTTCTTGGAACCCCCGTGGTTCCTGTTCAGAGTGTAATCTCGGGTTGAGAATTCTTCTCTAAAAATGAGGAAGAAATATCAATATTGCAAACCATGAACATTATTTGTTTCTACCACAATTATCCCAGTTAAAATAGTATGTTTTCAGAAAATTGAAAGATTTTTCTACAAAGCAGAGCATATACAAAAAACAAACAAACAAATAAAACAAAAACAAACAAACAAATAAAAACCCCAAAGACTTGAGATCTATGGAGGTATTGCCTGTACCCCTGAGAGAGTGAACAGGCTCACCAGGAGAGCAGGGAGAGGTAGGAGGGATATTGATAGTGAAACAGGCTCAGCAAGGGACAAATAGTGTAGGCAAAGGGAAAAGCAAAAATTGATATTCAGAAACACCATCAGGATTGAAGAAATAATTTACTCAGATCAATGCTAAAGGACACTGTGATGGTCAGAATGGATCTAAGACAGTATCCTGAGTCCAGTCATAAAGGAAAGTCCGCTCCAGGTGTACCTGGAGGAATTATCAAGAGTAAGTTACTCTCTGGAATGCCTGGGAGGCCTTGTCTTCATTAGGTTGAGCTTGGAGGCAAGCCTCTTTCCTAATATGGACAGAACTTTGTACTGAGATGGAGTCTTACACTGCCAGGAGACAGCTGCCAGCAACTCTCCCATTTAACTCCCCATTTTGTTAACTGGATTAAGCTGAGTTCACATTCCCAGACTCAGGGGCCTCCTCCTACTGTGCCCCTCTGAATACTGTCTTAATTGACTATAAACCAGTAAACAAATGTAGAACCTGCTGTCATCATTATCAAGTTGTCTACATTGTAATAGAGTCAGTGGCCTGCCAGGCCCTTATTAACTACGCCCAGCTGACCTGCTTTTGTTCTTTTCTCACCTTGAGCTCTGGACCAAATATCTATGAGGATTCGTTAAGGGTCTTGGATTCCCAATGGAGTGTCTAAGGGGATGAGTTAAAGGCCTGGAAGACAGGTGTCCTAGGAAAAGCCCAGTCTACTTCATAAGGGTTAAGCCCTTGCTTAACCCTTAATGTCAAACTGGGATTTGGATGATCCAAAAGCTCTCCCTAGTCCCCACCCCCACTGGCCTGTTATTGTGGTTTTCCCATTAAATACATCTTCCTGAACTGGCCAACTTCCTGAGCACTCAGAAAATATAAAGAAAACCAAAGACAGTGGATAGCTTTCATGTTTAAGCTTGAATTGACTTTTCTCCACCTCCACTCAGAACCCAACCACACTTCATAGAAGGAACAAAGTTACCTATGCACTGCCTTTGGAGCTTTTCGCTACATGACTGGATGTACTGTAAGCAGCTGCTCCAGCTTCTGGACTCTGTGGCAATGCCCTGGGCCTGTGAGCCAAATACACACTTCCTCTCTTGCTTTTGTCAGAGGATTTTGTCATATCACAGGAAAATAAATTAAGACAGATGCATGCATGCCATACAGTTAAAGATTATGGGAAGTCAGAAACTGAAGCTCACAGGGACAGGAAACAATGCTGTGTGAATGTTAAGGAAGTTGGTCTGGCTCAGAGACATTGAAGAGCTCCCACACAGAGGCTTAAACAGAGATGTCTGAAGAAGCAGGGTGTGCTGCTTAAGTGAGGAGGTCATCTCAGTCAGGAGGACATAACAGAGAAATGAAGCTCTGGCAAGGATGTAAGAGGAAATAATACAACAAAAAAAAGCAAAGACAGTGGCTAGCAGTGTGGGCCAGGATCACAGGGTCTGGCTTGGGGTGGAGGACACTGAAGCTCACTGCTGGGATGCTCCCTTGACATTGAGGCTACAGAAATAGGAGGAGGATAAAGAGAGACAGGGCAGAGGCTGAGAGATGGGTCAGGAGTTAAGACCACTGGCTGCTCTTACTGAGTTCCTGAGTTCAACTCCCAGCAACCATCTGGTGGCTTACAACCATATGTAATAGGATCCTATGCCTTCTTCTGGTATGCAGGAAAAGTGTGTTCATATACATAAAATACATATACATAAACAAATTTTACAAAACAAAAAAATCATATTTGAAAAAACAGGGGGGGCACTTCCTGTTGACCATACCAGGATTCATTTCTAAGAATTCAATGACAAATTGCATGAGAATTCATCTAGAGGTCAACTTTTTCACCCTGCATATGTGGTCGCAAACTGGACGAGTTCTTATCTGCTTAGGATTTCTCTTCCTGGGTGATGGAGCTTTTCGATTGCTGGCTGAAGGTCCTCCTTTGTTGCCTCAGAGGATATCAGCCATTGAGGAGTCTGTCTCTGGGTAGCAGTGAGCCCCACCCCAAATATGTGCTGCAAGCCAGCCACATGGGAGTTTGACCTGTCTCCTCCCCAAAGGGTCTTTTCCTGCCCTTCCCACCTGATTATAGACCCCAGATCTGCTTACCAAGAAGAAGAGACTCTGGCTCATGGTGGACACTAGATCCTTCCAACCTGCTCTAGAACAGCTCTGGATAACAGGATTCAGGAATCCCTGCAGGTCACTTGCCCTGTGCCCCACGATGTGCACTGTGCAGTCTATAACTGATTGTTTAGCGACTACTGTGACTCCAGCAGCTCTGATATTCCTCTATTCCTCAACTCATGTGAGTTGATTGGTTGGAATAACAACGAATTGGAGTCAAACATTTTACAAGTCATTGATTGATCATCTGCTCATCCTTTTTTGGCTTTGAGGCAGGGTTTCTCTGTATAGCTCTGGCTGTCCTGGCACTCACTCTGCAACCAGGCTGGCCTCAAACTCAAAATTCCACCTGCCTCTGCCTTCCAAGTGCTGGGATTAAAGGCATGTGCCACCACTGCCCAGCTTCACTTCCACACTTCTAACATTGTGGTTTGTGGTTCTAAGATAGAAACTGCTGGAGACTCAGGGGCTACTTCAAAATTTCTGTTGCTCACTGAACTGAGCTAGGGTTGGGATTCCTGATGCTGAGTTGGGCAGTTATGCCTCCATTCTCTAGGGAATGCCAATCTGGGAGAACAAGAACTGCCCTGACCTCCAGTCATGGGAACCCACCTCACCCTACATCATATTAGAATGCCCTCAACCAACAGAATCATTTTTAGTGTGATGAACTAATTAAAACTTATCCTATAAGCAGGTGTACTAGGTACATAGAACCTGGTCTCTGGTGCTTGAAGGACAACTCCTCCAGCTCTAAAGGAAAACACCTCTGGAGCTTGGAAGGCAAGGTCAGTGGCTCAGTGGGGAAAGCACTTGCCACCAATGCCATCCCTGAGACCAATGCAGTGGAAGGAGAGAACCTGGTTCTGCAAGGTTCCCTCTTACCTCCTCATTGTGCTGTGGCCAGAAGATGGCTGGGAACAAATGCATACACATACACAGACAGGAAGGCAGGCAGGCAGGCAAACACACACACACACACACACACACACACAGGCCCGCATGCACATGCTCACACAGTGAATGTAATGAAATTTAAAACGCCAGAGTTTGGGGGTCTTATTATATATAGGAAGAGAAAATGAATAGGAAGGAGGAAGGAGATGAAGAAATAAGATTTGCCTATAAGTCTCTTCTCAATTCCAAACTAAGGAGGTATGTGTGTGTCTTGCGCGCGCTCAACTGGCCAGGAAGAACGACGCTGCAACAGGATCCTTCTGCACACGTTTATTGGGAGAGCTTGATTGTAGAGGCGAAAAGACTTCGAGCCCAGAACTGGTGCTGCTTTTATAGGCCTAGGAGGGGCGTGTCTCACACCTGGATTGGTTATGCACTAAGCCTCATTTGCATGTTCCTCATCTGATTGGCTAATCTCTCTCAGTACCTTACAGAACCTCATTATCATACCTCATTTGCATGTCTCACATCTGATTGGTTATACTCTCAGTACCTGACAGAACCTCATTATCATACCTCATTTGCATGTCTCACATCTGATTGGTTATACTCTCAGTACCTGACAGAACCTCATTATCATACCTCATTTGCATGTCTCACATCTGATTGGTTATACTCTCAGTACCTTACAGAACCTCATTATCATGCCTGGGCCAGGCAGTGTCTTTGCAAAAAACTTTACTGCATATGTACACATTGGTTGTTTGTCCAATCTTATGCGTGGTGGCCAGCAGTAGTCAGTGCCACTCTGCAACGGCACATGTGGCTTCCCACATGTGTGTTGGGGGGGGCGTGATATAACAGTGCTCTGGCCAGCAACACAGGGTTCTGGACAAAGTCTGCTATTGAGGTCTAGGATGGAGCAGTTCTAGTAGGCTCTTCCCCATCTCTCTAGTTTCACACCTCATCCCCAACCTGAGTGAGGTCAGCCTGCCCTGACACTAATGACTAGTTTGCAGTTATTACCCTCATTGGATAGTGAAATTCTGGGGGGGGAAAAAACAAATAACGAAACAAGAAAACAAATAAATAAAACCCAGCGTCGCCCCACAGATCTGCAGGAATCAAACATGCCCTGAATCTCTCTATCTGCATGGTGGCACACAGCTCCTGCTGCTGGTGGCCGCCCTAGCCCCATCCCAGACTTCACTGGTGAGTGCGGGGTCGGGATGGAAAGGTTCTCTGTGGGAAGGGCGCAGGCAGCACTGGGGAAATAGTGTACCTGTGTAGCCCACCGACCCTCTGCTCTTTCTTCATCTTCCACTGGAACCCTGCGCCCTGCTCCCCTCTGGCCTTCGCCGCCTCTCGGGGTCCCGAAAGGAGGTCGCAATCTCTCCGTGCGCCGCCCCAAGGCTCACACTCGATGCGGTATTTCCACACCTCTGTGTCCTGGCCAGGCTTCAGGGGAAACCCATTCATCTCTGCTGGCTAAGCTGACTACATGCAGTTCGTGCGCTTCAACAGTTCCTGAGACTTGGAGGATGGAACCTCGTATGCCATGGGTAGAGCAGGAGGGGCTGGAGTATTGGGAGCAGGAGACACAGAGTGGCAAGAATGAGGCGCAGAATATCAAGAATGAGTGGACCTGAGGTCCCTGCTCCACTACTACAACCAGAGCAAGGGCGGTGAGTGACCCGGGGTCGGAGGTCACAATCCCTCTGTTTCACTATGGACAGGACTGAGATGGGCATGGCCCATGTCGGAGGTTCTTCTCAACGTGCTGGACCCACGGGGACCCAGACCTGGGACTCACTTTAACTTTCAGTTCAGGCGATTCCTAGGGAAGGGACCGCAGACACCATCTAGCGATTGTGTGGCTGTGACATGGGGTCGGACGGGAGCCTCCTCAGCAGGTATGAGCAGCATGCCTATGATGGCCCATGATTACACTGTTCTGAAAGAAGACCTGAAAACGAGGGCGGCGGCGGACACAGTGGAGCAGATCACCCGATGCAAGTGGGAGCAGGCTGATGAGGCAGTGAAACAGAAGGCCAATTTGGGGGATACGCGTGTAGTGAAGTGGCTTTGGAGATACCTGGAGAAGAAGGAGCTGCTGCAGCGCACAGGAAACCACTGCAGCTACCCCTCCCCCAAGCTGGGACTTAGTTCTGAGAAAGAAGGAAAGTATCAGCTGTAATAATGCCATCTCACCTTGTTATTACTTTTTAAAATGTTAAAAAAAAAAAAAAACGTGGCAAAAGAATCACATAAGGAAATTAACCAGATGAAAGTTAGAGTAGGTATTTTGAACCCATGGAGATTGACCAAGGTCTCTGCTGAATTCTGAGGTCTTTTTTTTTTTTCAAGGTAAAAGGTGAGAATCTAAGTTCACATTCTTGAAGTTGCTATGTCACAGCAGCATCTCTGATCCAATGCACGTTCTGTGTTGAACATTGATTATGCATAGCTTCGTTTCATTTCCAGGACCTGTCTTATGCCTTTGATTTCCTGCGTTGTTCTGGTCACTACAGCTCTGCAATAACATCTGACAACATCTCCAGTTCTTACTGCTTAGGATTAGTTGGCTGTTCCTAGACTTTTTTTTTTTTCTAAACCTATGAAATGGACTAGGATTTTGATAGTCATGCATTAAATCTGTAGGTTATTTTGGTAGAACGACCACTTTCATGATCTTAACTCTGGTAGTCCAGGAGCATGGGTTTTCTGTCCAGAGTCTAACACTGCCCTCTGTGGTGTCCTTTACATCATCATGAAGTGAAGTTTCCATTGTAGAGTTCTCCCATTTCCTTGGTTAGCTAGATCCCTAAGTGCTTACCTCTGGGGACTCAAAAAGAATGGCACATTTCTCCTAATGTTCTTCCCTGAGAGTACACTGTTGGATAAATGAAGGCTACTTTCTAATATGGATTTTTGTATCCCAAGCAATAAGGGTTTATTAGGTCCAAGAGTTTCCCTGTAGACTCAACTGGGACTTTTAAGTTAAAGAATTGTGCTGTCTGGAATAAGAGATAATGTGACTTCTTCCTTTCCTATTTTAATGCTTTTGTTTCCTCTAACTGAGATAGCTGTTCAAATAAGAGTGGAGAATGGACAGTCCTGTCTCATTCCTCATCTTAAAGTCTTAGATGACACACTGGTTATCCTTTTCTTCTCTCTCTCTCTCTCTCTCTCTCTCTCTCTCTCTCTCTCTCTCTCTCTCCTTCACAGAGTGGTCTAGCCCTCTCCCTCTCTCTCTTGTGTACAGGAGGAGGAGAGACATCCTGGATTTCTTTACCCATTACCAGAGATTGGCTCAGCCTTCTCTCAGGACAGCTCACAGAGGGTCTGAGGAGGAAAAATAACCAAGGCAGTTAACCTTCCACCTGCAATGAGGCTGAGGTACAAGTGCTATGTGCACAGGAGGGGCTGCCTGAGCCCCTCACCCTAAGATGGGGTAAGGGAAAGCTGGAGCCTTCTGCAGACCTGTGGGGAGAAACAGGGATGATGGCTGTGGTCACATCCCCTCACCTTCCCTTCCTTTCAGCTCCTTCCGTTTCCCTTTCTTTCCCTTTCCCTTCCCCCTCCTCCTTCTCTTCTCCTTCCCCTTCCTCCTTCCCTTCTCCTTCCCCTTCCTACCTCCCCTCTATTTCCCCTTCCTCCTTCCTTTCTACTTCCCCTCTCCCCTTCCCTCCCCCTTCCCCCTTCCCCTCTACTTCCCCTTCCCCCTTCCCCTCTATTTCCCATCTCCCCTTCCCTTTCCCTCTTCCTCCCTTTCCCTCTCCCCCCTCCCCTTCCCCCTTCCCCTTCCCCCCTCCCCTCCCCTCCCCTCCCTTCCCCTTCCCCTTCCCTTCCCTTCCCTTCCCTTCCCTTCCCTTCCCTTCCCTTCCCTTCCTTTCCCTTCCCTGAGCTTCCTCAGTCCACCATCCCCATCATGACCATTTTTGGTGCTGTCCTTGGAGCTGTGGCCATCTTGGGTTTTATCATCTGAGGTGTTCTGATATGTATGAACAAGAATGCAGGTATACAAGAGGCAGGGTCTGCGATTTGGTTTTGGGGGTGGGGAGGGTGTTTGTTTCCTTTCAGCAACTACAAGAAGGGTACACAGTGAATGGGAAGCTCCACACACCATGTGCTCACACACTGTGCCTATCTCTGGGTCTGTGTGCCAACCTCACTTTAAAGCACAGGGAAAATGAAGGGCAGATTTGTAAAACTGATGACAGATGTCACAGGGATGTGACCTCTCAGTGACAGGGGACAGGGCAGCAGGTCCCTGTGGAATACAGACCTTGAGGCTGATATTGGTTCATTCCCTGCATACCTCCTTCCTCATGTCTGCTGACCCTTCTCTGGTCTGATGACAGTTCTAGAAACTTCCTGGGGTCCAGAGCTTCTCTGGTCTATCACAGCTCAAGGGTGCTACACTCAGGCTCCAGGTAAATGTAGGGGGAAGGCTTTTCCCTGAGGCATATGGGGGTGGAGCTGGAGCCTGAGGGAGCTCACCCAGCCCAGAATTCCCCTTATAGCCAAATCTTGAGGAATTGAGTGTGGGCTGTTGTAAATATTTCTACCCCAGACAGGGATGGTGCCCAGAGCTCAGATGTGCCTCTCATAGACTGTAAAGGCAACACCCTAAGGATCAAATCATCGGGGTGTAACAGATTTGGACATGTCTGGTTCACAGAGACTTGCAGAATTAGACCTTTCAGTGAGTGTGTGGGTGGTTGGGATATTGTCTTCACGGAAATTGTCTGTGAATCTTCTCCTACAGCGTGAAGCCTGGCATGAACTGAGTGACAGACAATGCATTGGGGTCTCTCCTGTGACATCCAGAGCACTCAGTTCTCTTTCAGCAACAGTGTCTGAATTTCCCTGTGATCCTATGAGCACAATGTGAAGAACTGTGAAGCCCAATCTACGCCTGCACTCTAGGACCCTCTCCCTGCACTGCCTGTGTTCCCTTCCACGGAGGGGACATCTGCATCCTGTCAGCTCCATGCTGCCCTGAGCTGCAGCTCCTCACTTCCACACTGAGAATAAGAATCTGCATGTGAACTTGATTGTTCACACCCTTGATCTGACAAGATGATTGACAGGTGTATTAAAGGACTTCGAATACTTAGAGTTTTGGGGAAGAAATAAATGGCAGCATGGAGAACCTTCTGGAATCTGTGTTCTTTATGCTGAGTGTGTCTGGTGGGAAAGAGGAGTCTGTGGGAGCTGAGTGTGAACAGGGCACAGCCCAGGTAGGGCTCAGTTGGTTGTAGGCTTTGATGTGGTCATTCCTCAACTCGGGTCACCTTTTGGCTGTGTTCTCTTCATCAATCAATAGAATGACATGCTGACAGGGTCTGTGACCAGGCATGGCCTTGTTGGTCTCCAGGATTATGAACAGCCAGGGCTGCTGTAACAGTGCAACCTGTGCTCTGACCTGGCTGTGGTTCTCCTTCCTAGTTTCTGTGCAGGACCAGAGCTGTCCTAGTTCAAATGATGCAGGTCTTCTCCTTCCCTGGGCTCCTAGAGTAACAGTCTGGGGCTCAGGGTCCAGAGATACTACCTGGGGCTGCCTGACTGGTAGAGAAGGAGGTTCCTCCTGCTGCTCACAGAGAAACCAGGGATTTTAAAAAAATAAAATATCAAATAAAACAGAGGAGATATCAAATAACACAATCTCTTCCCCTTCCTGATTTTAACAGAAACACTAGGTATCTCTTCATTTCACTTACTGTTCCAGCCCTTTCCTCCTCACTAGCATATGGGAGGGGGAGAGCACTCCTGTGTTTCCTGACTCTATCAAAGACTGGATCTCCCGAGGGAGCACCCTTATCTCAGGAGAGTTTGAAGTCTCTTCAGGATGAAAAGAGAGAAGGTTCCTGAAATAACCAAAGCTCCCCCATTGTGTCTGCTTCCTTTAGAGCCATGGCTTCTCTCAGGCCTTGTTCTCTGCCCACACCCAACCTCTGTGACATTTGACTTCAGTGATGCTGAATCTCTGAGCGCTACCCAGACAGAAGCAGACGTCCCTTTTTGCCTCTTGGGACACATAGCTGCTCCTGGGCACAAGTTTGAGAATTTCCAGAGCATTGTATGTAACCTACTGGGAAATTTGACCTTGAATCCAGTCATTTCCTTCCCAGGTGGCCTCACCAATACTTCTGGAGTCTCCAGGAAGATTACAAGAGGTCCAAGCTATCCAACTCTTCTCCTCAGATGTTCCAAAGATACACTCATCATCTCAGGCCTGAAGGTGATGTCACCCTCAGGAGCTGGGCCCTGGACTTCTACCCTGCTGACATCACTGTGACCTGGCAGTTGAATAGAAAGGAACTGATTCAGGACATGGAGCTTGTGGAGACCAGGCCTGCAGGGGATGGAACCCCCATTGGCCTATAGACTTGAATGCTTGGTCATTAGGGTCTGTCACTATCTAATGGATTAGGAGATATGTCACTCAGGGTGGTCTTGGAAGATTCCAAAGCCCAAGACAGAAACTGCCTGAGGAACCAGATGTGGAATTCCCAGCTACTGCTCTAACACCATGCCTCCCTACCTGCCAGCATGCTTCCCTCCCTGAGGGCAATGGACTAACCCCCTGAAACTGTAATTAGGTCCCAGTTAAATGATATCTGTTGTTGTTGATTATGTTGTTGTTGCCATGATCCTGGTGTCTCTTCACAGCAAGAGAACAATAACTATGACACAACTTGACTTAGAAAGATATTATTGTAAAGAACTCTCAGTGAAAACTAAGAAACTTGTATCTTCTTTTGTTGTATCAAATTTTAAGCTGTTTTTTTTTAAACTAACACCTTGCAAAAGGAAGATCACTAAATGTCCATCTGACTCACAGGATGCTGGAGTAACATTGTAGTTAGAGTGGGTATTCAGAGATTTGCAGCTCTGCGCTTGATTCCATCCTCTCAGGTGGTCAGGACCTGCTCTCTCCCTTTTCCTGACAGAGAGAGACTGATAGTATGGTCATGTTCTTGTATTGGATCATGAACATACTGCACACAATCTGTAATATTCTATCATTCTCTCTCTCTCTCTCTCTCTCTCTCTCTCTCTCTCTCTCTCTCTCTCTCTCTCTCTGATAGCTCTGAGTAAATAAACTGCTCTTTCAAGAGCAGTCTCAAGAGACATCTAGGTAAATAGGGACAGAGAACTCCTGGGGACAGCCAGCAGGAACCTGAGTCCTTTCCAGCTGCCATATGAGGAAACCTTATCTCATGTGACCCCAGCCCTAGAGAAGCCTTGAGAAAACTCAGTAGGACCTGGGCATGCTCCTGAGCCAGGGTCACCAAGGACTCTTGATGTCACACACTGTGGGAAGTATCAGTGCTGTGCTGTCTCCAGATGCTGAGCTTGGCTGCTTTGCTACAGTGCAGCAGATAACTGGGAAGTGCAGTTCTCCAACAATCTTCCTGGGGAAGTCAGAGAACTCTGAGCTAAAGCTACAGTGCCCGAAGATGAGGAATTATCCTATTCTGAAGTTCTATTTGCACTAAGCTATTATAAGGCAAACTTCTTAGCATTTTATTTCAATTATAAGTGTTCGAAGCAAAGTCTTAGTCCAGCCTAAGTCAGGGGTGGGCAATCCCAGGGCCCTGGATTCCCCATCTCCCCAATTTCACTTCTGCTCTTAACCTGGGTCAGATCCTTCTCCAAGACACTAATGAATGATTTGATCTCAGATCTCACCCCCCATTAGATAGCAAGATCTTGGGAAACCAGCCACCTTGGCCAAGGGCTCTGGTTGTGAAGTCCTGGCAGATCTCAGAACTCAGACCCGCCCTGATTGCCAGAGGGGGCAAGTGCAGCGAAAGCTGCTTCTGCTGCAGGCGACCTCCCTGGCCTGGACCCAGACCCGAAAGGGTGAGTGCGGGGACAGGAGGGAAAAGGCCTCTGGGGGCATGGGCGGGGCGGGGACTGCACCGGGGAAGCCGGGTCCCCGCGCCGCCCACCCGACCCTCCGCCCCTTCTCCACCCGCGTCCCGAGCCCCGCGCCCTGCTCCCTTCCCGACCCGCTCACCAGCCCGGGGTCCGGGTAGGAGGTCGGGGTTTCACCGCGCGCAGCCCTCAGACTCACACTCGATGCCGTATTTCTCCACTGCCAAGTCCCGGCCGGGCCACGGGAAGCCCCTGTACATGGAAGCCGGCGACGTGGACTACACGCAGTTCGTGCGCTTCGACAACGACCTGAAGAATCCGAGATCTGAGCCGCGCGCGCCGGGGATGAAGCTCCAGGGCCCTGTGTACTGGGAGCTACAGACAAAAGTCGCAGAGGGCCATGAGAAGAGTTTCCAAGTGGATCTAAGGACCCTGCTCGGCTACCACAACCAGAGCAAGGGTGGTGAGTGACCCCATGTTGGAAGTCACAACCCCTCCTCTTCTCACTCAGGGGCCAGGAAGTCCTGGGGCCCAAGTCCTAGGAGCTCCCAGAACTTGCGGGACCCGCTGGGACCCAAGACCCACTTTCATTTTTAGTTTAGGAGATTGCTAGGGCACAAAGGGCGGGGCGGGGCTGACCGCAAGGTCCTGCAGGCTCTCACGTGTTCCAGTGGTTGTATGACTGTGATGTGGGGTCCGACCGGAGCCTCCTCCACGGGTACTGGCAGTACAGCCTACAATGGTCGCGATTACATAGCCCTGAACGATGACCTGAAAACGTGATAGGTGGCAGACTTGGCAGTGCTCATCACCCCAAGCAAGTGAGAACAGGCTGATGAGGCACAGCATTAAGAGGCCTACCTGGAGAGCACCTGCATGGAGTGGCTCCAGATACCCGGAGCACTTCCGTGCCCTGGTGCAGGGGCCAGGGGCAGCTCCTCCCTCTGCCCTTGGGCTGGGGCTCATTGCAAAGGAAAAAGAAACCCTCACCTGGAGTGATGCCCTTATCTCTTCTTGTGTTTTTACATATTTATCTTTTTTTCTTTAAGTGACAAAAAAAAAAAATCACACATTGAAATTAACCAGAACAGAAGCCATACATCTCAGTGAATTTCTATCCAGTTAGAATAGCCATTCTGAACCGCTGAATTTTCACTTTGAATTATTAAATGTAAACCCAGTACCAATAGGCAAAGAAAAAAGAAAGAGGAGGGAGAGAGGGAGGGAGAGAATCCAGGACAGAGGTAGAACAAGAAAACAATTGGCTTCTTACCCTGTCTCATACCTCAAGGTGACTATCTGCATTCTGTCTCTTCTTGTCTCTCAATATTTACCTTTCTTGTTTCCTTTTGGCCATGTTATACTGTACACATGTATACAATTGAATACATTTATACATATGCTTTTTGCTATATCCCACACATGAGGAAAAGCTATGTAATTTTCTTCCTGTCCTTGTGTAACCTCAATAACACTATATATGCTAAGTTCACCCATTTGCCTTGGTTGTTTGTGATTACATTGTTTAGAGCTGAATCGTATTCCATAGCCTTGACATTTCATGTCCAGCACCTCTACCACATGCCTTTGATTTTCCTGTCTATTTTTGGCCAGTTTCAGCCTGTTCCTGTCACTAGAGCTCTGCAGTATAACTTGAGGCTGGGATTGAAACACCTCCAGTTCTTACTCCTGAGACTGGCTCTGAGTGGTCTTTTAAATTATTTACTAAACATATCAAATTAATGAGAGTCTAATAGTAGTGCATTAAGTCTGTAGGTTACTTTGGTAGAATGGCCATTTTCACAATATTACCTCTGCCAGTCCTGGAGCAAGGGTTTTAGGTCCAGCATCTGACACCCTCTTAGGTGATTTCCTACTACAGTACCTTGAAGTTTGCAAGGTAGACTTCTATCATTTCCTTGATTTGATAGATCCCTGAACTCTTAATTCTTTGAGAATTATTTTGAATGACATGTTTCTCCTAATCTCCTCATCTGAGAGTGCACTGTTCACAAATGAAGGCTACTGTTATTACACTGATTTTGTGTCCTTAAACAATAAGTGTTTCTTAGGTCCAGGAGTTTTCCTGTGGCTCAACTGAGTTTTTAAGTAAATATTCCTCTTGTTTGAAAGAATACATAATGTGGCTTCATCCTTTCCTATATTTATCCCTTTTGTGTCTTTCTTTTGTCTAATTTTGAAGCAAATATGAAATTATCATTGTCTCAAAGGAGATAACAGAGAATGGCATCCTTGTCTGAGTCTGAATTCAGACAGAACAACTCTGGCTATCTTTCTTTTGACACAGTTTTCAATTCTCTCCCTCTCTGGCACCTGAGAGGAGTAGAGTTCTCCTGGGACTCCTCACCCTTTATCAGGAAAGGGTCTCCCTTCTCCAAGTCTCAACCTTCTCTCAGGACAGCTCAGAGCGAGTCTCAGGAGATGAGGAGTCCTTGTGAGCCATGGCCTTGCTCAGGGAACATTCTCACCCTCCAGACCAGGTCTTTGGAGTCTGACTCCAGGGATGGTCAGCTTCTGACACACCTGGTCAGGAAAGAAGTAAATTTCCCTAGTGAGCACCTGTAGTTTCTAACCATGGCCTCCTTAACCCAGATCTAAAATTTCCAAATGATAAGATTGTCCAGAGTACTGTGTCTAAGCTATAGAAGAGGGATTTTTACCTGTACCACACCTGATTCAATCCATCCCCAGGGCAGTGTCATGGGCATAGCTGGAGGCCCCAGAAGAAAGAAAAAAGCCTGCACTTTCCAACTTTTCTCTTCATATCCCCCAAAGGCAAAAGTGACCCATCATGCCAGACCTGAAGGTGGTGTCACCCTGAGGTGCTGGGCCCTGGGCTTCTACCCTGCTGACATCTCCCTGACTTGGAAGAGACAGGAAGAAGACCTGACCCAGACATGGAACCTATAGAGACCAGGCCTTCGGGGGACGGGACCTTCCAGAAGTGGGCAGCTCTGGTGGTGCCTTCTGGAGAGGAGCAGAGATACACATGTCCTGTGGACCATGAGAGGCAGCTTGAGCCACTCACCCTGAGATGGGGTAAGGAGGGTGTAGGTACACAGCTGGGGTCAGGAAAGCTGGAACTTTCTATAAACCCTGGATAAGGTTGTGGTTGATGGCAGGAGACATGACCCTCACTTTCCATTCCTTGCCCTTTCCTTCCCAGAACCTCCTCAGTCTATCATCCTCATTAGAACCATTGTTGGTACTGTCCTTGGAGCTGGGGTCATCTTAGGTTTTATCATTGGTGGTGTTAAGATGTGGATGAAGAAGAAGAGAAAGGGTATGGAAGGGCTGCTACTTGCTTCTTTCACAAGGGTGCACTGTAATTATGAAACAGTGCACATATGCCATATGTACAACCTTGCCATCTCTGGATGTGTGTGCTGACACCCATCATACAGTAATCACATGAAAAATGAAGGAGAGAGTAATAACCCTGATGGTGGAGGTGATCCACACATGAATCTCTGCGGTCAGAGGTCAGAGGTCAGAGGGGAGGCTTCCTGCACAGCACTGCAGATCTCAGGCTGCCATTGGTTCACTCCCTGCATAACTTCCTCCTCATGTCTCCTGGACCTTCCTCCATCTGCTGTTATTGTTCTGGAAATTTCCTGGGACCAGGACTTCCCTGGTTTCTCATAGTGTTTTTTCTCACAGGTGAAAACAGTGGCTATGCTCCTGGTACAAGCTGAGCTGAAGATCAGCTGTCAGCCTCCTGACTATGCCCCCTTATTTCTTGTACTGCAGACAGGCACAGTTCCCAGACCTCTGACTTGTCTCTGGAGCCTTGAAAAGGTGACACTTGGGGTCCTGAGACTGGGGCTGAGCAAACTGGACAGGACTGGGTTCCTGGGCCTCTCTGATTTAGACCTGTGAGTGAGAGGTGGGCCTTGGCCATGTTTAAATATTGACTGTGCTGACTCTTGTTCTTCATCTTGGGACAGCTGCCTCCTGGGACCAAGTGACAAGATCTGACTTCTAAACAGTGAAATCACTTTGCAGAGCAGTGTCTGGGGGTTTGTGCTTTTCCTGTGCACACAATGGGAAGACCTGGAGACACCAGCCCAACCCAGTACACAAGGACTCTGTCCCTGCACTGCCTGCCATCCCTTCCTCAGCCAACCTTCCTGGTCTAACAGGTACTTGGGGACATCTGCATCCTGTCAGCTCCATGAGCTGCAGCTCCTCACTTCCACACTGAACATAAGAATCTGAATGTGAACTCCAGGCAAATTAAGTGACTGAGAATACTCAGAGTGCTGTGGAGGAAATAAATGGCAGCACGGAGAACCTCCCAGAATCTGTGTTTTCTGTGCTGAGGGTCACGTGGGACAGGATTCCTCTGTGGGGTCTTGTGTGACAATGGGGCCCAGGGAGCCCTTGTGGGAAGCTGTGAAAATATCACCTGGGGTTTTCTGGAGAACCCAAGATATGGGAGATGCCAGTCTTCATGTACTGCCAAGGAAAACTACCAGCCGGTGTCAGCCTGCCTGAGGGGGAGAAGTGCATGGCATACAGCATGGCTGACAGGACTTGGAGATGTGGAGAGAGCTTTGGCATCAGACGTGGAGATGTGGGTTACAGACTGCCTGGTTTTTAGTCTCCCATCCAGTATTTCCTCTCTTTGCCCTTGTTCCTTGTGGAAAAAAACAAATGTACATCCTGGGCAACTGTGTGGTAGAAGTGTGTGACCTACATCTTGATTTTCTTTCTAGAAAGGTTGCAATTAGAAGATTGTCTTGACTCTCAGAAGAGACTATGACTTTGGACGTTTAAAGCATTGAGACTGGCAGATTATGGGGACATTCTAAGTTAGGCTGAGTACATTTTGCATTATGATATGGCTACAAGCCTAAGGGTACAGATAGTGGAATATGGTAGTTTGAATGAAAATGGCCCCCATTGGCCCATAGAATCGAGTGCTTGGTCATTAGGGAGTGGCACTATTTAAATGGATTAGGAGGTGTGCTCCAAAAACCAACCAGTCCGGAGGCTCTCTTCCTGCTGCCTGAGGAACCACATGTAGAATTCCCAGCTACCTCTTTAGCACCTTGGTTGCCTGCATGCCCAAATCCTTCCCATGTAATTAGAATGACCCAACCCTCTAAAACTGTAAAGTAGCCCCATGGAATGCTTTCTTCTATAGGAATTGCCATTGTCATCCTTTCTCTTCTCAGAAACAGAACAATTACTAAGACACACGATGAACTTTTAAAAAGAAAAGAAAAAAACTTAGTGGGTTGAGAGATGGCTAAGTAAATAGGCCTAAGTAACACACCCAAGTGAGGGATGTGTTGTCTCCAGAATCCAAATAGACCCACTAAACGTTGTGCTTCTTTCTTGGTTGTAGGAGGGGCCAGGTGCAATAACTTATCTTTCACCTTAGAAGGAATATCTCTGCATGCCCCACACCACTGGACTCCTAAGAATTTCACTGAGGTAGATGGTCCTTGAATTTTGGTTGGATTTATTTCCCATCCTCTGATACGCATATGTGTTACCAATGAGTCCAAAGTGGTTGCTACTTCCTGCTCACTTGGTCCAATCAGCATAATGTCATCAATAGTGGTTAAGAGGTTAATAGCACTGGCTACTCTTCCAGAGGTCCTGAGTTCAATTCTCAGCAGCCCCTTCCTGGCCCACACCCATCTGTAACAGGATCAGGTGCCTTCTTCTAGTGTGTCTGAAGACAGCTACAGTGTACTCATTAAATAAATAAATAAATAAATAAATAAATACGGGGTTGGGGATTTAGCTCAGTGGTAGAGCGCTTGCCTAGCAAGCACAAGGTCCTGGGTTCGGTCCTCAGCTCCGGGAAAAATAAATAAATAAATAAATAAATAAATAAATCTTTTCAAAAACTCATTTTGCTGGGCAGTGGAGGCACAAGCCTTTAATCCCAGCACTTGGGAGGCAGAGGCAAGCAGATTTCTGAATTTGAGGCCAGCCTGGTCTACAGAGTGAGTTCCAGGACAGCCAGGACTACACAGAGAAACCCTGTCTACGGGATGGGGGAAACCTCATTTTAAACATCCTTTTGAGAAAACCTGAGGAACCTGTATCATCTTTTGTTGTATTAGAAGTTACCTTTTTTTTTAATTAAATCCTTACAAAAAGAAGATCTCTAAATATCCATCTAACTCACATGATGCTGAAGAAACATTGTATCTAGAGTGGGTTGTAAAAGTATCTTTTATTGTCTTGTTGTAATTGTTGTCTGGGAGACTTACTTCCTCAATCTGCTAAAATAGGGGTAGTCTTGGAAGCCTCTGGCCTCCATGTAATCCAATCTACCCTAGAATGTTTTCAGCCTCTGAGACTAACTCACTGTTGCTGGCTCGTTCTGAACTCTACCTGGCTGGATCAACTCAGCTGTTCTGGCTCAAAACTCCTCTCCCAGATGAAGTACTCAATCTGGATCTTCTCTCAGCTTCTGAATTGCTCTGCTTGGCTAACACTAACCCTGGCCATCTTTTCTAATCTTCTTTTTTTTTTTTTTCAATTTTTTTTTCCATTTTTTATTAGGTATTTAGCTCATTTACATTTCCAATGCTATACCAAAAGTCCCCCATATCCACCCACCCCCACTCCCCTGTCCACCCACTCCCCCTTTTTGGCTGACTCCTTCTGATTCTCTTGCTCTTGCTGGCTTTCCCTGTGTCTAGCTTGTTCTCTCTCCAATCTGACTCTGTAGAATTCTCCTGGTAACACTGCCTCCTTCTCCCTCTCTGTGCTGCTCCAGTCTCCCTCTCAACTCTACTGCCCTGCTCTCCAGGAACTCCACTGTATCCTGTACTGCCCTCTCCTCCTCCTGTACTGTCTGACTCCCCCTTAAGTAGCTTCCCTTTCTTCTCTCTTCCCCTGGGAGTTGGGCAGATCCTATTCAGTCAAATCTTTCTCTGGTTTGTCACCTTTTCTGCCACTCTATTACACATCACTTGCAAACAGGAGTGCTTCCTTCTACAACTTCACTCTACCTCCATTCTGTAGGATGAAAGATGTGTTCCATAATGCCTTGGATCTAGGCTTTTCTTTACCTGAAACTTGCTCTATACCAGCTGGCCTTAAACTCAGAGATCTGCTTGCCTCTGTCTCTTAGAATTGAAAGCATGTTTTTATTCCTGAAGGATCTAACAGACTTAGAAGGTCTTTGGATATGATCTCCTGCCAGAGCAGCCATGTTCTGAATTGAATTTTCTCTACAATGGGCTTTCACAGGTTTCAGACTCTGCTACCTCCAACCTCTTGGGTGTTCAGGGCCTGCTCACTCCCTTCCCCTGATGGAGGAAACTGGAGTGATGGACTGTGATCTGGGACTGGATAATTAGCATTTTACACATAATTATTCTATATCTCTCCCTTCTTCCTCTTCTACTTTTGTCTTCTCTCTCTCTCTCTCTCTCTCTCCCTCTCCCTCTCCCTCTCCCTCTCCCTCTCCCTCTCTCTCTCCCTCTCCCTCTCCCTCTCCCTCTCCCTCTCCCTCTCCCTCTCCCTCTCCCTTTCCTTCTCTCCCTCTCTCTCTCTAAAGGTTGGCTTTAAGGAAGTAAGCTGCTATGTCTAGCTATTGCAGTCTCAAGAGAGACATCTAGGTAAATAGGGACAGAGGACTGCTGGGGACAGAGAGCAATAACTTGAGGCCTTTCCAGCTGCCACATGAGGAAGCCATATATCTCATGTGACCCCAGCTCTAGTGAAGCCTTGAGAAAACACAGCAAAAAGAAAACAACTGTGACCTGGGCACGCTCCTGAGCCTGGGTCACCAGGGACTCTTGATGTCACACACTGTGGGAAGTATCAGTGCTGTGCTGTCTCCACATGCTGAACTTGGCTGCTTTGCTTCAGGGCAGCAGATAACTGAGAAGAGCAGTTCTCCAACAATCTTCCTGGGGAGTTCCAAGGACTCGGAAAGCCACAGCTTTCAAAGAAGAGAATTGTCTTATCTCCAATCTTCCCTAAGATACTCTAAGGCAACATTCTTATATTCTTATCATGGTATTTCAATTTTAAGTGTTAGGGCAAATTTTAGTCCCCAGGTGAGGTCAGGGGTGGGGAAGCCCAGGGTTGGGGATTCCCCATCTCCCCAGTTTCACTTCTGATCCTACCCTGTGTCCTACCCGGACACTGATGAAGTGCTGGCAGGTGTCACCCCCATTTGGTAGCCTGATCATGGGAAACCAACCATTGCTGTGGTCACAGGTTATACACTCCATGCAGCCCGCCAGACTCAGATGAGTCCTGGCTCCCACAAGGGGGCGATGGCGCCCTGCATGCTGCTCCTGCTCCTGGCTGCCACAATGGCTCCTACCCAGACCATGTGGGTGAGTGCTGGGTTGACAGGGAAATGGCCTCTTTGGGGAGGGTCCAAGGCAGCACCAGGGAAGCAGAGTCCCTGCTTCACCCTCCAGACCTTCTGCCCCCTCTCCTGAGCCCTGCACCCTCCTCCCTTCTTGGCATGCTCACCCACCATGGGTCCCAGGAGAAGTTCTGAGTGTCACCTTGCATCCCCCAGGCTCACACTCCCTGAGGTATTTCCACACTGAGATGTCCAGGCCAGGCCTCAGGAATCCCGGGCATATAGTAGTCGGCTATAAGAAAACCTGCTATTTGGACAGATAGGACATGGATACTCTGAGATATGAGCTGCATGCATGATGAAGGGAACAGGTGGGCCCGGATTGTTGAGAGATGGATATGCAAAGAGAGCTGAGGAGAGCCAGGGAATCTTCTAGCTCTGTTTGGCTACTACTTACAAAGTCAAGATGCTAAGTTTCTGCGAGTCAGAAGCCAAGTCCCCAAGGGTTAGAAGGTTCTGCAGAAATGGAAATCATGAGGGGTCTCCCATTTATTTTAAGGAAGGACAGGGGAGGGTGGGGCTGCAGATCGAGGTTGAACTTCGAGGACCTGGCCAAGCTCTCACACCATCCAAGCTAAGTCTGGCTGTGATGTGGATTGGAACAGGCACCTCCTTTGCAGGTATGAGCAGTTTGCCTAGGATTGCCACAATTACATCACACTGAACAACGAACTGAAAACAAGGACAGCGATGGACACAACACAGCAGCACTCATCATCCAGAGAAAGTTGGTGGAGGCTGGTGAGGCAGAAAGATACAGGACCTACCTGGAGGGCCAGTGCATGGAATCACTCCTCAGACACTTGGAGCATAGGAAGGAGGAACTGCGGAGCACAGGTCTCAAGGGCAACTTCTCACTCTGCCCTCAGGCTCTGGCTTAGTATCAAGGAAAAAGAAACCCTCAGTGTCTGAAAGTGAACAGCTCCAGGCTAAGCTGGGGCCCAGTTGTTTGTGGGCTTTTTCATGTGCAGGACTAAGCCTGGTCTTATTCAGAGACTACTTCTTCTTTGGGGTCCCAGTGTGTGAAAGCCTGGAGCTCGGGATCCAGGGACACTGTCTAGGGTGGGTGGGAAAGGAGGCTCTGCCTGCTGCTGTGGGAGGAAAGTTGTAAGAAAAGCCACTGCACGCCATTAATCCCAGGACTGGGAGACAGAGGCAAATGATTCAATAATTTCTATCCCAGTATGGGCATAGTGAATTCAAGAGCAACCAGAGCTACATAGAAAGATTCTGTTTCAAGGAAACAAACAAAAAGCAAAAACAACAAACAAAACAAAAACCAAAAAAAACCAAACAACAAAACAAAACAAACACCACAGAACTGCAATAATTTGCAGAGGTCTCCACAGCTCCACTTCTGTGAGGCTTCTGAAGTGACCTGAGTAGTATACATTGACAGATCAGGAGGGGACTGTCAGGGTGAGGGTGGCTGAGAAGGGGCTACAGTTAGGAGGGAGGGGTAATTAATGGGCAGCTGCAAGGTAGGTGTACTGGCTAGTTTTGTGTCAACTTGACACAGCTGGAGTTATCACAGAGAAAGGAGCTTCAGTTGAGGAAATGCCTCCATGAGATCCAGCTGTAAGGCATTTTTTTATTAGTGATTAAGGGGGACGGGTCTCTTGGGGGTGGGACCATCTCTGGGCTGGTAGTCTTGGGTTCTATAAGAGAGCAGACTGAGCAAGCCAGGAGAAACAAGCCAGTAAAGAACATCCCTCCATGGCTTCTGCATCAACTCCTGCTTTCTGACCTGCTTGAGTTCCAGTCCTGACTTCCTTGGTGATGAACAGCAGTATGGAAGTGTAAGCCCAATAAACCCTTTCCTCCCCAACTTGCTTCATGGTCATGATGTTTGTGCAGGAATAGAAACCCTGACTAAGACAGTAGGGCAACCAGGAAACCAAAACAGGCTGTAGCTTTCAGAAAGCTGGAAGCCAAGAATCTAAATGTCTTCACTGCAGAAATCACACCTTGGAGGAGATGTATAGGGTTCCCATTCAGACCTTATACCGTGTACGCAAGTGTTGGAGATATCCCAGGGCAGCCCACAGATATGTATACAAGTGTGGAGATATCACAGGGTAGCCCACAGATATGTATACAGGTGTGGAGATATCACAGGTTAGCCCACAGATATTTATACAGGTTGGAGATATCACAGGGTAGCCCACAGATATGTATACAGGTTGGAGATATCACAGGGTAGCCCACAGATATGTATACAGGTTGGAGATATCACAGGGTAGCCCACAGATATGTATACAGGTGTGGAGATATCACAGGAAAGTCCACAGATATGTATACAGGTTGGAGATATCACAGGAAAGCCCACAGATATGTATACAGGTGTGGAGATATCACAGGAAAGCCCACAGATATGTATACAGGTTGGAACTATCACAGGATCACTTTCAAATATGAATACAGAAGTACAAATATCACAGAAAAGCCCATAAATATGGACAACTCTCTTTCATGCAACAGCTAAAAAAAAGAACTTGAAAGCCTGGTATGGCTGTGCACACCTTTGATCCAGGGACTCAGGATACAGAGGCAGAACTGTGAGTTCAAGGCCAGCCTGGTCAACAAAGTAAGTCCAGGATAATAAGTGGTGGCTACACTGAGAAAAGCTGGCTCTAAACAAAACAAAACAAAAGATGTGTTCAGGGCAGAGAGCCTCATCAAAGAGCTTACTCTCTTCCAACAGAGCACACCAAATCCAGAGCCTCCTTGGCACTCCAGTCAGCCCATGCAAAGACACCAGCTCCTGATGTATTCACTGCAGGAAGAGAATGGTCAGCCAGAGGGAGATCAGAGACCCAGGAGGTGACAGGTAGTGGTGACTCATGCCTTTAGTCCTAGCACTTGGAAGGCAGAGGTAAGCAGAACTCTCTGAGTTTGAGGCCAGCCTGGTCTACAAAGTGAGATCCAGGACAGCCAGGACACAAAGAAACCCTGTCTTAACACCCTTGGCTCCTGACCTTGGTTTCTTGCAGTATGCTTACACCCTTGTCCTCCAGCGCAGGCCTCTGGGTTTGGCTCTGGTGTTGGTTGGGTGTGTTCTTACTTTGCCTACTCTACCACCAGGGGATTGTTCTGCATGGTCAGGCATGCAGGGCTTTCCCGTGCACACTCTGCTGAGCTCGCTTCCCTGGCCTGCTCCTGCCTCTCTAAAATGTTCTCTAACTGTGGTTCTGGGAGTGGAAACCTAAGTGCGCGTGCGCACTTCCGCGCCACGGAGGGCTTTTGAGTAAGAGAGCAGGGGTCACTTTGTAGGGATGTAGTGCAGTTGCGACTTGGGTTCCTGGACATTTTCCGGTCCCTTGCTCCAGCCTAACAGGAGCTGAGGGTTTGGTGCAAGGTTTTCTAAAAGTTTGCAAACCGAGTATGGGGGACCTTGGAGAGAAAGCAACATTTACCATGCTCATCGGAGACGCTAAGAAGAGTGAAGGTGGGCTTTGCCTCAAATTCTCTGGAGTTCTGTGCCTTCCCAGTGCAGCAATCATCCACCATAAAGGCAGCAGAGAGTAATCAGATAGAGACATCAAAGTCACTGTCATCCTGCTCTTCCTCTCTCTTGAGGACTTATAACTCAGGGTTATAAGTCTCCCAGGGTGTTTGGGCAGATACCACCTGCATCTGATGCCTCAACTGCCACCTTTCATACCAGATGCAGGAGCTGTCAAGGCAGTTACACAAGGCCCTGAGAACCACACCTGCTGATGGGCTTCAGCTTGCCCTACATCTTCTGAACCAGCACCTCATGGCCGGAGAGGACCAAGACCACTTAGTACTGCCAGCTACAAGAGGACTTCAAAACAGCCACAAGTACAGTCTAGAGCATCTGAGGGTCTCCTACTGCCTGGTTTGCAAAACCAGAGGACACTTCTCCCAGTTCCTTGGATTCAGTTTGCTGTAGACCTCGGTTACCTTGGTCCGTTCATCTGGTCAGAACCTGTACTAGCTCACCCTTGCTGGCTCTCAAGCCCTGGGTCCCTGCAATTTCACCAAGTGAGAAGAGACATGCCCAAGCCTCCCTGCCAGCACTGCAGACACATTTTGCTCCTACACAGATTCAAGAAAACCTCCAGCCTGCAAATATCCATGAATAGTCCACCTTGTGCTTGTGAGGTTTGCAAGGTGCCTGGGTCTCACCAGGGTACCCAGCTGCAGGAGCTGGCTCTGCATACCCAGGAGCCCAGGAGGTTCTGATACCTGTCACTGTCCCAGAGAAGGATAAGAACTCAGAAGCTGAGGTCAAAGTTGACAGCAGAGAGGACCTGCCCTCCTCTTCGTCCTGGCTGTCCTCTGGGGGCCTCTGCTCATCTCAGTCCCAGCTCTCTATGACCCCAGTTCCTAGGGTGGCCTTTGCTCATCTGACTCCCAGCTCTCGATGACCCCAGTTTCCAGGGTGAAGCCACAGCTTACTCTGGAGGCTGTAGACCATACTACTGCCCTGAGCTGCCTGCAGGCCTTGAAGTGAATGGTGCCCTGTTAATGTGACCACAGTGACTTCCTGCTCAGCAGGTCTGCTGATTGTACAAATAAGGGCTGGTATGGGAGCAGGGTTATAGCCATTTCCCACCTTTGCAGACATTCTGGGAAAGAAGCAGACAGTGCCTGAGACCTTAGTCACCTGAGCCCTGACCTTCATGTGGGTCAACACATGAAGTGCTTCCTGCACTTGTCAGGAATGCCACCCCACATTGCCTGGGTGAGCATCCTAACTCCCCAAGAGATGTCTCAATGCTTTCCTTAGCATTTCAAAGCAGTACTCTGAGGTCTGAGGTCTTGAGTGTGCATAGGAATCTATGCAGTGAGCCAGAGGCCAGAAACTAAAGGAGGGAGTTGACTCCAGATGTGGACATGGGTTCTGAGGGAGAATCCCAGACAGGCTGGCCTCAGACATCTGTGCATTTATGGGAAGCACAGGGATGCCTGGAGAGGGTCAGAGAGTTTCTGAGTGCATTGGAGGCAACAGACAAATCCATCCAGGAAAAGGAGAACCAAACTGAGCAGCAGCTGAAGCCATTATCTGATCCAGGATGGAGAGCCCAGAGGGGGAAAGAAACAGCCATGTTCACGGACTCAAAGACAAGAGGAAGCAGGAAGGCTAGAAAGGGAGAGCAACAGGCTACATTGATTGTGTGTGTGTGTGTGTGTGTGTGTGTGTGTGCGCACTTGTGTTTTAATATGTGTGTGTGTTCATTATTATGTGAGTATGTGAGTTTGTGTGTGGGTGTGTATTGAGTGAGTGTATGAATGTGTGTGTGTGTGAGTTTATGGGTGTGAGAGAGTTTGTGTTTGTGATTGTGTGAGTGTGTGTGAATGTATGTGAGTTTGTGTTTGTGATTATGTGTGTGAAAGTATGTGAGTATGGGTTGGTGATCGTGTGAGTTTGAGTGTGAGTGTGAGTGAGTGTGTGAGTGTGTGTGTGTGCATGTGAATGTGCGTGAGTTAGTTGTGAATGTGTTTGTGAATGTGTGTATGTGAGTGTGTGTATGTAAATGTGTATAAATGTGTGTATATAAGTGTATTTGTGAATGTGTGTGTGTGAATGTGTGTATGTGTGACTGTGTATGAGTGTGTGTGTGTGTGTGTGAATGTGTGTCTGTGCCTGTGCTTGTATGAATGTCCATGTACTTATATAAGAAGAAGAAGACTAATAGAGTACTGGATGAATGGCTTTTAGTGTTAAAAGACCTCAGAAGGAAATATTGGAGTAGTTGGCTATTCTGGGCAACTTAGAGATCAGGACAATGATGAAAACATCTTCCCATTTCTCAGAAGACAATGCAGGCATGGGATGCACACAGTAACAAGGCCCCTGAGAGGTTGAAGAGAAGTCATGCTAACAAGGAAGGATGATGCAGCATGAAGGAAATATGAAGAAGCTGACAGTCTGGTGCTGCTGAGCAAGACTGTTATTTCCCCAGTGCAGGTGGAACCTGACGGGAGACTTTTAGGACCCCCTGTAGAACTAGCACAAGGCAGTTTGGACCCATATTATTTTGTTGTTGTTGTTGTTTGTTTGTTTGTTTGTTTGTTTATGTATTTAGAACACAGATTCCTGAGCAGTCTGGCTTGGCAGTGTGAGCTAACCCTAAACCACTACAGGTGAACACAGACTCCTAGTCTCTGCTTGTGGGAAAAAGTGTGGTGCTTGCTGGTCAAAGCCTCCTGCTTTTTTTTTTTTTTAACATATTTTTTCAATTAGATATTTTCTTCCTTTACATTTCAAATGCTATCCCAAAAGTCCCCTCTACCCTCCCCTCGCCCTGCTCCCCTACCCACTCACTCCCACTTCTTGGCCCTGGCTTTCCCCTGTACTGGGGCATATAAATTTTGCTAGACCAAGGGGCCTCTCTTCCCAATGATGGCTGACTAGGCCATCTTCTGCTACATATGCAGCTAGAGACATGAGTTCTGGGGGTACTGATTAGTTCATTTTGTTGTTCCATCTATAGGGTTGCAGACCCCTTCAGCTCTTGGGTACTTTCTCTAGATCCTACATTGGGGGCCCTGTATTCCATCCTATAAATGACTGTGAGCATCCACTTCTGTATTTGCCAGGCACTGGCAAAGCCTCCTGCTTTAAAGAAAACATCTCTCCACTGCATTCCAGACCACCTGACACCCATCATAGTGGGGCCAGGTATGGAGGTAGGAGGGAGAAAAACAACTGCTCTAACCCTGAAGGTTTCCACTCTGATTACCACCTGACATTCTGGGCAGGGCTCAGATAGAGGATGCTATCTATACACAGGGTTCAGTGCAGAAAGAGGAGTCAGGACAAAGTTCCAAGTCCCGGAAGTGGCTGTCAGGGTCTGAGGCCTGAAGGCAGGGATTAGGTTGGGCTGTACAGAACTATAGTTTCACTTTTTGCTCTCTGTACCATTGTCAGATTCTTTTCAAAGGCCTTGCACTCCTGTTGAGAGCAGGTACTTAGAAGATGCAATAAAACTCTCTGAGATTGCAAGTTACAAAGTCCAGGACTTTATACAACTTCGGATTTCCCTAACATGAGGATGGGGACCATGGTGCCTGGCACCCTCCTGATCCTCCTGGCTGCCTCACCAGGCCAGACCCAGACCTGCCCGGGTGAGTGCTGGATGAGGAGGGAAACAGCCTTTTAGGGGAGGGGCGGAGGTCCACCCTCCACCAGACCCTCCACCACTTCTCCACTCAAGGCCCTAGACCTGAGTCCTTCTACTTCCCTGGCCTGCGCACCTGGCCGGGTTCTGGGAGGAGGTCGGAGTCTCACCACATGCCGCCCCCAGGCTCACACTCGCTGAGGTACTTCTACACCGCCTTGTCCCGACCTGCAATTAGCGAACCGTGGTACATAGCTGTGGGCTACCTGGATGACACTCAGTTCGTGCGCTTCGACAGCGCAGGGGAGACTGGGACATATAAGCTACGTTCGATATGGGTGGAGCAAGAGGGGCCCGAGTATTGGGCGAGAGAGACAGAGATAGTCACAAGCAATGCACAGTTTTTCCGAGAGAATCTGCAGACTATGCTGGACTACTACAACCTGAGTCAAAATGGTGAGGAACCCCCCAAATCTAAGAGTCTGTCCCCACTCCTCTCCCTCTTATGCAAGACACCTAATCATGGGGTGCAAAAGGGACCGGTTTCCCTTTCAGTTTGGAGAATTCCTAGGGTGGGCGGGCCTGACTAGGAGAGGGGGGCCAGACTCTCACACCATCCAGGTGATGTATGGCTGTGAGGTGGAGTTGTTCCGGAGCCTCTTCCGCGCTTATGAGCAGCATGGCTATGATGGCCAAGATTACATCGCCCTCAATGAAGATCTGAAAACGTGGACAGCAGCAGACATGGCAGCAGAGATCACCAGAAGCAAGTGGGAGCAGGCTGGTTATACAGAGCTCCGTAGGACCTACTTGGAGGGCCCATGCAAGGATTCCCTGCTCAGATACTTGGAGAACAGAAAAAAGACACAGGAGTGCACAGGTGGGTGGCTGCAGGCAACTCCATCTCCCTTTGCCTCTGTACTGAGTTCAGTCCAGAGAGAGCAGAAACTCACTAGCTGGGAAAACTCCCATCTCTTTTTCTTTTTTCTTTTTGTATTTTTGTTTGCTTGTTTGGTTGGGTTTTTTGTTTTTTAATTTTAAAAGGTGACAACAGAAAAATAACGTATGAAAATTACACAAACCAATGGCTATACCCAGCTCAGTGAGCTTGTAAACAGTTAGAATCGCCACTTTGGACCAGTAGAGAACATGAATTTTACATATTTTCCATTAAATATACTCATGGCTATCCAACATCGACCCCAGGGGTGCAGGTCAGGGAGAGAGAGACAGAGTCAGAGACTCACAGACACAGAGAGACAGAGGCAGAGGCAGAAAGAGATAGAGACACAGAAAACAGAGAGAATCAGTGGCAGAATTAGAAGTAGCTATCAATTATTCCCTGCCATTATCCATCGTGTACTTTACCTACATTTAGTCCTTGCTCATCTCCAAATATTAGCCTTTCCTGATTTCATTATGTCATGTTGCAAGTAACAACAGGTACATTTCTTAACAAGTATACGGTTTTTTGGTTCTTTTGTTTGTTCTTTCGTTTGTTTGTTTTGCTAAATTACCTCTATGAGCAAAAAAGACTGCAGTTTTACTTCCTGTTGTTGTTCTGAGATTGGGTGACTTCGTTTAATATTGTATATTCAAAGTTCATCAATTTTCCTAGATAATTGTGTGATTACATTGTGTAGGGCTCAACAGGATTCCACTTTATATATATATACCACATTTTGTTAGTCACTTAAGTGAATAATGGGTTGCTTTACTGCAATAGCTAAGATGTCACACTCCATATCAAGGAAGAGAGTAGAGAGTGGACAGTTCTTTCTTTCTTTTTTTTTAAGATTTATTTATTTATTTATTATACATAAGTACGCTGTAGCTGTCTTCAGACACACCAGAAGAGGGTGTCAGGTCTCATTACAGGTTGTTGTGAGCCACCATATGATTGAGGGAATTTGAACTCAGTACCTTCGAAGAGCAATCAGTGCCCTTACCCGTTGAGCCATCTCACCAGCCCTGGTAGTTCTTTGTTATTCGTGATCTTACCAGCAATACTGGGTGTCTCTTCATTTGACACAATGTTCCAGCCTCTTCAGTGTTCCTTTCTCTTCAATATGGGAGGGGGAGAGCACTCCTGTGTTTCCTGACTCTCTCAGAGACTGCCTCTCCCAAGGGAGCACCTTTGTCTCTGGACAGTTCAGAGTCTCTTCAGGATGAAAAGGGAGAAGAGAAGGTTCCTGAAAGAACAGAAAACATTTCCCATGAGTCTGCTGTCCTTTAGAGCCATGGCTTCTCTCAGTCCTTGTTCTCTGCCCACACCCAACCTCTGTGATGTGTGACGTCAGTGGTGCTGAATCTCTGCGCTACCCAGACAGAAGCAGACGTCCCTTTTTGCCTCCTGGGACACCTAGCTCCTCCTGGGCACAAGTTCTGGAATTTTCAGAGCATTGTATGTAACCTACTGGGGAAATTTGACCCTTGTTCCAGTCATTTCCTTCCCAGGTGGCCTCACAGACACTTCTGGAGTCACCAGGAAAGATATTTGATGCCCAAACCTTCCAACTCTTCTCCTCGGATCCTCCAAAAACACACGTGACCCATCACCCCAGACCTGAAGGTTATGTCACCCTGAGATGCTGGGCCCTGCGCTTCTACCCTGCTGACATCACCCTGACCTGGCAGTTGAATGGGGAGGAATTGATTCAGGACACGGAGCTTTTGGAGACCAGGCCTGCAGGGGATGGAACCTTCCAGAAGTGGGCAGCTGTGGTGGTGCCTTCTGGGGAAGAGCAGAAATACACATGTCATGTGTACCATAAGGGGCTGCCTGAGCCTCTCACCCTGAGATGGGGTAAGGAGGGTGTGGGTGCAGAGCTGGGGTCAGGGAAAGCTGGAGCCTTCTGCAGACCCTCAGCTGGTCAGAGTTGGGAGTTGAGATCATGTTGCTCATTTTCCCCTCCTGTCCTTACCCTTCCCTTCCCAGAGCCTCCTCAGTCCAGTATGCCCAACAGGACCACTGTTCGTGCTCTCCTTGGAGCTATGATCATCTTAGGTTTTATGAGCGGAAGTGTTATGATGTGGATGAGAAAGAACAAAGGTATGGAAGAGTCTGTGGCTGGGAGCCTTATGATTGTAAACCAATACGCACACACTATATGCACAAGAGTTCCCATCTCTGGGTCTGTTTGCAGACACTCACCTTACAATAAAAGACAGATTCATAATGGTAATGGGGGTTCTGCACAGGATTCTAAATGACCTCTCAGAGGTCAGAGGGCAAGGCTCTTGCTAAACACTACAGCTCTCCAGGCTGGCCTTGTTTCATCCCCTGCATATAATGTCCATGGCGCAGAACTTCCTTGGTCTCTCATATCTTTTTTTTTTTTTTAAACAGGTGGAAACGGAGACGATAACACTGCTGCATATCAGAATGAGAGGGAACACTTGTCCCTGAGCCCTCGGGCTGAATCTGAGGCACTCGGGGTGGAAGCTGGGATGAAGGATCTTCCTTCTGCCCCACCATTGGTCTCCTGACAATGTCTTGTTACTTCTTCTACTGCAGGCAAGGACAGCTTCTGTCTTGTCTCTGGAGACTTGAAAAGGTGACACCTGGGAGCCTGGGATTGGGGCTGAGGCAAACTGGAAAGGACTCGGTCACTTGGCCTTTCATAATTAAACCTTTGAATGAGAGGAAAGCCTTTGAGATGTTTTCACATTGACTGCCCTGACTCTTGTTCTTCATCTTGGGACAGCTGCCACATAGGACCAAGTCACAAGTTCTGACTTCTGAACAGTGAAATCACTTTGGGCAGCAGTGTCTGCGTTTTATGCTTTTGACTATGCATACAATGGGAAAATCTGGAGAGCACAGCCTGCCCCTGCACACCAAGACTCAGACCCTACATTAGCTGTCATCCCTTGCACAGCCAACCTTCCTGGTCCTCAGGCATTGGGGGACATCTTCATCCTGTCAGCTCCACGCTGTCCTGGACGTGTGTCTCCTCACACGCCACAGTGTATCTCCTCATTTCCACACTGAACATGGGAATCTGAAGGTGGAAGTCAGGCAGTTATGGTGTAGGCCATTAATCCTAGCACTTGGGAGGCAGAGGCAGGCAGATTTCTGAGTTCGAGGCCAGCCTGGTCTACAAAGTGAGTTCCAGGACAGCCAGGGCTACACAGAGAAATTCTATCTTGAAAAAAAACAAAAAGGGAAAAAAGAAAAAAAAAAAGAATCTGAATGTGCAGGCTGGAGAGATGGCTCAGTGGTTAAGAACACTGAGTGCTCTTCCTGAGGACCTGATTTCAATCCCCAAAAACCACATGGTGGCTCACAACCATATGCAATAGCATCCAATGCCTTCCTCGGGTGTGTTGGAAGACACCTACAGTGTATTCACCTACATGAAATAAATAAATCTTAAGAAAAGTATGAGTGTGAACTCCTTGACCTGAGCAGTTCACTTGTGGGTAAATTTAAGGATTGAGAATATCTGAGTATTGTGGAGGAAATAAATGGAGGACCTTCCAGAATCTGTGTTTCTTGTGCTGAGTATGTCAGGTGGGGCAGGAGTCCTCTGGCATCTGCTTGTGAATGGGGCTGTGCCAGGTGGAGCTCAGTCCATGTGCACGTCCTTGCTGGTCTGGTCATTCCTCAGCTATACCTCCGTGGTATTTGTCACTTAATAGAGTCACTGGATGACAGACTCTGATCATAGGAACACAGGCATGGCCTTAGCTTTCTCTTATGACCAGGACTATGAGCCCCTAAGACTGTACTAGGCCTGTTGTGCAGCTGAGAAACTGACATTACCAGTGAAGAAATTTCTGGAGAGTAGTGGTGAACACCTTTAATCCCAACATTCAGGAGACAGGCAGGAAAACCACTGATTTCTAGGCCATCCTGGACACTCAGGGTGACACAGAGAAACCCTGTCTCCAAATTGGGTACCTGGGAGCAGGGTATCCCTGTGTCCAGCCTGACCATGCAGATTGTAGGCAGAAAGTAGATTTTGGGTTTTGGATTAGAAGAACGTTGCATGCATGAAGCAAGGCTTATAGAGCCAAGCTAGTGGAGGCCTGAGAGGCAGAGCTGAGGGCAGGTTGACCTTTGTGGGCCCAGGTAATGAAGCTTAAAAGGGGAAGAATATCAATAAAGTGGTTTGGAAACTCATTCTTGTATTGTTTTGGAGAAGACAGTGGCTGTTTTCTGTCCTTGAGCAAAAAGTCTGTCTGAAATTAAATCAGAGTTTTAGATTAAGGGCCTTGGCAGAGGAGAATCAGGAGAGTCTAGTATTGCCTGTGTTGCTTATTTATTAATGGCCACTCCCATGCACCTGTCTAATGGAAATGAGCAGGGTACATAAGGAAAATGCACAAAGTACAGTTTGAAGAGAAAAGAACCACTAAGTAGTGCTCAGAGGAATAACGTTTAAAGAAAATCTACTGCTAAGTGGAAGAAAGGGACAAGCCACACACAGCTATGCTTTCAACCTGTAATTGAAAATTAAAGAAAAGCTTAAACAGTGAAGAAAACCACCAAAACCACAAAACTGGTCAGGAGATGAATGAATGTGGGGGCCACGTTCTAGCTCCAGCAAGCAGCAGAACTTGGCAGCTTTATTCTGGCTTATGGAATCTCCCTATGTTTGTGTGTCCAGAGTGTCCCTCCATAGAGGCCCAGAGAGGCCATTGAGCAAAGCTGGGGGAGTGAATGCTGGATTTCACGGGAGAACCCAAGATTGGGAGATGCCAGTCTTCCTGTATTCCCAAGGAGAGCTGCTATTATGTGTGAACCAGCCTGAAAGAGCTGAAAGAGCCAACACAGCTGACAGGAGCTGGAGATCTGGAGAGAGCTTTGGCAGCAGACATGGAGATGAGTGTGCAGTTTGCCCAGCTGGTTTTTAGTCTGTGATCCAGGGTTTCCTCACTTTGCTCTTTCCCTTCCTTTTGAAACACAAATGTACATCCTTTGCCACTGTATATTTCAACTATGCGACCTGGTTTTATTTTCTTATAGAGGGGTTGCAGTTAAGAGATTGTGTTGAGCCTCAGAAGACAATATAAACCTTGAAGTTTTAAAGTGTTGAGACTGACAGGTTATGCAGACTTTTGAAGGTGGACTGAATTCCTTTTACATTCTGTTATGGCTACACTCCTATGGGGCCAGGTAGTGGAATATGGTAGTTTGAATGAAAATGGCCCCCATTGGCCTATAGACTTGAATGCTTGGTCATTAGGGACTGTCACTATCTAATGGATTAGGAGGTATGTCACTCAGGGTGGTCTTGGGACAGAAACTGCCTGAGGAACCAGATGTGGAACTCCCAGCTACTGCTCCAACACCATGTCTCCCTAGATGCCAGCCTGCTTCCCTCCATGAGGGCAATGGACTAAACCCCTGAAACTGTAATTAGGTCCCAGTTAACTGATTTCTGTTGTTGTTGATGATGATGTTGTTGTTGTTGTTGTTGTTGTTGTTGCCATGATCCTGGTGTCTCTCTAGAGCAAGAGAACAATAACTAATACACAAGTTGACTGTAGAAAGATATTGTAAAGACCTTTCAGTGAAAACTGAGAAACTTGTATCTTCTTTTTTGTATTGAATTTTTGCTGTTTTTTTTTTTTTTAAACTAACACCTTGCAAAAAGAAGATCACTAAATGTCCATCTGACTCACAGGATGCTGAAGTAACATTGTAGTTAGAATGGGTATTCACATATTTGCAGCTCTGCCCTTGATTCCATCCTCTCAGGTGGTCAGGACCTGCTAACTTCCTTTTCCTGACAGAGAGAGACTGATAGTATTGTCATGTTCTTGTATTAGATCCTGAACATACTGCACACATTCTGTAATATTCTATCATTCTCCCTCTCCCTCTCCCTCTCCCTCTCCCTCTCCCTCTCCCTCTCCCTCTCCCTCTCCCTCTCCCTCTCCCTCTCCCTCTCCCTCTCCCTCTCCCTCTCCCTCTCCCTCTCTCTTGGCCAGGTTTAGGTAAGTAAGCTGCTCTCAAAAGTGAGCAGTCTCAAAAGACATCTAGGTAAATAAGGGACAGAGGACTCTTGGGGCCAGCCAGCCAGATCCTGAGTCCTTTCCAGCTGCCATATGAAGAAACCTTATCTCATGTGACCCCAGCTCTAGAGAAGCCTTGAGAAAACACAGCAAGAAGAAAACAGGACCTGAGAGAGCTCCTGAGCCAGGGTCACCAAGGACTCTTGATGTCACACACTGTGGGAAGTATCAGTGGTTGCAGTCTCCAGATGCTGAGCTTGGCTGCTTTGCTGCAGTGCAGCAGATAACTGAGAAATGCAGTTCTCCAACAATCTTCCTGGGGAAGTCAGAGAACTCTGAGCTAAATCTACAGTGCCCAAAGATGAGGAATAATCCTAATCTGCATTTCTATCTGCACTAAGCTACTATAGGGCAAACTTCTTAGCATTTTATTTCAATTATAAGTGTTCGAAGCAAAGTCTTAGCCCAGGCATGGGTGGGCAAGCCCAGGGCCCTGGATTCTCATTCCCCAGTTTCACTTCTGCTCCTAACCTGGGTCAGATCCTTCTCCTGGACACTAACGACTCGCTCTCAGATCACACACAACACACACACACACACACACACACACACACACACACACACACACACACACACACACACCATTGGATAGCAAGATTCTGGGAAGCCAAACACCATGGCCCAGGGCACTGGTTGTGAAGTCCTGGCAGATCGTGGAATTCAGACCTGCCCTGATTGCCAGCTGGGGGCAATGGCGCAGTGACCTGCTGCCCTGGCCAGGACACAGACCCATGAGGGTGAGTGCGGGGTCAGGAGGGAAATGGCCTCTGCAGAGAGGGGCAGGGACAGCACCGGGGAAGTCGAGTCCCCGCGTCACCCACAGGACCCTCCGCCCCTTCTCCACCCGTGTCCCGAGCCCCGCGCCCTGCTCCCTTCCGGATCTGCGCACCAGCACGGGATCCGGGGAAGAGGTCGGGGTCTCACCACGCGCCGCCCCCAGGCTCACCCTCGATGCGTTATTTCTCCACTGCCATGTTCTGGCCTACCCATGGGAAGACCCGGTACGTGGAAGTCGGCTACATTGAGGACAAGCAGTTCATGCACTTCGACAGCAACGGGGAGAATCCCAGGTAAGAGCCGCGCGTGCCTTGGATGGATCTCTAGAGCCTGGAGTATTGGGAGCTACAGACAAAAGTCACAGAGGGCCATGAGAAGAGTTTCCAAATGAATCTAAGGACCCTGCTTGGCTACTACAGCCAGAGCAAGGGTGGTGAGTGACCCCAGGTCGGAAGTCACACTCAGGGGCTAGAGAAGACCTGGGTCCCAAGTCCGAGGAACTCCCAGAACTTGAGGGTCCCGCTGGGACCCAAGACCTGGGACCCACTTCCACTTTTAGTTTAGGGGATTCCTAGGACGCGAAGGGCAGGAGGGGCTGACCCGAGGTCCCACAGGCTCTCACAGGTTCCAGTGGAGGTATGGGTGTGACATGGGGTCGGACCTGATGCCTATGACAGCCCCGATTACATCGCCCTGAACATTGACCTGAAAACGTGGGGGCGGGGGACATGGAGGCGCTCATCACCCCACGCACATGGGAGCAGGCTTTTGAGGCAGAGCATTACAAGACCTACCTGGAGAGCACCTGGGTGGAGTGGCTCCAAAGATACCTGGAGCACATGAAGGAGATGCTGCTGCACACCGGTTCAGGGGTCACAGGCAGCTCCTCCCTCTGCCCTTGAGTTGGGGCTCAGTCCTGGGGATGAGGAAACCCTCACCTGGGGTGATGCCCTTGTCTCTTCTTGTTTTTACAATCTTTTTTTTAAGTGACCAAAAAAAAAAAAAAAATCACACATTGAAATTAACCAGAACAGAAGCCATACATCTCAGTGAATTTCTATCCAGTTAGAATAGCCATTCTGAACCGCTGAATTTTCACTTTGAATTATTAAATGTAAACCCAGTACCAACAGGCAAAGAAAAAAGAAAGAGGAGGGAGGGAGGGAGAGAATCCATGACAGAGGTAGAACTAGAAAACAAATGGCTTCTTACCCTGTCTCATACCTCAAGGTGACTATCTGCATTCTGTCTCTTCTTGTCTCTCAATATTTACCTTTCTTGTTTCCTTTTGGCCATGTTATACTGTATACATGTATATATACAATTGGTTACATTTATACATATGTTTTCTGCTATACCCCACACATAAGGAAAGGCTATGTAATTTTCTTCCAGTCCCTGTGTAATCTCAATAACACTATATATGCTAAGTTCACCCATTTGCCTTGGTTGTTTGTGATTACATTGTTTAGAGCTGAATATTATTCCATAGCCTTGACATTTCATGTCCAGCACCTCTACCACATGCCTTTGATTTTCCTGTCTATTTTTGGCCAGTTTCAGCCTATTCCTGTCACTAGAGCTCTGCAGTATAACTTGGGGCTGGGATTAAAACACCTCCAGTTCTTACTCCTGAGATTGGCTCTGAATGGTCTTTTAAATTATTTACTAAACATATCAAATTAATGAGAGTCTAATAGTAGTGCATTAAGTCTGTAGGTTACTTTGGTAGAATGGCCATTTTCACAATATTACCTCTGCCAGTCCTGGAGCAAGGGCTTTAGGTCCAGCATCTGACATCCTCCTAGGTGATTTCCTACTACAGCACGTTGAAGTTTGCGAGGTAGACTTCTATCATTTCCTTGATCTGATAGATCCCTGAACTCTTAATTCTTTGAGAGTTATTGTGAATGGCATGTTTCTCCCAATGTCCTCCTCTGAGAGTGCACTGTTGTACAAGTGAAGGCTACTGTTATTACACTGATTTTGTGTCCTTAAACAATAAGTGTTTCTTAGGTCCAGGAGCTTTCCTGTGGCTCAACTGAGTTTTTAAGTAAAGATTCCTCTTGTTTGGAACAATACATAATGTGGCTTTTTCCTTTCCTTTATTTAGCCCTTTTATGTCTTTCTTTTGACTATTTCTGAAGCAAATGTGAAATTATCACTGTCTCAAAGGAGATACTGAAGAATCAGACATTCTTGCCTGATTCTGACTTGAGACCGAACTCAGGCTGTGTTTCCTCTGACACAGCTTTCCTCTCCCCACCCCCAACCCCCCTCCTCCTCCTCCTCCTCTTCTAATTATTCTTTTTCTCTTCTCTTCTCTTCTCTTCTCTTCTCTTCTCTTCTCTTCTTCTTCTTCTTCTTCTTCTTCTTCTTCTTCTTCTTCTTCTTCTTCTTCTTCTTCTTCCTTCCTTCCTCTCTCTCTCTCTCTCTCTCTCTCTCTCTCTCTCTCTCTCTTTTTCACATGGGAGGAGGAGAGTTTTCCTGGAACTCCTCACCCTTATCCCAGGTCTTATCATTTTCTCAGGAAAGCTCAGAGTGTGTATCATGAGCGAAGGACGGAAGAGCCTGAAATAACCAAGTCAGTTAACCTCCCATCTGCAGTCCTTGGGAGCCATGGCCTTGCTCAGGACCCATTCTCAGCCCACACACAAGCTCTTTGGAGTCTGACTCCAGTGAAGCTCAGGCTCTGGATCACCTGGTCAGGGAAAAAGTCACTCTTTCTACTGCACACTTAAGAGTCAATGACCATGGGCTGGTTAGCCCAGATCTAGAATTCTGCAAACATAACATTATCCATAATAATGTGTCTAAGCTACGGAGGACTTTCACCTCTACCACACCTGATTAAGTCCATTCTCAGGACAGTCTAAGCTACCGAGGACTTTCACCTCTACCACACCTGATTAAATCCACTCTCAGGACAGTTTTATGGACACTGATAGAGGCACTAGAAGAAAGAAAAATGCCTGACATTTCTAACTTTGGTCTTCAGACCCCCCAAAGACAAAAGTGAAACATCACCCCAGACCTGAAGGTGATGTCACCCTGAGGTGCTGGGCCCTGGGCTTCTACTCTGCTGACATCACCCTGACCTGGCAGTTGAATGGACAGGATCTGACTCAGGACATGGAGCTTGTGGAGACCAGACCTGCAGGTGATGGAACCTTCCAGAAGTGGGCAGCTCTGGTGGTGCCTTCTGGAGAGGAGCAGAGATACACATGTCATGTGGACCATGAAAGGCTGCCTGAGGCCCTCACCCTGAGATGGGGTAAGGAGGGTGTAGGTATACAGCTGGGGTCAGGGAAAGCTGGAGCCTTCTATAAACCCTGAATAAGGTCAGGGTTGATGGCAGGAGACATGACCCTCACTTTCCCTTCCTTGCCCTTTCCTTCCCAGAACCTCCTCAGTCTATCATCCTCATTAGAACCATTGTTGGTGCTGTCCTTGGGGCTGGAAAAGATGTGTCAGGGAGCAACCAGGCCTAGTGACCGTCCACCCAGCATAGAGCAACCAGGACTGGTCACACAACAAGGCCTGCCCAGGGCACAGCTGTGCTCACCATCAAGCCTGGCTTTCCTGGTATTCTTCCAGCCAAGTCTTCCCTGCTGCATTGCCTCCCCTGTTATCCACACACCCCTGCTGTCCCTAACTCCCACTCCCCACCTCACCATGACAACATGGAATACCTTCCTCTCCTCAGAGCTGCTCATCCTGCCCATGCTCAATCAAGGCTTCGGCCTCCTTCATTAATGCCACCAGACCCCCAAAGGGGGGAGACAGCAACTCCTCAATGAACTCCTAGAGAGAAGTGCAAGCATACACAGTGTCAGACTCCTGGGAGCAAAGGACCCCCATTTTGGACAGTGATGTCTAATGATCTGCCAGGCAGCAGCCTCTGTGAGCCTTCCACCTTAGGTAGTGATGTCACAAGGTGCAGGAGATGTCCCCAAGGATTTCCTCTAGAACCAAGAACCAATAAGCTAGCCAATCAGGGAACAGTGCTTGCCACTGGTCCCCAGAACACAAGGTAGAAGAAGGTAGAAAAGAGCCCACTCTTAGAAGTTGTGACCTCTGACCTCTATGAGCTTCAGATGTGCCTGTGAGAGCTTACAAGTGCATACACACAAACAGAATGCACATACACACAGGGCTATAGTGCATTCACATACACACATACACACAAGGCTACAGTGCATTCACACACATAAACACAGGGCTATAGTGCAGGCACACACATACACACAGGGCTATAGGGCACATACACACCGAGCTGTAGTGCATGCACACACATGTGAGGTGTGGCCTTGATACAGAAAGTGTTGCACTGGAAACAGGCTTTGAGGTTTAAAATCCCATGCCAGCCCAGTCTTGGTCTGTCTGCTGCCTATAGGTCAGGATGAGCTCCCAGCTACTGCTCCAGCCCCATGCCTGCCTGCCTGCTTGCTGCCCTGATCCCCAGCATGATGAGAATGGACCAAGCCACTGAAATTGTAAGCAAGCCCCGATTAAAGGCTTTCTATTTCAGAACTGCCTTGGTCATGGTGGCCCTACACAGCAATAGAACAGTGCCTAAGACTCATCCTATCATTTCCGAGTCTCTGTCATCTAAGTCCCCATCCATCCAGTAGTCACCTCACCTAGAAGTAAGATGGACCCTAATGCTCATTAAGACCAGACACAAGGCACCCTCCCTGTCCCTCTGCTGATGTCACTCTCCAGCTCAGCTCTGACTCCTCAGAGCAGACCAGCCCTGTGGTAAACCTAGACCCACCCACATTCCAGAACCAGGGGTCTCCCAGCCTGCCCTCAGACACTCAGCACCAGCAGCTAAATCTTCACCAGCCACAAATGGGACACATTACCACTGTTGCCCTCACCCACTTTCTCTTCCATTCTTGCTCAGAAGCAGCCTTTTTATAGGACCCTCCATATACAGTAAATCTCACTTCTGAGCTGTGTTGGGGGTGTGATTTTTGAGGCATTCCTTGGCTCTCTGAATGCCACAGAGATCCCAAAACCTAACATTGGTGCCGAGGTTTGGTAGGCTGTCTGCAAGCCTGTGCACCCCTTGGAGGACCAAAGCTCTTCAGGGACTTTATACCTTATCTCCAGTCCACCCACAGCAGACCCACCTTCTGTTCCTCCATCATCACCAGCACCTGGTGAGTGGCCCCTCTCAGTTGGCCCCAGTGCTTCCCTGAGTCTTGGTACTCTAGGAGGTGGAGGTACCCATCCCTGCTCTGGACCTTTTCCCCTCGGTTGGGTTTTATTTTGAGCAATACTTTTTTTCTACTACCTGCTCTGTCTCTCTTTGTTCTTCCTGTACCTGTACATTGTGAGTTTCCTTGCCTCTCACACATAGAGTAGAATGTGGGTGATTCTAGGATTACCAACAAGGCTGGTCTGCTCTGAAGAGTCACAACAGAGCTGGAGAGTGATATTGCATAGCTATAGAAATTCCGTTTACAAGAATTTGGTTTTATAACCCTCTCTCTCTACCTCCATGGAATCCGGTTTTATTACAACATCTTAGCCTCAGTACAGATGAATGGGTAAAAATTTGGTGCAATTGATTTCCAACATTTCCCAAATAATAGCAACTGCCACTGCACATAGAAGTGATCTGAAAGCTGAAGGTTGGCAGCCCCATAGGAGGAACAACACTATGAACTAACCAGTACCCCCAGAACTCCCTGGGAATAAACCACCAATCAAAGAAAAAACATGGTGGGACTTGTGGCTTTAGCTGCATAAGTAGCAGAAGATGGCCTAGTCAGTCATCGATGGGAGGAGAGGCCCTAGGTCCTGTGAAGGCTCTGTGCCCCACTATATGGGAATTCCATGACCAGGAATGGGAGTGGGTGGTTGGGGAGCAGGGGGAGTGGGTAGGGGATAGGGGATTTTTGGAGGGGAAACTAGGAAAGAGGATAACATTTGAAATGTAAATAAAGAAAATATCTAATAAAAAATATATATTTATAAAAAGAACTGATCCCCAAATATCTTATGTCCAAACTTTCTCCACCTTTTACTTTCTCTATATTTTACTCCTAAAAGTATTTTATCTCTACAATTTCTCTGTGTTTTGCTCTCAAAAACTCTCTTTAAAACTACGGTGTAAACTAAGTCCAAATTTATAAGTTCATTGGGTTTATTTTAAAATCGATAAAGTATATAACAAAATTTGGCTTTAAACTTAAAACTAAAGGTGATATTTGAAATCCATATACAGGTAATCTTAATTTGTCGCAATATAGCATATTTGATTCAACTCTATGTGTAGGTATATGTAACTTGGATTCAGGTTTTTCTATTGCCAAAAAAACCCAAAAAACAAAAAATAAAACCTACTAAAAATATAATCTGCCAAAAACAAAAACAAAAAACCCCGAGAGTTAGGGCTTGGGCAGGTGTTGCTTCTCCCCTTCCAGGTGAATAAAAGCATCCAACTAAGGAATCTGGAGACCACTGGGCAAATGAAACAGCTGAAGAAAAAGATGGTTCATCAAGAGAAAATGTCCCAAGAAGAGGAGTCAACTGGCCAAGTGGTATTGCCCACCTCCATCTTGTCTCTTCTGCCCTCTACAGACAGAAGTGGCAAATGGTCTTTATTTGATCTGAATTCAATTAAACATTAAAACTGGCTTTGGGGTTGGAACTTAGGTTTCCTTTTCTAAACCCACACATGCTTGTTAAAGGAAATTCTAAAATCTCCATCTTGGATCAGAAGAACCACTTTGTATCGGACACAGAAAAACAGAAAATAAGGGACAATTCTATTGCCACCAATCTCATAACTTTTGGTTTTCATTTACTCTCTAACACTTTTCTTAGGGTATAAATATTACCTCAAATTCTATATGAATATTGTGGATACACAAACTCTCTGTTATCATACCAGTAGTCATACAGGGTAGGAATTGATTCTATAAATGACCTTCATCTTGCTTCCTGTGTGTGTTTACAGGTTTCAGTCTGAAGCAAGTAACTAGAAACAAGGTTTGTGTACCTCTAATGTACTTAAGAGACTGTGGCTCTAAAAGCATTCTGAGATGTGCTGACTATAGCATTAAAAATGAATAGGTTTTTTAGAATTCCTAAAAGTAATCTTTTAGGTTTCTAAGAAGAAGGATGACACAGCCCACTGACTGCAAATTCACCTGGATTGTGTTAACACTAACTACTGGGATAAATTGCCCCATGCCTCTTCTGCTGCCAGGTCCTGTGCAAACAGTGGACACCTTTGGGTTGACTGCTATGTTCTATGTAGACAGGATTGCTGCTAAAGTGGCAAACACCACCCAATGATCAGCTTCAGACTACAAACTGCTCAGGATATTCAAATTCCAGAGTTCATAGGAAACTGACATGGACATTGTATAGAACTCTGAACTCAAAAATACTGAGTCCTGAGACTGCAAATTCAACCATGCCGGACATTGTGGGAAGCTTGGCAGAAATAGCTTCATTATTGAAAACAGTTTTACTGTGTTACACTTAAAATCTTGATTTTTTTTATCTAGACAAGAAGATGGGGATATTGAAATAATATGTGGATAATAGGAATCAGGGGTAAATTATTCAGTATGTTTTTATATACCACTTTGCATTTTGATACAAAATTTTTGGAGATTGTTACAAAATTATATTAGCTTACAGTGGCTTGGATCTTTGTATATTGAAACAAAATTGAGGTTGTATTTGATTACTTTCCTGGCCCACACCCATCTGTAACAGGATCAGGTGCCTGCTTCTGGTGTGTCTGAAGACAGCTACAGTGTACTCATTAAATAAATAAATAAATAAATAAATAAATAAATAAATAAATAAATCTTTTCAAATACTTAATTTCATGGGCAGTGGTGGCACAAGCCTTTAATCACAGCACTTGGGAGGCAGAGGCAGGCAGATTTCTGAGTTTGAGGTCAGCCTGGTCTACAGAGTGAATTCCAGGACAGCCAGGGCTACACAGAGAAACCCTCTCTGGGGGTTGGGCAGATCCTTTTGAGAAAACCTGAAAAACTTGTATCACCTTTTTTGTATTACAAGTTACCTTTAAAAACAAAAAAATTAAATCCTTACAGAAAGAAGATTTCTAAATATCCATCTAGCTCACAGGATGCTGAAGAAACATTGTATCTAGAGTGGGTTGTAAAAGGATCTTTTATTGTCTTGTTGTAATTGTTGTCTGGGAGACTTACTGCCTCAATCTGCTAAACTAGGCCTAGTCCTGGAAGCCTCTGGTCTCTGTGTAATTCAATCTAGGCCTAGAATGGTTTCAGTCTCTGAGACTAACTCACTATTGCTGGCCCTTTCTGAACTCTACCTGGCTGGATCATGTTCATTGGTAAAACTGAGTGACTGGGATTAAGTTTTTAAAAACAACAGACCATGAAAACAGATGTTTTAAGACAGCAACCATGTGGCTCTCCTTCATCTTGGCTGATGACATCATCAGTATGTAAGTTGCCGTATTACTGGCAGCCATCCTTACTAAGCTTAAAGAGTAGATGCCGTGTGAGTTCACCAACATCATCACTTCACCACATGTCACAATAACCATAAAACATTTTTTGTCCTCATGAGATTTCTGTATGACATTCTATCTCTTTATAGACTAAAGAAGTACCCACAACTCTCAAGTATTTCTGATTGGCATATATTTTTGTATGAAGATAAAAATTTAAGGTTACATTTGTTACAACATACTGCATATGTGATTCAACTCTGGTTTAGAATATAGTGTATGTGATAATAAAAATTTAACTTTCTAAGGATCTACTTGAATTAGCAAACACTGACATAAGATGTATGTCTATCCTGCTATGTCTTTGCTAACTGCTCAGCACCCAGATGCTATAAAATGTAGATAAGCACAACACATGTTTGATGAATAAGGAATGCATTTTATTCTAACATCTTATGTTATGAGCATATGAGCACTGTATGCATTCATGTCTTTGTGATTGTGTCAGATCCCTGGAACTATAGTTACAGACCATTGTGAGCTGCAGTGTGGTTGCTGGGAATTGAACCTGGATCCTCTGGAAGAACAGGCAGTGCTCTTCACTTCTGAGCCACCTCTCCGGCCAGTTATATTTGAATAAGGAATACTGATTAATACGTTTTATATTTCTAAGATCTACTCAACTTAACACCAATAATTGTCTAGCTTTTTGTCCTTGCTCATCTTGTCAAGGTTTATCTATTTTGAGAAACTGAGTCATAGAAAAACTATTATTCTATAATGTTAAACTATAAAAGATACCAGTCTCTTATGGACTACAGTTCAAGACATTTGTGTTTAATTTAGAGGATAAAGAATCTTCAACTCAAATCACTAAGGCTCAAACTTAACAGAGACAAAGTTATAAAATCTTGGGGCTGGAGAGTTGTCTCAGTGGTTAAGCACACTGACTGCTCTTCCAGAGGTCCTGAGTTCAATTCCCAGAAACCACATGGTGGTTCACAACCATCAGCAATAGAACTGGATGCCCTCTTCTGGTGTGTCTGGACAGCTACAGTGTACTCATATAAATAAATAAATCTTTTTTAAAAATCTCAATCTTATGTAAGTTACTGACTTACTGTACACTGTGGAGGACAATTAACACATTCAAGTTAAGATCAGGAGCACGGTTTAATTAGCCTCCGGTGTGGTTCCTAAGTTAAGCCTAAAACAAGTTACTAGAAACAGGGAAAGTTTGTTCAGTGTAGATGTCCTTAGTAGCTAACAGTCCTCAAAACTTTTCAGAGATCTGCTGAATATGGCATTTAAAATGATGGAAATAGCTTACTATGACTGAGACCCCCCAGCTACTAGAAGTGACCCCCGGGTCTTCACAGATGATGATGGGGTAGAGAAGAACTCCACTTGGAGCTTGCTTTAAAGGTGACAAAGCCAGACTGCCTGGGTGAAAATCTGCCTTTCATCTAGTCTGTCACCAGGACCCTGGACAAACTGTGGACAACTGGGGAGTTGATTGTCTTGCTTTGGATCTTCTGGACTGGGCAGAAAAGACAGAGTGATGCTTCCCTGGGTCCTCTGTTCCCAATAAAATCAGTATACCACAGTGGTTGTCTAGGTAACAGATAAGTCTGTCATTTTTAATAGATTTGGAAGCTGCTTGGTCTGTACTTCCTGCTTTCTCAGGAGAAATTCATCCTTCCCAGATCTCTGATGGTGTGGACTAGGGAGAGCTTTGTCAGTTTCTCAGCGAGCAACAGCACAGGCTTCAGGTGCTTCTCAGTTCTCTTCATGTGTAAAACTCATGGACACTTCCCTAGAGTTGCTACTGGGTCTCCACACTGATCACATTGTTACCAGGTTCTAAGGAGAGAAAAATTCACACAACAGATTTCAATGTAATGTTTTACTATTCCTTTATGTAAAGGAAATTGTTTTACCATGATTTCTCTCAGTAACCAACCTGTGACTTGTGAGTTGTGGTGAATAATTGGATAGTAAAAACTGTAGAGTTCATATAACTTCCAAAGATATGAAATGTTAAGTACGTTACAACAATCTTAAAAGTGTGCTTTGAAATCTGTGAATCATATTTATAAAGGTCAAAAGGGTGTTTTTAAAGTTTTAAGGTGTACAAAATATAAAGGGATAAGAAGGAGATTTACAATGTATGTAAAAATGAAAAATGTTTCAGATTTCTTCCCTCTCTATGCTATTGTTATATTAAGATCTAAAGAGTTCAGAGTTTTAACATTAATCACTGACGTTCTGATGAGTTATTGATCTAGTTATGATAATCAGTGATTGCTATTGTCATAGTCACAAGCTCAAGATTATGAATTTCCTATGGTTGTCTCTAAGTATAGACTTAAAAGGGCTTCTCATTGAGCTAAAAACATCTGTCCAATCTGTATATGCCCTATTCATGCTTTTACCTCAAACTCCTTTTTCAGGGTCCCCAAACTTTTACTAAGAATCAAAGACACAAGTCTGCTGCCTTTTCTACAATGAGAGTTCAGTACAGATTACACAGTGCTATGTTTACATGTCTAAACTTTATCTCATTTTATAAACTTAAAAAATTCTTTTACGGTTCAAAGAAACTACTTGAATCCACCTCTCATGATCAAAAGGACTCCAGATAAGAACTGTCAATCAACAGCCTGTTTCATCTCCTGCCTATTCAGCTTAGTCCTAAGGGTGGGGTTATCCTCTCCTTTTCTGTGGTCTTGGGATGCCCCACCCCCAACTAATAGGCCTAAAAGTTTAAAATGTTCAGCTAAGGAAAAAATTTATTCTAACCTCCTTAACTTTATCCTCTGATCCCTATATATACAGATGTGCTTCAGTAAAATGCTAGCTCCAGGTGTTTCCTCAAACTCTCCATACCAGACAGCTTCAAAGCACCTGCCCCATGATGCCCCAAGAATGCATTTGCATTCCCCTGCTGCAGATGGCCCTGCAGAGCCTGGACAGTGAGGGAACAGCATGCTTTTTTTGAACCTAGACAGCATCCAGCTTTCTTGGGTCCCCAAAATTTTTGACACCCCCCCAGTTCTATGTCTGTCTGTCTGTATATCTATAAACTACCTACCTAACTATATACCTACCTACCTACCTATCCTCAGTCTCTCCAAAATCTGATTACCCAGCTCTGAGGTAAAAAACTGTCCCTATTTCTCTCCCCATCTCCTCCCTTGCCCTGACTTTATCAGTCCCTCCCGAGGTTATATCAATATTGTCAAAATCAGGCAAGGGAGAGAAAAGTCCTCAGGACTGAGGGGCAGGGATGGAGTTGGAACCCACTGTGCTCCCATTCCTTGCATTCCAACTGTTTTTCCATGGGGCCTCCATCCACAGGGCAGGTCCCTGGCTCAGCTCAGAGGGAGGAACTCACACATGCTCCTCCCTCATCTCTCACTGAGTGACCCTGCACCAGGAGCCTGTGCTTTTGCATTTTGTCAACTCCACACAAACTGAGACATATATAAGAAGAGGATCCTGAATTGAGAAACGCTTCCATCCAGGACGCTTTTGGGGAAGTGTATAAGGCATTTCTAAAATTATTATTAATGATCAGAATGGAAGGGCTCAGCCCACTGCAGGTTGTCTTGGCAGGTGATCAGGGATTGTATAAGAAAGCAGGCTGAGCAATCCATGAGCTACAATGCTATTAGCACTGGTCCTCATGGTCTCTGCTTCAGTTCCTACTTAGAATCCTCTCTCAAGGTCCTGCTGTGAATCTCTTCAATGATAGACTGAGATGTGGAAGTGTAAACTGAAAGAAACCCTTTCTTCCTCAAGTTGCTTTTGGTCATGGGGTTTTATCACAGCAATGGAAACCCTCACTAAGACACAGGTGCACAAGGGCCTCACTCTGCTCCCTGCAGACACCACCCTCTCCTGCAGCTCAGCTCCTGTCCCTCCCTTGCCCTGGAGCAGCACTACTTTATAGCTCCTGGGGATCTGATGCCCTCTCTGACCTCCTGAGGTAGCAGGAATTATCTGGCAGGTCTCCTCTCCATTGGGTGGCAGGATCCTGGGGAAGGAACCAACCAGCTCCTCCGCGGGCATTGGTTATAAAGTCCATGCAGCCAGCGGGACTCAGACATCCAGGATCCCAGATGGAGAATATGAGGCTGCGAAGGGTGTTCCGGGTGCTGGTGGCCTCCCTGACCCTGACCGAAACCCTCGCGGGTGAGTGCGGGGTCGAGACGGAAAGGGCTTCTTCGGGGAGGGGCGGGGATGGCACCGTGGAAGCCGGGTCCCCGAGTCGCTCACAAGACCCTCCGCCCCGTCTACACCCGCATCCCGAGCCCCGCGCCCTGCTCCCCTCCCGGTCTGCGCACCCGCCCGAGGTCCTGGAAGACTACCAGGGTCTCACCGCTCGCCGCCCCCAGGCTCACACTCGATGCGGTATTTTGAGACCGCCGTGTCCCGGCCCGGCCTCGGGGAGCCCCGGTTCATCTCTGTCGGCTACGTGGACGACACGCAGTTCGTGCGCTTCGACGGCGACGCGGAGAATCCGAGATATGAGCCGTGGGCGCCGTGGATGGAGCAGGAGGGGCCGGAGTATTGGGAGCGGGAGACACAGATCGCCAAGGACAATGTGCAGAGTTTCCGAGGGAGCCTGAGGAACCTGCTCCTCTATTACAACCAGAGCGAGGGTGGTGAGTGACCACGGATCGGAGGTCACGACCTTGCCGCGTCGCGATACAAGGGATGGAGACCTCTGGAGTCCCAAGTCTAGGTTCAGGAGCAAAACCGCCCCGGGACCGGTTTCCCTTTCACTTTAGAGGAGTCCGCGGTTGGAGGAGTCCGCGGGTGGAGGAGTCCGCGGGTGGGCGGGGCCGGGGTGGGCGGGCGGGGCCGGGGTGGGTGGGCGGGGCCGGGGTGGGTGGGCGGGGCCGGGGTGGGTGGGCGGGGCCGGGGTGGGTGGGCGGGGCCGGGGTGGGTGGGCGGGGCCGGGGTGGGTGGGCGGGGCCGGGGTGGGTGGGCGGGGCCGGGGTGGGTGGGCGGGGCTTACCATGGGATCCCGTAGGCTCTCACACATTCCAGCGGTTGTCTGGCTGTGACTTGGGATCGGACGGGCGCCTTCTCCGCGGGTACCTGCAGTTTGCTTACGAAGGCCAAGATTACATCGCCCTGAACGAAGACCTGAAAACGTGGACAGCGGCGGACATGGCAGCTCTGATCACGCGACGAAAGTGGGAGCAGGCTGGTGCTGCAGAGCTATACAAGGCCTACCTGGAGGGCGAGTGCGTGGAGTGGCTCCGCAGATACCTGGAGCGCGGGAAGGAGACGCTGCTGCGCACAGGTGCAGGGGCCGCGGGCAGCTCCTCCCTCTGCCCTCGGGCTGGGGCTCAGTCCTGGGGAAGAAGAAACCCTCAGCTGGGGTGATGCCCTAGTCTCAGAGGGGAGAGAGTGTCCCTGGTCTCCTGATCCCTCATCACAGGGACTGCACTGACTCTCCCAGGGCTCAGCCTTCTCCCTGGACAGTGCCCAGGCTGTCTCAGGAAGGAAGGAGAGAATTTCCCAGAGATAACAACAGCTGCTCCCTTCAGTTCCCCTGTAGCCTATGTCAGCCATGGCCTCTCCCAGGCTGGGTTCTCTGCCCACACCCAGTGTCTGTGGACATTGACTCCTGTCCTGCTGAGTGTGTCAGCCCTTACACCTCAGGACCGGAAGTCTCCTTTACCTGATAAGAGAAGTGGTCTCCCCTACACTAGGCTGGTTGTCCCAGTTTCTAGAATTTTCAAAAAATACATTCTCCCAGATCCCTCCCTGTCTGTAACCCAATTCTTTCTACTCCTACAGTGGTGAATGGTCACATAAGCCCTTATGGGGTGCACTGGTGGAATATAAATCGTGGAATTTCTTATTCTTTCTCCTCTCTTTTCTTTTCTTTCCTTTTTTTTTTTTTTTTTTTTTTTTTTTTTTTTGCCTAATTTTGTTTCTAGTCAGCTTTTGTCTGTACTGGAGTGATCCTGTTTCTCCCTGCCCTTGTATTATCATGTGTATCAGTCTACACAGGTGCCAGGGGAGGTTGCTAACCTGGATAATTACACAAGATAAGTCAGGGTTCTCATTAAAAGAGCGATTCTTGCGGGTTTAAAAGGTTTCCTTTCAGAGCTAAACATGCAGAAGTCTCCTGCTGTCTCTCTGCCCCAACAAGTTACAGTGCTCCCCCTAGTGAATCAGGAACTGGACTTTCTGAGTGACAGGGTCTTCTGAAATCCAGGGCTATAGTGAGCCCACCCTGTGAGCCCACTGTGTTCCAGTGAGTGCTGCACTAGGGTCCACAGCTCACTCCAGGGATCCTGTGTAACACACCTGTACCTTGTCCCCTAGAGGCTGGGACTGGGAGTCATTTTCTCTGGCTACACACTTTGTGATGGCTGTTCACTTGGAGTGGTAGTCTCAGTGCTGGCACCCTACCAAGAGCATACGACCCTGATTTCTGATTTTGATATGAAGTCAAACACATATTAAATTACTTATTGCCATTCCCTCCTCCATTCTGTGACTACCTCACTTATGCTATTGAACATCACATAAGGATGACCATGGTGACCCACTGGCTCATGTGGATTCCCTCTTGACTTCTGAGTCCCAAAAGAAAATGTGTAGTTCTGTGGTGAGGGGACCAACTCTACATGCAGGTCACTAGTACAATGACAGTTGAAGTGTCAAACAGACACATAGTTCACTGTAATCATTGGTTTAACTGAGTCTTGTATAGATTTCAGTTTGTCTTGTTAATTGTGTGATTTCTTAAATGTTCCACACAGATCCCCCAAAGGCACATGTGACCCACCACCCCAGACCTGAAGGTGATGTCACCCTGAGATGCTGGGCCCTGGGCTTCTACCCTGCTGACATCACCCTGACCTGGCAGTTGAATGGGGAGGAGCTGACCCAGGACATGGAGCTTGTGGAGACCAGGCCTGCAGGGGATGGAACCTTCCAGAAGTGGGCATCTGTGGTGGTGCCTCTTGGGAAGGAGCAGAAGTACACATGCCATGTGCACCATGAGGGGCTGCCTGAGCCCCTCACCCTGAGATGGGGTAAGGAGGGTGTGGGTGCAGAGCTAGGTTCAGGGAAAGCTGGAGCCTTCTGCAGACCCTGAGTTGGTCATGAATCAGAGCTGGGATCATAACCCTCACCTTCATTTCCTGTACCTGTCCTTCCCAGAGCCTCCTCCATCCACTGTCTCCAACATGATAATCATAGAAGTTCTGATTGTCCTTGGAGCTGTGATCAACATTGGAGCTATGGTGGCTTTTGTGTTGAAGAGCAAGAGAAAAATAGGTAGGAAAGGGAAGGGTCTGAGTTGTCTCTTTGTCCCCTTTAGAAGTGTGGTCAGCTCATTAATGGGAAACAAATCTACACCCAACATTGCTACTGTCTCCACCTGGATCCTCTGTCAGTTCTGGGAACTTCCTAGTGTCAAGATCTTCCTTGAACTCTCACAGCTTTTCTTCTCACAGGTGGAAAAGGAGGGGTCTATGCTCTGGCTGGAGGTAGGTGTGGGAGGCAAGATTGTCTCTGAGACTCTTGGGGTGAAGGTAGAGCAAAGTTAGCCCATATTAGCTCCTCCAGCCCAACTATCAGTCTTCTGAATGTCTTCTTTCTTCTACTGCAGGCAGCAACAGTATCCATGGCTCTGCCTTGTTTCTGGAGGCCTTCAAAGGTAACAAATAGGACCGGGGATTGGACCTAAGGCAAACAGAAGAAGACTGGGTCCCAGGCCCTCTCAGATCTAGACATTTGAATGAGTGGTGGGACTTGGAGATGGTTTCATATTGAATGTCCTGACTCTTATTTTTTTTAACCCAGAGATAGCCTTCTTGTGGGAACAAGTCCTGACTTAGAAACTACAAATGTCTAAAGCTATTTGCTTTTCCTCTATGCACAATGGGAAGACCTGGAAAGCCCAGGATACCCTAGCACACAAGGACCCTGTCCCTAACTTCCCTGTTCTTCTTTCCACAGCCATCCTTCCTGGTCCAGCAGGCACTAGGGGACATCTGCATCCTGACAGCTCCATGCTGCCCTGAGCTGCAGCTCCTCACTTCCACACTGAGAATAAGAATCTGGAGAGATGGCTCAGAAGTTAAGAGAACTGACTGGTCTTCCAGAGGTCTTGAGTTCAATTCCCAGCACCCACATGGTGGCTCACAACCATCTGTGATGGAATCGATGCACTCTTATAGTATTTGTTCAGAGATAGGTGCACAAATACTACAAGTGTATGTATTATATATATGAAGTTATATAAATAATAAAGAAAGAAAGAAATCTTTAAAAAAAATAAAAGAATCTGAATGTGAATTCAATTGCTCAAATCTTTAAGCTGAGCTGTTGATTAGTGGGTAAATTAAGGGACTGAGAATACCTAGAGTGCTGAGGCAGAAATAAATGGCAGCATGGAGAACCTTCCAGAATCTGTGTTTCCTGCACTGAGCGTCAGGTGGGACAGGAGAAGGTTGTTGTCATGGCCATCTAGAGCCCAGCTCATGACCACTTTGGTGTGGTCTGGTTACTCTCAGCTCTGTCCTCCTGAGATATTTTGTCCTTGTCACTTGCTGACAGGCTTTATGATCCAAGAGACAGGAGGATGTCCTTAGCCTTGTCCTGACCCCAGGTATCTAAGCAGCCAGGGAAGCTGTGACAGGTCACAGCCTTGACTCAGCTGGCTCTGGCTCTTCACCCTTCTTCTGTGTTTATTTTTGCATCATTTCATTCTGTGTTTATTTCTGCATCATTTTAGTTTCTATGGAGGAGTAGGCCCTTTCTGGTTCCTGTGAGTGGTGCCTGTCTCATTCTCCTTTGGGGTGTCTGATTAATGGCAGTAAGTGTTTTTCCATCCTTGTCCCCCAAGGCCCAACTCGGCCCCTACCCTCGGGAGACTGCCTTGAGGACATGAACTTCTCCCAAGGAGAACATGTCCTCCTTCCAGGGCCCTTGCCTTGAGAGTCTACCCTCTCTCCCCCCAATCTTCAAGAGTCTAACTCCTGTCTGTAGGATCACAGAAAGGATGAATGAACAGGGCCTCAGCTTGAATGTAGTCCTGTGGGGACTGTGTTCTACCCTGCTCCACCTTGTAACATGATATTAACCCTCACTCAGAAAACATGCATGGCAGAGTCACAATTTTCTGAGCTCAAGTTTCTGATCCTGAGGGCAAGCAACTGTCTGGGAGCAGCTACACAGCAACTTTGTGTTGGATTCTCACACCAACACTTGCTAAAGGCATTCCAGCTTTGACACTTCACAGCAGGGCTCTCCAGTGGAAGGTCTTCCTGGATGTAGAAGGCTCAGCTGCTGTCAGGAGCTAAGTGGTGGAGGGACTGTGTGATGTAAATAAAAATACTTCCACACACTTAAACAGAGGTCTTTTAACCTTAGAACTTGGGGAATACAGGCCAGAGCTTGACTTTTGTCAAATTTTCACTGGAAAATACAGATTTATCTTCTGCCTATGAAAATGAACATCAAATCTGCTGGTGGTTCTCTCATGGTAGTTTTGTTTGGTTTGGTTTGGTTTGGTTTGGTTTGGTTTGGTTTGGTTTGGTTTTGAGGCAGGGTTTCACTATGTAGCTCTGACTGTCTGGAACTCACTCTGTAGGCCATGTCAATCCACCTGTCTCTGCCTTCCAAGTGCTGCGTTGAAGGCAGGAACCACTATGGCCTGCAGAGACTGCAATGAGGTCTCTGCCAGTTAGGTTGTTGGTGATCACACTTTGTGAAACCAAGGGCTCTTGGTTATGAGGATTCCCACACAGTTGGTTCTCAGCATCAGTTATTTATTTGTTTATGTATTTATTTATTTAATGTAAAATTATCTATTTATTTATTTAATGTGTATGGATGTCTTGACCCAATGTGTGTCTGTGCACAACCTTTCTGCCTGGTGTCTAGGGAGGGAGTAGGATTCCCTGGAACTGGAGTTAAGACAGTTGTGAGCTGTCCTATAGGTGCTGGGAATGGAACCCCAGTTCTCTAGAAGAGCAGCCAGTGCTCTTAATCACTTAGCCAACTCTCCAGTCCCTTCAGCATTAGTTTGTTTGTTTGTTTGTTTGTTTGTTTGTTTGTTTGTTTGTTTTTTAAAAAACCTATTTATTTATTGTATGTAAACACACTGTAGCTGTCTTTAGACACAGCAGAATAGGGCATCAGATCTCATTAGGGATGGTTGTGAGCCACCATGTGGTTCTGAAAGAAAGATGAAATTTCAAGACCTGTCAGTCATATAAAGTACTCAGAAATTGCTGGTTGTTTGTGAGCCTAGAGGCTGCCTGGGGCTGAGAATAAAGAAAAACAAACCCAGGCATGCCCCGTAGTTAAAACATTCCTGGGAACAGCTTGACCCTATTGCCCGAGCTTTTGTTCCCACCGGAAAGAACACGCTCAGGACAACCGGAATCTTCTGCGGCAAAAGCTTTATTGCTTACTTCTTCAGTAGCAAGAGAGAAAATGGCAAAACCCTGTCCCTTTTAAGGAGAATTATCCTCCGCCTAGGACATGTCGCTCTCTGATTGGCTGCAGCCCATTGGCCAAGTTGTCTTCACGGGGAAGGCAGAGCACATGGAGTGGAGAACTACCCTGGCACATGCGCAGATTATTTGTTTACTACTTAGAACACAGGATGTCAGCGCCATCTTGTAATGGCGAATGTGAGGGCGGCACCCCACATGACCCTAAAGATAAAGAGGAATGTGAGGACATAACAGGGCTATCTGAACTGAGTCAACAACTCACAGAACTCTGACACGCTGCACGTACATGTAATTTTTCTGCTGATGTTTGAATAAGCAAACAGTGTGTCGCTATGCTGAATCCCACACACCTAAGCCCCTTACCCCTTAAAAACCCCTAGTTTTTGAGCCTCGTGGCCGACATCCGTTATCTCCTGTTTGGGATGCATGTCAGTCCAGAGCTCCGTCATTAAACTATCTCAAATAATTACATCAAGACGGTCTATTCATGATTCTTTGAGTGCCACCAAATTGGGAATTGAGTGGGGGTTTCCCCACTAGGTTCTATCAGTTCCTGGAATTTGAACTCAGGATTTTTGGAAGAGCAGTCAGTGCTCTTAACCACTAAGCAATCTCTGCAGCCCCATCATTAGTTCTTAAAACACATAATGACAAGGGTATCATCAACCTCGCTGTGAATTCTGCTCTGCCCTCAGTAAACCTACAGTCATGTTCTCAGGCTGTCACATGAGCTTTGGTGAACCATCATATTCTAAACAAATTATGCAAACTGTAACATGGCTTTATATAAGAAATACTATGTTTTTGGGGTTTTTTTTTTGTTTTTTTTTTCTTATTACGTATTTTCCTCACTTACATTTCCAATGCTATCCCAAAAAGTCCCCCATACCCTCCCCCCCACTTCCCTACCCACCCATTCCCACTTTTTGGCCCTGGCGTTCCCCTGTACTAGGGAATATAAAGTTTGCACGTCCAATGGGCCTCTCTTTCTAGTGATGGCCAACTAGGCCATCTTTTGAGACATATGCACCTAGAGTCAAGAGCTCCGGGGTACTGGTTAGTTCATAATGTTGTTGCACCTACAGGGTTGCAGATCTCTTTAGCTCCTTTGATACTTTATCTAGCTCCTCCATTGGGGGCCTGTGATCCATCCAATAGCTGACTGTGAGCATCCACTTATGTGTTTGCTAAGCCCCGGCCTAGTCTCACAAGAGACAGCTATATCAAGGTCCTTTCAGCAAACTCTTGATAGTGTATGCAATGGTGTCATCATTTGGAGGCTGATTATGGGATGGATCCCTGGATATGGCAGTCTCTAGATGGTCCATCCTTTTGTCTCAGCTACAAACATTGTCTCTAACTCCTTCCGTGGGTGATTGTTCCCAATTCTAAGGAGGAGCAAAGTGTCCACACTTTGATCTTCATTCTGCTTCAGTTACATGTGTTTTGCAAATTGTATCTTATATCTCGGGTATACTAAGTTTCTGGGCTAGTATCCACTTATCAGTGAGTACATATCATTTGAGTCCTTTTGTGATTGTGTTACCTCACTCAGGATGATGCCCTCCAGGTCCAACCATTTGCCTAGGAATTTCATGAATTCATTCCTTTTAATAGCTGAGTAGTACTCCATTGTGTAAATGTACCACATTTTTTGTATCCATTCCTCTGTTGAGGGGCATCTGGGTTCTTTCCAGCTTCTGGTTATTATAAATAAGGCTGCTATGAACATAGTGGAGCATGTGTCTTCCTTACCAGTTGGAACATCTTCTGGATATTTGCCCAGAAGAGGTATTGCGGGATCCTCCGGTAGTACTATGTCCAATTTTCTGAGGAACCGCCAGACTGATTTCCAGAGTGGTTGTACAAGCTTGCAATCCCACCAACAATGGAGGGGTGTTCCTCTTTCTCCATATCCTTGCCAGCATCTGCTGTCACCTGAATTTTTGATCTTAGCCATTCTGACTGGTGTGAGATGGAATCCCAGGGTTGTTTTGATTTGCATTTCTCTGATGATTAAGGATGCTAAACATTTTTTCAGGTGCTTCTCAGCCATCCGGTATTCCTCAGGTGAGAATTCTTTGTTTAACTCTGAGCCCCATTTTTTAATGGGTTTATTTGATTTTCTGGAGTCCACCTTCTTGAGTTCTTTATATATATTGGATATTAGTCCCCTATCTGATTTAGGATAGGTAAAGATCCTTTCCCAATCTGTTGGTGGCCTTTTTGTCTTATTGATGGTGTCTTTTGCCTTGCAGAAGTTTTGCAGTTTCATGAGGTCCCATTTGTCAATTCTCGATTTTACAACACAAGCCATTGCTGTTCTATTTAGGAATTTTTCCCCTGTGCCCATATCTTCAAGGCTTTTCCCCACTTTCTCCTCTATAAGTTTCAGTGTCCCTGGTTTTATGTGGAGTTCCTTGATCCACTTAGATTTGACCTTAGTACAAGGAGATAGGAATGGATCAATTCCCATTCTTCTACATGATAACCGCCAGTTGTGCCAGCACCATTTGTTGAAAATGCTGTCTTTCTTCCACTGGATGGTTTTAGCTCCCTTGTCGAAGATCAAGTGACCATAGGTGTGTGGGTTCATTTCTGGGTCTTCAATTCTGTTCCATTGGTCTACTTGTCTGTCTCTATACCAGTCCCATGCAGTTTTTATCACAATTGCTCTGTAGTAAAGCTTTAGGTCAGGCATGGTGATTCCACCAGAGGTTCTTTTATCATTGAGAAGAGTTTTTGCTATCCTAGGTTTTTTGTTATTCCAGATGAATTTGCAGATTGCTCTTTCTAATTCGTTGAAGAATTGAGTTAGAATTTTGATGGGGATTGCATTGAATCTGAAGACTGTTTTTGGCATGATAGCCATTTTTACAATATTGATCCTGCCAATCCATGAGCATGGGAGATCTTTCCAACTTCTGAGATCTTCTTTAATTTCTTTCTTCAGAGACTTGAAGTTCTTATCATACAGATCTTTCACTTCCTTAGTTAGAGTCATGCCAAGATATTTTATATTATTTGTGACTATTGAGAAGGGTGTGGTTTCCCTAATTTCTTTCTCAGCCTGTTTATTCTTTGTGTAGAGAAAGGCCATTGACTTGTTTGAGTTAATTTTATATCCAGCTACTTCACCTAAGCTGTTTATCAGGTTTAGGAGTTCTCTGGTGGAATTTTTAGGGTCACTTATATATACTATCATATCATCTGCAAAAAGTGATATTTTGACTTCATCTTTTCCAATTTGAATCCCCTTGATCTCCTTTTGTTGTCCAATTGCTCTGGCTAGGACTTCAGGTACAATGTTGAATAGGTAGGGAGAAAGTGGGCAGCCTTGTCTAGTCCCTGATTTTAGTGGGAATGTTTCCAGCTTCTCACTATTTACTTTGATGTTGGCTACTGGTTTGCTGTAGATTGCTTTTATCATGTTTAGGTATGGGCCTTGAATTCCTGATCATTCCAAGACTTTTATCATGAACGGGTGTTGGATCTTGTTGAATGCATTTTCCGCATCTAAGGAGATGATCATGTGGTTTTTGTCTTTGAGTTTGTTTATATAAAGGATTACGTTGATAGATTTCCGTATATTAAACCATCCCTGCATCCCTGGAATAAAACCTACTTGATCAGGATGGATGATTGTTTTGATGTGTTCTTGGATTCAGTTAGCGAGAATTTTATTGAGTATTTTGCATCGATATTCATAAGGGAAATTGGTCTGAAGTTCTCTATCTTTGTTGTATCTTTCTGTGGTTTATGTATCAGAGTAATTGTGGCTTCATAGAATGAGTTGGGTAGAGTACCTTCTACTTCTATTTTGTGGAATAGTTTGTGCAGAACTGGAATTAGATCTTCTTTGAAGGTCTGATAGAACTCTCCACTAAACCCATCTGGTCCTGGGCTTTTTTTTGGCTGGGAGACTATTAATGACTGCTTCTATTTCTTTAGGGGATATGGGACTGTTTAGATCATTAACTTGATCCTGATTTAACTTTGGTACCTGGTATCTGTCTAGAAAGTTGTCCATTTCATCCAGGTTTTCAGTTTTGTTGAGTATAGTCTTTTGTAGAAGGATCTAATGGTGTTTTGGATTTCTTCAGGATCTGTTGTTATTTCTCCCTTTTCATTTCTGATTTTGTTAATTAGGATGCTGTCCATGTGCCCTCTAGTGAGTCTAGCTAAGGGTTTATCTATCTTGTTGATTTTCTCAAAGAACCAGCTCCTCGTTTGGTTGATTCTTTGAATAGTTCTTCTTGTTTCCACTTGGTTGATTTTGCCCCTGAGTTTGATTATTTCCTGCCGTCTACTCCTCTTGGGTGAATTTGCTTCCTTTTGTTCTAGAGCTTATAGGTGTGATGTCAAGCTGCTAGTGTGTGCTCTCTCTAGTTTCTTTTTGGAGGCACTCAGAGCTAAGAGTTTCCCTCTTAGAAATGCTTTCATTGTGTCCCATAAGTTTGGGTATGTTGTGGCTTCATTTTCGTTAAACTCTAAAAAGTCTTTAATTTCTTTCTTTATTCCTTCTTGGCCAAGGTATCATTGAGAAGAGTGTTGTTCAGTTTCCACGTGAATGTTGGCTTTCTATTATTTATGTTGTTATTGAAGATCAGCCTTAATCCATGGTGATCTGATAGGATGCATGGGACAATTTCAATATTTTTGTATCTGTTGTGGTTTGTTTTGTGATCAATTATGTGGTCAATTTTGGAGAAGGTTCCATGAGGTTCTGAGAAGAAGGTATATCCTTTTGTTTTAGGATAAAATGTTCTGGAGATATCTGTTAGATCCATTTGTTTCATCACTTCTGTTAGTTTCACTGTGTTCATGTTTAGTTTCTGTTTCCATGATCTGTCCATTGGTGAAAGTGGTGTGTTGAAGTCTCCCACTATTATTGTGTGAGGTGCAATGTGTGATTTGAGCTTTACTAAAGTTTCTTTAATGAATGTGGCTGCCCTTGCATTTGGAGCATAGATATTCAGAATTGAGAGTTCCTCTTGGAAGATTTTACCTTTGATGAGTATGAAGTGCCCCTCTTTGTCTTTTTTGATGACTTTGGGTTGGAAGTCGATTTTATTAGATATTAGAATGACTACTCCAGCTTGTTTCTTCAGATAATTTGCTTGGAAAATTGTTTTCCAGCCTTTCATTCTGAGGTAGTATCTGTCTTTTTCCCTGAGATGGGTTTCCTGTAAGCAGCAGAATATTGGGTCCTGTTTGTGTAGCCAGTCTGTTAGTCTATGTCGTTTTATTGGGGAGTTGAGTCCATTGATATTAAGGGATATTAAGGAAAAGCAATTGTTGCTTCCTATTATTTTTGTTGTCAACGTTGGCATTCTGTTCTTGTGGCTGTCTTCTTTTAGGTTAGTTGAAGGATTACTTTCTTGTTTTATTCTAGGACATGGTTTCCATCCTTGTGTTGGTTTTTTTTCTGTTATTATCCTATGATGGGCTGGATTCGTGGAAAGATAATGTGTGAATTTGGTTCAGTCGTGAAATATTTTTCTCCATCTACAGTAATTGAAAATTTGGCTGGGTATATTAGCCTGGGCTGGCATTTGTGTTCTCTTAGTGTCTGTATAACATCTGTCCAGGCTCCTCTGGCTTTCATAGTCTCTGGTGAAAAATCTGGTGTAATTCTGATAGGCTTGCCTTTATATGTTACTTAACCTTTTTCCCTTACTGCTTTTAATATTCTATTTTTATTTAGTGCATTTGTTGTTCTGATTATTATGTGTTGGGAGGAATTTCTTTTCTGGTCCAGTCTATTTGGAGTTCTGTAGGCTTCTTGTATGTTCACGGGCATCTCTTTCTTTAGGTTTGGGAAGTTTTCTTCTATAATTTTGTTGAAGATATTTGCTGGCCCTTTGAGTTGAAAAATCTTCATTCTCATCTACTCCTATTATCTGTAGGTTGGTCTTCTCATTGTGTCCTGGATTCCCTGGATGTTTTGAGTTAGGAACTTTTTGCATTTTGTATTTTCTTTTATTGTTGTGCCGATGTTCTCTATGGAATCTTCTGCACCTGAGATTCTCTCTTCCATCTCTTGTATTCTGTTGCTGATGCTCGCATCTATGGTTCCAGATTTCTTTCCTAGGGTTTCTATCTCCAGCGTTGCCTCACTTTGGGTTTTCTTTATTGTGTCTACTTCCTTTTTTAGGTCTAGTGTGGTTTTGTTCATTTCCATCATCTGTTTGGATGTGTTTTCCTGTTTTCTATAAGAACTTGCAACTCTTTAGCAGTGTTCTCCTTTATTTCTTTAAGTGAGTTATTAAAGGCCTTCTTGATGTCTTCTACCATCATCATGAGATATGGCTTTAAATCTGGGTCTAGGTTTTTGGGTGTGTTGGGGTGCCCTGGACTGGCTGAGGTGGGAGTACTGGATTCTAATGATGGTGAGTGGTCTTGGTTTTTGTTAGTAAGATTCTTATGTCTGCCTTTCACCATCTGGTAAACTCTGGAGTCAGTTGTTATAGTTGTCTCTGGATAGAGCTTGTTCCTCTTGTGCTTCTGTTATTCTCTACCAGCAGACCGGGGAGACTAGCTCTCTCCTGAGTTTCAGTGGTCAGAGCACTCTCTGCAGGCAGGCTCTCCTCTTTCAGGGAAGGTGCACAGATATCTGGCATTCAGACTTGCCTCCTGGCAGAAGATGAAGGCCCGAAACAGGACATGTCCCAGAAGCTGTTAGCTTCTGTAGTCTACACTCTCACCTGTGCAGACTATTCTCGGTGGAGTCTGGGAGCCAAGATGTCTCCCACAGATGCTCAGGCAAACCCTTCCTGGGCCGGGTGGACACCTATTCTCTGGCAGGGAAGGTGCCCGGATGTCTGGAGCCCGAAAAGGGGGCTGCCTCAGAAGCTCTGTGGCTCCCGCCTGTCCCAGAAGCTGTTAGCTTCTGTAGTTCACACTCTCACCTGTGCAGACTAGTCTTCTTGGAGTCCGGGATCCAAGATGTCTCCCGCAGATGCTCAGGCAAAGCCCTCCCAGGCCGGGCGGACACTTATCCTCTGTGCAGAGTAGTCTCGGTGGAGTCTGGGATCCAAGATGTCTCCCACAGATGCTCTGCCTACAAGCCTTTAATGCCATGGGACTGTCTAAACTTATTAAGACAGATAACGGGCCATCCTATTCTAGCAAAATTTTACTTCATTTTGTAAAGAATTTGGCATCAAACATAAAACTGGAATTCCTTATAACCCCATGGGACAAGGAATAGTTGAATGTGCTCATTGCACTTTAAAAAATTGGCTTTTAAAAAACAAAACAGGGGCAGTTATATCCCCCAAGGTCACCAAAGGCACACCTTGCTTTTGCTTTATTTGTTCTAGAATTTTTGTAAACTGATGTTAGAGGTCAGTCTGCAGTGGATCGCCACTGGCATCCAGTTACTTCTAGTTCTTATGCCATGGTAAAGTGGCAGGACCCATTCACTAACAAATGGAAGGGTCCAGACCCGGTCCTAATCTGGGTAAGGGTCTCGGTCTGTGTTTTTTCACAAAAAGAAGATGGAGCACAATGGCTGCCTGAGAGATTAGTTCGTCAACTAGACACAGATCCTGAATCTTCTAGCAAGTATGTCTTACGCGCGTTCGCAACCGGCCAGGAAAGACGCAACAAGCCAGAATCTTCTGCGGCAAAGCTTTATTGCTTACTCAGGAGCAAGAGAGAAAGAGCTTGGCAGAGAGAGGCAGAGAGGAAGAGAGAGAGAGACACAGAGAGACGCAGAGAGAGAGGCAGAGAGAGGGGCAGAGAGGGAGAGAGGCAGAGAGCAGAGGAAGAGAGCAGAGGAAAAGACAAAGAGAAAGAGATGAAGAGAGGGAGTGCCAGAACCCCGTCCCTTTTAAGGAGAATTATCCTCCGCCTAGGACGTGTCACTCCCTGATTGGCTGCAGCCCATCGGCCCAGTTGTCATCACGAGAAAGGCAGAGCACATGTCGGGAAAACTGCCCCTGCACATGTGCAGATTATTTACTACTTAAAACACAGCTGTCAGTGCCATCTTGTAATGGCAAATGTGAGTGCGGCTCCCCACAAGTATGACTCTAACCTTGATTATGGCTAAAAATCCTCTTTAGCCAAAAAGTTAAATTAAAGCACAACCTCCACTCCCAGGGAAGCTGTAAGCCTTTCTGCAATTCTCAAAGTCACCTCCCCCACACTGAGAGCTCTAAGTCTAGCCTGATTGTTGCTAATTTGCAATTGAATGGAGTACCTGAACTTCCCTAAAAGAAGCTTTTGTACTGTGCCTTTCACTGTCTAGACTTTGTTTTTCAAGCAGGTCAGTCAATGCCCTTCAGCCTGACTGAAGCAGGCCTGCATGCCCGCCCCCAACAGCGCGCAGGTGGCAATTATTAATTTTCATCAAGAATTCTAAGTACATAGTGTGTCTTTGGTCTGATTTGGGAATAAGGTGCACTATGAGGGCCGCTTAGTCAATGACAGGCAACCAGATCCCAGATCATACCAATCTAAGACAGAGGTACATGCCAAAAGGCAGTGGTTGTTGATATTACACCACAGAGCCATGTTTGTGTGAATTATAACACAAACTAGCTGCATGTAACTTCTGATGACAGATTTGGATGGTTTGAGAGGATCTGAGATCCTAAGGCAGGCACAGCCACCAGCCACCAGCCACCATAATTCCCAGGCAGGACTATAGAGCATAAATAAATGTTATGCCTCAGTCCAGCTTTTTTTTTTTATATTAAAAACAGGGAGGAGATGTAGCCTCCCATAAACCTGAAGCAGGCTAGCCAGAACTTGACCTTGCTGCCACTAAGGAGATTATCTAGGGTGGAGCCTTCCTCCCTAGATCACTCTATTGTTCTGCCATTGCTGCTGTTCCTCTTCAAGATACTGCTACCTGCTGAGAGGCCCCTGGGCTATTCTGGAGATTCCGCCCTATTCTGCACGTCATTACCTGAAGCTGGTTCCAGGCTCCAAGGATGAATTGGCGGGAATGGACTTTCTGCCCTCTTTTATAAAGCATGTCCACCATTAAAAATTTGAACCTTGAACAGACTAGCATGTCTTGGTTCCATTATTTCTCAACCTGCCTGTTACCTCCTTCCAGCCTAGCAAGGCTGGCTGTGACCATCTGCCCTTAAGAGAAGCCACCTGCTGTGCTGCTCCTTTGATGTGCCACTACCTGCCTGAGGCCCAACCTGCCTGAGGCTGAACCGGTTCTCTTCTAAGATTTTCTGGAGTTAGCACCAAACTGTTATCTTCGAGAGTTCCCACTAAAAGGTTGATCTGTCTACTTCAAAAGAACTTTACATGTCTAGAGATGGGCTGCCTCTCTTCTTTATAAAGCATGTTTGCTGACATTAAAATTGAACCTTGATCAGAATGACTGTCTTTGTTTCCTATTTCTCTCATGCCGCCTAGCTCCCTCTTCTTTTCCAGATTCCAAAATGCCTTCCCAGAACAGAACCCAGACATATGAACCGCTGGTAGGACACAACACCCGCCTAGGCTCCCTCTTTTCTTCCAGATTCCAAGATGCCTTCCAGGCTCGAACCCGGACATGTGAGCCGCTGGCCGGCCCCAACACTCTCTCTCTCTCTCTCTCTCTCTCTCTCTCCAAAGTGAGTTCCAGGACAGCCAGGGCTATGCAGAGAAACCCTGTTTGGAAAAAAAAAAAAGAAAAGAAAAGAAAAGAAATTAAAATTGTCTGGTATTTTCCATTGGCAACAGTAATTTAAAGTTGGGTTCTAAGATAATACAATCACTATCGTTCGGGTTTATGAAGTTGTCCAAGATCTGCACAGAACCAAATGGCCTGGGTCCTCAAGGCCGCTGTGGTCTGTGCCCTTCTCCTGCAGCTGGATGCCCACTTGTCCTGGACCCCTTTGGGTAAGTGAGACCTAGGAGGGAAATGGTCTCTGATGGGAAGGCCAGGGGTAGCTCCAGCCAATCTCTGCAGTGCCCAGCAAAATCCTCCTGCCCTGCCCCCTTCTTCAGCTCTCTGGAGCCTGGCGCCCTGCTCCCCTCCTGGCCCAAACACCAATTCAGGGTCCAAGGAGGAGGTCGGGGTCTCACAGCACGCTGCCTCCCAGGTTCACACTCCCTGAGGTATTTCTATAGCACTGTGTCCTGGCCTGGCATGGGGAAGCCCAGGTTCAGAGTTATTGGCTACATGGATGCTTTGGCAGCAATGAGGAGACACCAAGGATGGCACCCTGGCTGGAGCAGAAGGAGACAAATTACTGGGAACAGCAGACTCTTCTTATAGTCATGACTCAAACACAGCTAACTGAAAGGAACCTGATGACCGTGGTTCGTTTTTACAACAGGCGTGTGGACGGTGAGTGACACCTACCCATGCCAAGGTTGTACAGGGTTGGACATGAGTTTCACTCAACACATGCCCAGTTCCTCAAAAACAAACAGTCTGCAGGGATTAACTTGGACTTGGTCTGTGCTCTAGTGGTGTTGCCCTTTGCAACAGAGCTGACCACCAAGTATGTCCTCCCTAGACTCTCACACACTTCAGTGGCTCCAAGGCTACAATATGGGACCAGATGGGCGCCTGCTTCACTGGTACAACCAGCTTGCCTATGATGGCTTGGATCTCCCGACCTGGAAGGAAGACCTGAGTTCCTGGACAGCAGGGACCCACACTGTGTGAGGAGCTGCCCTTGCAATCGCCATTACAAGATGGCGCTGACATCCGGTGTTCTAACTGGTAAACAAGTAGTCTGCGCATGTGCTGGGGTATTTTTCCATTCCTTGTGCCCTGCCTGTCCTGTGGCGTCATCTGGGCTGATGGTGAGCAATCAGTCAGGGTGAAACACGTCTCCAACCGCTCTTGTGGTCTATTTAAGGACCGAGTTTCCTGTGTTCTGGATCTCCTCCCCAGAAGCTGATCATCTTTCTCTCGAGATGCATTAAAGCTTGCTGCAGAAGGACCCAAGTATGTCCTGTGTGTGTGTGTCCTCGTCGGCGAGACTCCTTATCACACAGGGACAACACTGGACCTCAGATACCTCATCACAAGATAGAAGCCTACCTGAACCGCCACTGCTTCAGAAATACCTCAAAAAAGGGAAAAAGAGGCTGCTGCATTGAGGTGCCCAGGAGAGTCCATGTTTCCTTTAGACTGCTTGCTGGGAGTTTGGAGAGCTGGTGGTGCTGGGTGGGAAGAGGGGAATTGGAGTACAGCTCACAGGTTGAGCACTACCCAGCAAGCACAAGTTCTGGTTTAGATCCTTAGCATTTGCAAAGGAGAGGGAGACAGGTGAATGAGAAGGACTTTTCTCACTCCTCCCCAAGTCCAGACAGGCAAGAGCCTTTTATGTTCCAGATCTGTGACAAAACAATGACTTCCTCAGAAGACAGCACCTAACAAGAAATTCATTTTCTCCAAAAGGAGATGTACTGGCTAGTTTTGTGTCAACTTGACACAGCTGGAGTTATGACAGAGAAAGGAGCTTAGGTTGAGGAAATGCCTCCATGAGATCCAACTGTAAGGCATTTTCTCAACTAGGGATCAAGGCAGAAAGGCCCCTTGTGGGTGGGACCATCTCTGGGCTGGTAGTCTTGGGTTCTATAAGAGAGCAGGCTGAGCAAGCCAGGAGAAGCAAGCCAGTAAGGAACATCCCTCTATGTTCTCTGCATCAGCTCCTGCTTTCTGACCTGCTTGAGATCCAGTCCTGACTTCCTTGGTGATGAACCGCAGTATGGAAGTGTAAGCCGAATAAACCCTTTCCTCCCCAACTTGCTTCTTGATCATTATGTTTGTGCAGGAATAGAAACCCTGACTAAGACAGGAGATCAAACTTTTAGTAACTGATAAATTCATGACTTGAGCAATGGCCCTGGACTCATTGGGAGCTATTTCTCAGAACTTGTTCTGTGCCCCAGACTTCAGTGACTCTGGAGTCAGACTCCAGCTTTTCTCAATCTCTTGACCCTCACCCAGCTCAGGACCAGAAGCCCTTCCCATGAGTCTGCAGAGACCTGGAGCCTCCTGTCCATATTGTCCAGCTCACATCCTAAGACATCCCTAAGAATAGATCCTCCCAGGTGCAGGTGCTCTAGTTGGTGTCTGGATGATGGACACCCTAATCCCACCCCAGTTCTCCTGTCCACCCCAGGATGGTCACATGAACACTGCTGAGTCCCCAGAAGAAAGCAAGATGCCTTTTCCTTTCAACCCTCTCCTTCAGACCCTCCAAAGGCACATGTGACCCATCACCCAGACCTGAAGGTAAAGTCACCCTGAGGTGCTGGGCCCTGGGCTTCTACCCTGCTGATGTCACCCTGACCTGTAAGAAGGATGGGGAGGACCTTACCCAGGAAATGGAGCTTGTGGAGACCAGGCCTGCAGGGGATGGAACCTTCCAGAAGTGGGCAGCTGTGGTGCTGCCTTCTGGGAAAGAGCAGAAGTTCACATGCCATGTGCAACATGTGGGGCTGTATCAGCCTCTCACCCTGAGATGGGGTAAGGAGGGTGTGGGTGAAGAAGCAGGATCAGAGAAATCTAGAGCCTTCTGTAGACCCTGAGCTGATCAGAGATGAGAGCTGGGATCATGTCCCTCACCTTCCTTTCCTGTCTATTCCCATCTTAGAGCCTCCTCCATCCACCCTACACCCCAAACACCCTTTGCACTTTGAGTCGTTCCTAGCTGTGACCTTCAGTATACCTATGGTGGTTTGTTTGTTTGGTTGGTTGGTTGGTTTTGTTTATTTGGTTTTGGTTTTTGTAGACAGGGTTTCTCTGTGTAGCCCTGGTTGTCCTGAAACTCACTCTGTAGACGAGGATGGCCTCAAACCCAGAGATCTGCCTGCCTCTGACTCCCGAGTGCTGGGATTAAAGGCTTGCGCCACAACTGCCCGGCACTAATGGTGTTTTATGTGAGGAAAAACACAGGTAGGAAAGGATAGGGTCTGAGCTTCCTCTCAGTTCCCTTTAGAAATGTGCTCTGCTCTTTAATGGGAAACACAGCCACACCCCACATTGCTACTGACTCCAACTGGTTCTGCTCTCAGTTCTGGGAACTTCCTAGTGTCAAGATCTTCCTTGAACTCTCACAGCTTTTCTTCTCACAGGTGGAAAAGGAGGGGACTATGCTCCAGCTGGAGGTAGGTGAGGGAGACAAGATTGTCTCTGAGAATCTTGGGGTGAAGCCAGAGCTCAGTCATCATATAATAGCTCCTCCAGCCCCACCTGTCAGTCTCCTGGGAGTCTCATTTCTTCTATTGCTACAAAAACAGGGCCCAGAGCTCTGACTTGAATCTGGACTTGAAAAGATAACAAATGGGGCCTGATATTGGACGTTAGGCAAACAGGAGAGGACTGAGTCCCAGGGCCTCTGAGATTTAGACCTTTGAATGAGCAGAGGGCCTTTGAGATGTTTAAATATTGACTGTCCTGACTCTTGATTTTTATCCTTAGATAGCTTTCTTGTGGGAACAAGTTCTGACATGGAAACAACAAATGTCTAAAGCTATTTGCTTTTCCTCTATGCGCAATCGGAAGACCTGGAGAGTCCAGGCTACGCTAGCACACAAGGACCCTGTCCCTGAGCTTCCCTGTTCTCCTTCCCACAGCCATCCTTCCTGGTCCAGCAGGCACTAGGGGACATCTGCATCCTGACAGCTCCATGCTGCCCTGAGCTGCAGCTCCTCACTTCCACACTGAACATAAGAATCTGAATGTGAACTTGATTGCTCAAATCTTTGAGCTGAGGGTTGATTAGTGGGTAAATTAAGGGACTGACAATACTCAGAGTGCTGAGGCAGAAATAAATGACAGGATGGAGAACCTTTCAGAATTTGTGTTTCCTGTGTTGAGTGTCAGGTGGGAATGGAGTGCTCTGTGGTGTCTCTGTGTGCTTGGGGAAGTTTTAGGTGGTGCTAAGCCCACTGGAGGATCCAGCTGGGGCTCAGTTCTAGTGCACATGGTGTGGTCTGGTCACTCCTCAGTTCTGTCCTCCTGAGATCTTTTGACCTTGTCACTTGGTGGAACCCCGGGCTGACAGACCCTGGTCACAGGAATGCAGAAGTGGCCTGAGCCTTGTCCAGTACCCAGGACTAGGAGACCTCAGGGCTCTACCAGCTCTGTAAGATCAAAGAATTTCCTGGGCAATAGTGGCAAACACATTTAATACTGGCACTCAGGAGACACAGGCAGGAAAATCAATACATTCTAGGCCAAGCTGGCCAGACCCTCAGGGCCACACGGAGAAACCCTGTCAGCAGAAACAAAAGGTGAGCTGGAACAACCAAACTAAAAAACAAATGAAAAACATCGTGGAGAAATTATGAATACTTACTCACAGGAGAATCAGTTATGTTCAAAGATATCGTATAGAATCAACAGTAAACAGCCTGCTCTGCTCATTCTGGCAATTTTAAACATATTTAAGGAACTGGAAATCGGCCGTTTGTGATGGTTTAGCTTTTACAGACACTGTGACTGTGTGTGCTGTGTTTCCAGCTTGAGACTGGAGTTAGAACCCTGTCTCGGTCTCCTTCAGAACTGTAAGCTTTTGAATTTTTCAGCACTGTCTCCTCACAGCTTATCTGCTTGGGCTTTGTGTAAGTGTTTCTGCCTGGATGGAAGGGGATCCTGGGATGCAGATGGGCAGGAGCCACACAACTCTGGGGTGGCACCATGTCCCAGTAGAAGGGCTTCCTCAGACAGGGGAACCCAGGAACCTCACAGCTGTGAGAGGAAGCCTCCTCAGCAGAGGCACTGCAGCTCCAGGTCAGCACAGCTGAGCTCAGGAGAACCTCAGCTCCACACTTGTGCTTCCTCTATAGTGTGCTTCTTCTCTTCTTCTATCTTCTGATGAGAAAGTCACAGATGGCAGAAAAATCTCATACAGAAGATTTATTGAAGGGAAAAATCCAGGAGGAAGAGGGACAAATCCTGGCATGGCTATCCTCTCTGCTCCTGGGGTCACACAACAGGGGATCAGGCAGTGCTTATATAGGATTTCAGATGGGGTGGAGCTTCTCAGGACTCAAATTTCCAGAGTAACGATTAGTGGAATTTCAAATTTTCACTTTGGGGGTTCTCACAGACTGGTGGCTTTTTTTCCTGGAAGATAAGGGATTGGGGGGGGTTAAACCCCCTTCTCCCTCCTATGGGCTCCTGGGTTGGGGTGGGAAGTGCTTCATGGTTGCAGTTTCCTCTGAAGAACTCTAAATCTGTGCAGATGCTGGGGCTTGGGGGAAGACAAGTAGACACTGTAGACAGCTCCTGCAGTGTTTCACCACAGCTATAAGCTGAGGCACAAAAGAAGATGTCGCCACTATGGACAGCTAGCTCCTCAAAGGGCAGTTGACTAAGACAGGAAACATGCCGCCACAGTGGACAGCTCCTGAGGGGATGCTCCTGTGGGGCTGGAAGGGGACCCACTGGAGACATCTCCCTAAACTCCTGTGATGGCTGCAGGCTGGGGAGACATGGAGCTGTCTCCATTTGAGTGGAGAAACCACTCTGGACAGCTCCAATGAGCCAAGGATATAAGCTGACCTTTACAGAGGGCTCTGTACAGCCTGTGCAGCCCAGACCACTTCAACAGGGCTCAGGGAAGCTGCCATTTAAGGTCTGCAGAAGGCAAGCAGCAGCCATACTTCCTCTCTCCTTCCTGCTTTCCTCCCTCCCTCTCTCATTCTCACTACATCTCTTTCTCCCTCTCTCCTGTTCTCCTGCCCTCCTGCAGTCTTTCTCTCTGTAGTGGGTGATTCTGGAGAATCCGACTAATGAGTCCAGAACAGCCTCAGGAGAGACCCAGGCAAGTGAGGGATGACTTGTGGGAACACCAAACTGGGAACCTGACTCTAATGCACACAGTATACAAACCATTTTCTTTCAGTATTTTTGTTTTGTTTTGTTTTGTTTTGTTTCTCGAGACAGTGTTTCTCTGTGTAGCCCTGGCTGTTCTGGAACTCACTTTGTAGACCAGGCTGGCCTTGAACACAGAAATCTGCCTGCCTCTGTCTCCCAAGTGCTGGGATTAAAGGCATGTGTCATCATCGCCCTGCTTCTTTCAGTTTTAAGGTTGAGGCTACGTAGTAGTTCCCAGGCTGCCAGAGTCTCAGATAGGGAAACCGAGCTGGCCAGCTTCACTTGTCCAGTACACAATCTCTGCCAGGTCCTTGTCCAGGGACAAGTTGACAGTCCATGAGGTGGACAGATTCTAGAGAACCAACCAGCATGGCTAAGGTCTCTGGGTCCTTGGTCACAAAGCCTCACAGACTCACACCTGCTCATAGCTCTACTGGGGCAGAAGGCACCAGGCAGGCAGGCTACTCCTGCTACTGGAGGCTGCCCTGTCCCCTACCCAGACCCTTGGGGGTGAGTGTGGGGTCAGAAGGGAAGCAGCCTCTGTGGGAAGGGGCAGGGTGGCAGCAGGAAAGCCTTATTGTCCCAAACCCTCAGCCCCTTCTCCACCTGTGTCCTGAGTCTTGGTGCCCAGATTCCTCTCTCATTCATGCACTGGCCAGGGATCCCTGGGGCAGTGTGGGGGTCTCACTGCCCATCACCAGGCTCACAATCTCTGCAGTGTTCTTGAGGAGCCATGGTTCATCTCTGCTGGCTCTGTGGATGAAACACAGTTGGTGTGCTTCAACAGCGACACAAATATAGACAACTCTCTTTCATGCAACAATTAAAAAACACCTGAAAGCCTGCTTTGGAAGTGCACAGCTTTGATCCCCCGCATTCAGGACACAGATGCAGATTTGTGAGTTCAAGGCCAGGCTGGACTAAACAGGGAGGCCAGAATAACCAATGATGGCTACACTGAAAAAAAGTCTGGGAGAAAAAATCAAAATACAAAACAAAAAAATGTGCTGCAAGCCGGGAGCCTCATCAAAGAGCTTACTGTCTTCCAACAGAGCTCACCAAATCAGAGCCCCCTTGGCACTCCAGTCAGCCCATGCAAAGACACCAGCTCCTGATGTATTCACTGGAGGATGAGAATGGTCAGCCAGAGGGAGATCAGAAACCCAGGAGGTGACAGGAAGTCATAACTCATGCCTTTAGTCCTGGAACTTAGAAGGCAGAGGCAAGTAGATCTCTCTGAGTTTAGGGCCAGCATGGTCTACAGAGTTAGACGCAGGACAGCCAAGACTGTTACACAAAGAAAACCTGTCTCAAGTATTACAGACAGGCAGACACAGCCCCGGGAGGTGTAGGAAACTCAGTACAGAGAGGGAACCATCTTGGGTCCAGTGCCTTCCTACAAGTCCTCAAATTCACTGAGGCTCTTAGTGACTCACAGAGGCTACACTTGCCTCCTAGGGTTGCGACACACTGAGCAAAGCATGGGGAGGCAGCTGGCATAGCATGCCCCGGCACTAGACACTTAGACCTGCAGGCCCCAAATTTGGGGCCCTGGAAGAAGACACTGCTTTAGTGATCCACCATAAAGCCATGGAGGAAAGAAAAACTGGGTGCATGTGCTCTAGAGAGAATAAGATCTGCAAGCAAACAGAAACACCAGTAGGTGGCGCTGTGAGCTCTGAGTTTGTGAACTAACTAGGAGCTGAGCTTAGTGCAGCCCTGGCAGGCCAACCAGCCACCCTGGCTTGGAGATATTTGATGCACTCAGAGCTGTCCACAGAGCTCTGAGGTTGAAATGGAGAGAGAAGCTTTGCCTCAATTTCACTGTTTGGAGTTCTGAGCCTTCTTAATGCAGCAATCACCCACCATGCAGGCAGCAGAGCAGTCACCGGATAGAGCCATCAAAGTCACTGTCATCCTGCTCTTCCTCTCTCTTGAGGACTTATAACTCAGTCTCCCAGGGTGTTTGGGCAGATACCACCTGCATCTGATGCCTCAACTGCCACCTTACATACCGGATGCAGGAGCTGTCAAGGCAGTTACACAAGGCCCTGAGAACCACACCTGCTGATGGGCTTCAGCTTGCCCTACATCTTCTGAAACAGCAACTCATGGCCGGAGAGGACCAAGACCACTTAGTACTGCCAGCTACAAGAGGACTTCAAAACAGCCACAAGTACAGGCTAGAGCATCTGAGGGTCTCCTACTGCCTGGTTTGCATAAACCAGAGGACACTTCTCCCAGTTCCTTGGATTCAGTTTGCTGTAGACCTCGGTTACCTTGGTCCGTTCATCTGGTCAGAACCTGTACTAGCTCACCCTCACTGGCTCTCAAGCCCTGGGTCCCTGCAATTTCACCAAGTGAGAAGAGACATGCCCAAGCCTCCCTGCCAGCACTGCAGACACATTTTGCTCCTACACAGATTCAAGAAAGCCTCCAGCCTGCAAATGTCCATGAACTTTCCACCTTGTGCTAGTGAGGTCTGCAGGGTGCCTGGGTCTCACCAGGGTACTCAGCTGCAGGAGCTGGCTCTGCATACCCAGGAGCCCAGGAGGTTCTGATACCTGTAGCTGTCCCAGAAGAGGATAAGCTTCAGAAGCTGAGGTTAAATTTGACAGCAGAGAGGACCTGCCCTCCTCTTCCTCCTGCCTGCTCGCTGAGTGCCTCTGCTCATCTGACTCCCAGCTCTTGATGACCCCAGTTTCCAGGGTGAAGCCACAGCTTACTCTGGAGGCTGTGGACCATACTACTGCCCTGAGCTGCATGCAGGCCTTGAAGTGAATGGTGCCCTGTTAGTGTGACCACAGTGACTTCCTGCTCAGCAGGTCTGCTGATTATACAAATAAGGGCTGAGTGAGAGCAATGTTATAGCCATCTCCCTTTGCAGACAGTCAGGGAAAGAAGCAGACAGTGCCTGAGACCTTAGTCACCTGAGCCCTGACCTTCATGTGGGTCAACACTGCTGCTTCCTGCACTTGTCAGGAATGCCACCCCACATTGCCTGGGTGAGCATCCTAACTCCCCAGGAGATGTCTCAATGCTTTCCTTAGCATTTCAAAGCAGTACTCTGAGGTCTGAGGTCTTGAGTGTGCATAGAAATCTGTGCAGTGAGCCAGAGGCCAGAAACTAAAGGAGGGAGTTGACTCCAGATGTGGACATGGGTTCTGAGGGAGAATCACAGACAGGCTGGCCTCAGACATCTATGCATTGATAGGAAGCACAGGGATGCCTGGAGAGGGTCAGAGAGTTTCTGAGTGCATTGGAGGCAACAGACAAATCCATCCACGAAATGGAGAATCAAACTGAGCAGCAGCTGAAGCCATTATCTGACCTAGGATGGAGAGCCCAGAGGGGGGAAGAAAAAGCAATGTTCACAGACTCAAAGACAAGAGGAAGCAGGAAGGCTAGAAAAGGAGAGCAACTGGCTATGTTGATAGCATGTGTGTGTGTGTGTGTGTGTGTCTGTGTGTGTGCTTGTGTTTTGATATGTGTGAGTGTGTGTTTGTTATTGTGTGAGTGTGTGAGTTTGTATACGAGTGTGTATGTGAGTGAGTGTATGAATGTGTGTGTGAGTTGTGTGTGTGAGAGAGTTTGTGTTTGTGATTGTGTGTGTGTGAATGTATGTCAGTTTGTGTTTGTGATTATGTGTGTGAAAGTATGTGAGTATGGGTTAGTGATCATGTAAGTTTGTGTGTGAGTGTGTTTGTGAGTGAGTGTGTGTGTGTAAGTGTGTGTGTTGTGTGTGTGAATGTTCTTGAGTGAGTTGTGAATGTGTTTGTGAATGTGTGTATGTGAGTGTGTGTATGTAAATGTGTATAAATGTGTGTGAGTGTGTGTGTATTTGTGAATGTGTGTGTGTGTGTGTGAATGTGTGTCTGTGCCTGTGCTTGTATGAATGTCCATGCACTTATATAAGAAGAAGAAGACTGTTAGAGTTCTGGATGAATGACTTTTAGTGTTAAAAGACCTCAGAGGAAATATTGGAGTAGTTGGCTATTCTGGGCAACTTAGAGATCAGGACAATGATGAAAACATCTTCCCATTTCTCAGAAGACAATGCAGGCATGGAATGCACACAGTAACAAGGCCCCTGAGAGGTTGAAGAGAAGTCATGCTAACAAGGGAGGATGATGCAGCATGAAGGAAATATGAAGAAGCTGACAGTCTGGTGCTGCTAAGCAAGACTGTCCTTTCCCCAGTGCAGGTGGAACCTGACAGGAGACTTTTAGGACCCCCTGTGGAACTAGCACAAGGCAGTTTGGACCCATATTATTTTGTTGTTGTTGTTTGTTTGTTTGTTTGTTTGTTTATGTATTTAGAACACAGATTCCTGAGCAGTCTGGCTTGGCAGTGTGAGCTAACCCAAACCACTACAGGTGAACAGAGACTCCTGGTCTCTCTCAGTCTGTGGGAAACTGTGTGGTGCTTGCTGGTCAAATCCTCCTGCTTTTTTTTAAACATATTTTTTCAATTAGATATTTTCTTCCTTTACATTTCAAATGCTATCCCAAAAGTCCCCTCTACCCTCCCCTCGCCCTGCTCCCCTACCCACTCACTCCCACTTCTTGGCCCTGGCTTTCCCCTGTACTGGGGCATATAAAGTTTGCTAGACCAAGGGGCCTCTCTTCCCAATGATGGCTGACTAGGCCATCTTCTGCTACATATGCAGCTAGAGACGTGAGTTCTGGGGGTACTGATTAGTTCATATTGTTCCACCTATAGGGTTGCAGACCCCTTCAGCTCTTGGGTACTTTCTCTAGATCCTACATTGGGGGCCCTGTATTCCATCCTATAGATGACTGTGAGCATCCACTACTGTATTTGCCAGGCACTGGCAAAGCCTCCTGCTTTAAAGAAAACATCTCTCCACTGCATTCCAGACCACCTGACACCCATCACAGTGGGGCCAGGTATGGAGGTAGGAGGGAGAAAAACAACTGCTCTAACCCTGAAGGTTTCCACTCTGATTACCACCTGACATTCTGGGCAGGGTTCAGATAGAGGATGCTATCTATACACAGGGTTCAGTGCAGAAGAAGGAGTCAGGACAAAGTTCCAAGTCCCTGAAGTGGCTGTCAGGGTCTGAGGCCTGAAGGCAGGGATTAGGTTGGGCTGTACAGAACTATAGTTTCACTTTTTGCTCTCTATACCATTGTCAGATTGTTTTCAAAGGCCTTGCACTCCTGTTGAGAGCAGGTACTTAGAAGATGCAATAAAACTCTCTGAGATTGCAAGTTACAAAGTCCAGGACTTTATACAACTTCGGATCTCCCTAACATGAGGATGGGGACCATGGTGCCTGGCACCCTCCTGATCCTCCTGGCTGCCTCACAAGTCCAGACCCAGACCTGCCCGGGTGAGTGCTGGATGAGTAGGGAAACAGCCTTTTAGGGGAGGGGCGGAGGTCCACCCTCCACCAGACCCTCCACCACTTCTCCACTCAAGGCCCTAGACCTGAGTCCTTCTACTTCCCCGGCCTGCGCACCCTGCCGGGTTCTGGGAGGAGGTCGGAGTCTCACCACGCGCCGCCCCCGGGCTCACACTCGCTGAGGTACTTCTACACCGCCTTGTCCCGACCTGCAATCAGCGAACCGTGGTACATTGCTGTGGGCTACCTGGATGACACTCAGTTCGTGCGCTTCGACAGCGCAGGGGAGACTGCGACATATAAGCTAAGTGCGCCATGGGTGGAGCAAGAGGGGCCCGAGTATTGGGCGAGAGAGACAGAGATAGTCACAAGCAATGCACAGTTTTTCCGCGAGAATCTGCAGACTATGCTGGACTACTACAACCTGAGTCAAAATGGTGAGGAACCCCCCAAATCTAAGAGTCTGTCCCCACTCCTCTCCCTCTTATGCAAGCCACCTAATCATGGGGTGCAAAAGGGACCGGTTTCCCTTTCAGTTTGGAGAATTCCTAGGGTGGGCGGGCCTGACTAGGAGAGGGGGGCCAGGCTCTCACACCATCCAGGTGATGTATGGCTGTGAGGTGGAGTTGTTCCGGAGCCTCTTCCGCGCTTATGAGCAGCATGGCTATGATGGCCAAGATTACATCGCCCTGAATGAAGATCTGAAAACGTGGACAGCAGCAGACATGGCAGCAGAGATCACCAGAAGCAAGTGGGAGCAGGCTGGTTATACAGAGCTCCGTAGGACCTACCTGGAGGGCCCATGCAAGGATTCCCTGCTCAGATACCTGGAGAACAGAAAAAAGACACAGGAGTGCACAGGTGGGTGGCTGCAGGCAACTCCATCTCCCTTTGCCTCTGTACTGAGTTCAGTCCAGAGAGAGCAGAAACTCACTAGCTGGGAAAACTCCCATCTCTTTTTCTTTTTTCTTTTTGTTTGTTTGTTTGCTTGTTTGGTTGGTTTTTTTGTTTTTTAATTTTAAAAGGTGACAACAGAGAAATAGCATATGGAAATTACACAAACCAAAGGCTATACCCAGCTCAGTGAGCTTGTAAACAGTTAGAATCGCCACTTTGGACCAGTAGAGAATATGAATTTTACATATTTTCCATTAAATATACTCATGGCTATCCAACATCGACCCCAGGGGTGCAGGGCAGGGAGAGAGAGACAGAGACAGAGACTCACAGACACAGAGAGACAGAGGCAGAGGCAGAAAGAGATGGAGAGACAGAAACAGAGAGAATCAGTGGCAGAATTAGAAGTAGCTATCAATTATTCCCTGCCATTATCCATCGTGTACTTTACCTACATTTAGTCCTTGCTCATCTCCAAATATTAGCCTTTCCTGATTTCATTATGTCATGTTGCAAGTAACAACAGGTACATTTCTTAACAAGTATACATTTTTTTGTTTCTTTGTTTCTTTGTTTGTTTTGCTAAATTACCTCTATGAGCAAAAAGACTACAGTTTTACTTCCTGTTGTTGTTCTGAGATTGGGTGACTTCGTTTAATATTGTATATTCAAAGTTCATCAATTTTCCTAGATAATTGTGTGATTACATTGTGTAGAGCTCAACAGGATTCCACTTTATATATATACCCCATATTCGTTAGTCACTTAAGTGAATGCTGGGTTGCTTTACTGCAATAGCTAAGATCTCACACTCCATATCAAGGAAGAGAGTAGAGAGTGGACAGTTCTTTCCTTCTCTCTTTCTTTCTTTTTTTTAAGATTTATTTATTTATTATTATACATAAGTAAGCTGTAGCTGTCTTCAGACACAACAGAAGAGGGTGTCAGGTCTCATTACAGATGGTTGTGAGCCACCATATGGTTGCTGGAATTTGAACTCAGGACCTTCGAAGAGCAATCAGTGTCCTTACCCATTGAGCCATCTCACCAGCCCTGGTAGTTCTTTGTTATTCGTGATCTTACCAGCAATACTGGGTGTCTCTTCATTTGACTCAAGGTTCAGCCTCTTCAGTGTTCCTTTCTCTTCAATATGGGAGGGGGAGAGCACTCCTGTGTTTCCTGACTCTCTCAGAGACTGGCTCTCCCAAGGGAGCACCTTTGTCTCTGGACAGTTCAGAGTCTCTTCAGGATGAAAAGGGAGAAGAGAAGGTTCCTGAAAGAACAGAAAACTAGTCCCATGAGTCTGCTGTGCTTTTGAGCTATGGCTTCTCTCAGACCTTGTTCTCTGCCCACACCCAACCTCTGTGACATTTGACTTCAGTGATGCTGAATCTCTGAGCGCTACCCAGACAGAAGCAGACGTCCCTTTTTGCCTCCTGGGACACATAGCTGCTCCTGGGCACAAGTTCTAGAATTTTCAGAGCATTGTATGTAACCTACTGGGGAAATTTGACCCTTGTTCCAGTCATTTCCTTCCCAGGTGGCCTCACTGACACTTCTGGAGTCACCAGGAAAGATATATGATGCCCAAACTTTCCAACTCTTCTCCTCAGATCCTCCAAAAACACATGTGACCCATCACCCCAGACCTGAAGGTGATGTCACCCTGAGGTGCTGGGCCCTGGGCTTCTACCCTGCTGACATCACCCTGACCTGGCAGTTGAATGGGGAGGAATTGATTCAGGACACGGAGCTTGTAGAGACCAGGCCTGCAGGGGATGGAACCTTCCAGAAGTGGGCAGCTCTGGTGGTGCCTTCTGGGGAAGAGCAGAAATACACATGTCATGTGTACCATGAGGGGCTGCCTGAGCCTCTCACCCTGAGATGGGGTAAGGATAGTATGGGTGCAAAGCTGGGGTCAAGGAAAGCTGGAGCCTTCTGAAGACCCTCAGCTGGTCAGAGTTGAGAGTTGTGATCATGTTGCTCACTTTCCCCTCATGTCCTTACCTTTCCCTTCTCAGAGCCTCCTCAGTCCAGTATACCCACCAGGACCATTGTTCGTGCTGTCGTTGGAGCTATGGTCATCTTAGGTGTTATGAGAGGAAATGTTATGATGTGTATGAGAAAGAACAAAGGTACGGAAGAGTCTGTGGCTGGGTGCCTTATATTATAAACCAATACACAGGCACTATATGCACAAGATTGCCCGTCTCTTGGTCTGTTTGCAGACACTCACCTTACAATAAAAGACAGATTCATAATGGTAATGGGGGGTCTGCACAGGATTCTCAATGACCTCTCAGAGGTCAGAGGGCAAGGCTCATGCAAAACACTACAGATCTCCAGGCTGGCCTTGGTTCATTGCGGCATATAATGTCCATGGTCCAGAACTTCCTTGGTCTCTCATATCTTTTTTTTTAAACAGGTGGAAAGAGAGACAATAACACTGCTGCATGTCAGAATGAGAGGGAACACTTGTCCCTGAGCCCTCGGGCTGAATCTGAGGCACTCGGGGTGGAAGCTGGGATGAAGGATCTTCCTCCAACCCCACCATTGGTCTCCTGACAGTGTCTTGTTACTTCTTCTACTGCAGAAAATAATAGTTCCTGACTTATCTCTGGAGACTTGAAAAGTGAGAACTAGGGGCCTAGCATTAGGGCTGAGGAAAACAGGAGAGGACTGGGTCCCTGGGCCTCTCAGATTTAGACCTTTGAATGAGAGGAAGGCCTTTGAGATGTTTTCACATTGACTGCCCTGACTCTATTTCTTCCTCTTGGGACATCTGCCACATGGGACTGAGTCACAAGTTCTGACTTCTGAACAGTGAAATCACTTTGGGCAGCAGTGTCTGTGTTTTATGCTTTTGACTGTGCATACATGGGTAAATCTGGAGAACACAACCTGACCCTGCACACCAAGACTCAGACCCTACATTAGCCATCATCCCTTGTACAGCCGACCTTCCTGGTCCTCAGGCATTGGGGGACATCTTCATCCTGTCAACTCCACGCTGTCCTGGGCATGTGTCTCCTCACACACCACAGTGTGTCTCCTCATTTCCACACTGAACATGAGAATCTGAATGTGGATGTCAGGCAGTGGTGGTACAGGCCATTGGGAGGCAGAGGCAGAGGCAGGCAGATTTCTGAGTTTGAGGCCAGCCTGGTCTACAGAGTGAGTTCCAGGACAGCCAGGGAGATACAAAGAAACTCTATCTCGGGGGGGGGGGAAGAATCTGAATGTGGAGGCTGGAGAGATGGCTCAGTGGTTAAGAGCACTGAGTGCTCTTCCTGAGGTCCTGAGTTCAAATCCCAGCAACCACATGGTGGCTCACAACCATATGTAATAGCATCCAATGCCTTCTTCTGGTGTTTTGGAAGACACCTGCAGTGTACTCACCTACATGAAATAAATAAATCTTAAGAAAAGAATCTGAGTGTGAACTCCTTGACCTGAGCAGTTCACTTGTTGGTAAATTTAAGGATTGAGAATATCTGAGTGCTGTGGAGGAAATAAATGGCAGCATGGAGAACCTTCCAGAATCTGTGTTTCTTGTGCTGAGTGTGTCAGGTGGGGCAGGAGTCCTCTGGCATCTGTTTGTGAATGGGGATGTGCCAGGTGGAGCTCAGTCCATGTGCAGGTCCTTGCTGGTATGGTCATTCCTTAGCTATACCTCTGTGGTACTTGTCACTTAATAGACTCACTGGATGACAGACTCTGATCATAGGAACACAGGCATGGCCTTAGCCTTCTCTTATGACCAGGATTATGAGCCCCTAAGACTGTACCAGGCCTGTTGTGCAGCTGAGAAACTGACATTACCAGTGAAGAAATTTCTGGAGAGTAGTGGTGAACACCTTTAATCCCAACATTCAGGAGACAGGCAGGAAAACCACTGATTTCTAGGCCATCCTGGACACTCAGGATGACACAGAGAAACCCTGTCTCCAAATTGGGTACCTGGGAGCAGGGTATCCCTGTGTCCAGCCTGACCATGCAGATGATTGGCAGGATGTGGATCTTTGGGTTTTGGATTAGAAGAACGTTGCATGCATGAAGCAAGGCTTAAAGAGCCAAGCTAGTGGAGGCCTGGGAGGCAGAGCTGAGGGCAGGTTGACCTTTGTGGGCCCAGGTAATGAAGCTTAAAAGGGGAAGAATATCAGTTACGTGGTTTGGAAACTCATTCTTGTATTGTTTTGAAGAAGACAGTGGCTGTTTTCTGTCCTTGAGCAAAAAGTCTGTCTGAAATTAAATCAGAGTTTTAGATTAAGGGCTTGGCAGAGGAGATTCAGGAGAGTCTAGTATTGCCTGTGTTGCTCATTTATTAGTGGCCACTCCCATGCACCTGTCTATTGTAAATGAGCAGGGTACATAAGGAAAATGCACAAAGTACAGTTTGAAGAGAAAAAAACCACTAAGTAGTGCTCAGAGGAATAACGTTTAAAGAAAATCTACTGCTAAGTGGAAGAAAGGGACAAGCCACACACAGCTATGCTTTCAACCTGTAATTGAAAATTAAAGAAAACCTTAAACAGTGAAGAAAACCACCAAAACCACAAAACTGGTCAGGAGATGAATGAATGTGGGGGCCACGTTCTAGCTCCAGCAAGCAGCAGAACTTGGCAGCTTTATTCTGGCTTATGGAATCTCCCTATGTTTGTGTGTCCAGAGTGTCCCTCCATAGAGGCCCAGAGAGGCCATTGAGCAAAGCTGGGGGAGTGAATGCTGGATTTCACGGGAGAACCCAAGATTGGGAGATGCCAGTCTTCCTGTATTCCCAAGGAGAGCTGCTATCATGTGTGAACCAGCCTGAAAGAGCTGAAAGAGCCAACACAGCTGACAGGAGCTGGAGATCTGGAGAGAGCATTGGCATCAAACATGGAGATGAGTTTGCAGTTTGCCCAGCTGGGTTTTTAGTCTGTGATCCAGGGTTTCCTCACTTTGCTCTTTCCCTTCCTTTTGAAACACAAATGTACATCCTTTGCCACTGTATATTTCAACTTGTTGGGAGCCGCCCCCACATTCGCCGTCACAAGATGACGCTGACATCCTGTGTTCTAAGTGGTAAACAAATAATCTGCGAATGTGCCAAAGGTATTTTACCACTACATGTACTCTGCCTTTTCCCGTGACGCCAACTCGGCCATGGGCTGCAGCCAATCAGGGAGTGATGCGTCCTAGGCAAAAGGATAATTCTCCTTAAAAGGGGACGGGGTTTCCGCCATTCTCTCTCTTACCTGCGCTCTCTCTCTGGCTCTGGCGCGCCGGCACGCCAGCGCTCTAACTCCTAAAGATGTAAGCAGGGCGCGCGCGGTGGCGGCGGCGCAGGGGCGCTTTCGGTTTTGGGGCTGGGGGTTTACGCTCCTGAAGATGTAAGAAATAAAGTTTTGCCGCAGAAGATTCTGGTCTGTGGTGTTCTTCCTGGCCGGGCGTGAGAACGCGTTTTTAAGAACTGGCTCCTTGAACTCACCTAGTGATGAGTATAGGCTCCTTCTCCTAGAAGCCTCCGCTGATTGATCTTTTTTCTTTTCTTTTTCCTTCTCCTTCCTTCTAATCTCTCCCCAGGTATTCTTACCTGACCTAAACTTTTCCTTGGGTTCAAGACCCTTGGAAAGGCCTGTATACTTATTTTGTGTACCATATTTTCTCTTTGCTCCTACTCTCTCTCCCCGCTTTACTTCTGATAGATTGTCCTGAATTTCATCTAGAATTTTTAGCCCTATCTTAATCACTTGATAACATGTGAAAAGGAACAAAAGGGCGGCTCCCAACATCAACTATGAAATGTGTTTTTTATTTTCTTATAGAGGGGTTGCAGTTAAGAGATTGTGTTGAGCCTCAGAAGAGAGTATAAACCTTGACGTTTTAAAGTGTTGAGACTGACAGGCTATGCAGACTTTTGAAGGTGGACTGAGGTCCTTTTACATTCTGTTATGGCTACACTCCTATGGGGCCAGGTAGTGGAATATGGTAGTTTGAATGAAAATGGCCCACATTGGCCTATAGACTTGAATGCTTGGTCATTAGGGACTGTCACTATCTAATGGATTAGGAGGTATGTCACTCAGGGTGGTCTTGGGATATTCCACAGCCCAAGACAGAAACTGCCTGAGGAACCAGATGTGGAACTCCCAGCTACTGCTCCAACCCCATGTCTCCCTACCTGCCAGCATGCTTCCCTCCATGAGGGCAATGGACTAAACCCCTGAAACTGTAATTAGGTCCCAGTTAAATGATTTCTGTGGTTGTTGATGATGATGTTGCTGTTGTTGTTGTCATGATCCTGGTGTCTCTCTACAGCAAGAGAACAATAACTAATACACAAGTTGACTTTAGAAAGATATTGTAAAGACCTTTCAGTGAAAAGTGAGAAACTTGTATCTTCTTTTTTGTATTGAATTTTTGCTGTTTTTTTTTAAACTAACACCTTGCAAAAAGAAGATCACTAAATGTCCATCTGACTCACAGGATGCTGAAGTAACATTGTAGTTAGAATGGGTATTCACATATTTGCAGCTCTGCCCTTGATTCCATCCTCTCAGGTGGTCAGGACCTGCTAACTTCCTTTTCCTGACAGAGAGAGACTGATAGTATGGTCATGTTCTTATATTAGATCCTGAACATACTGCACACATTCTGTAATATTCTATCATTCTCTCTCTCCCTCTCCCTCTCCCTCCCCCTCTCCCTCTCCCTTTCCCTCTCTCCCTCTCTCTCTCTCTTGGCCAGCTTTAGGTAAGTAAGCTGCTCTTTCGAGAGCAGTCTCAAAAGACATCTAGGTAAATAAGGGACAGAGGACTCTTGGGCCATCCAGGCAGATCCTGAGTCCTTTCCAGCTGCCATATGAAGAAACCTTATCTCATGTGACCCCAGCTCTAGAGAAGCCTTGAGAAAACACAGCAAGAAGAAAACAGGACCTGTGCATGCTCCTGAGCCAGGGTCACCAAGGACTCTTGATGTCACACACTGTGGGAAGTATCAGTGGTTGCAGTCTCCAGATGCTGAGCTTGGCTGCTTTGCTACAGTGCAGCAGATAACTGAGAAGTGCAGTTCTCCAACAATCTTCCTGGGGAAGTCAGAGAACTCTGAGCTAAATCTACAGTGCCCAAAGAGGAGGAATTATCCTAATCTGCATTTCTATCTGCACTAAGCTACTATAGGGCAAACTTCTTAGCATTTTATTTCAATTATAAGTGTTCGAAGCAAAGTCTTAGCCCAGGCATGGGTGGGCAAGCCCAGGGCCCTGGATTCTCATTCCCCAGTTTCACTTCTGCTCCTAACCTGGGTCAGATCCTTCTACTGGACACTAACGACTCGCTCTCAGATCACACACACAACACACACACACACACACACACACACACACACACACACACACACCATTGGATAGCAAGATTCTGGGAAGCCAAACACCATGGCCCAGGGCACTGGTTGTGAAGTCCTGGCAGATCTCTGAACTCAGACCTGCCCTGATTGCCAGCTGGGGGCAATGGTGCAGTGACCTGCTGCCCTGGCCAGGACACAGACCCATGAGGGTGAGTGCGGGGTCTGGAGGGGAATGGCCTCTGCAGAGAGGGGCAGGGACAGCACCGGGGAAGCCGAGTCACCCACAGGACCCTCCGCCCCTTGTCCACCCTTGTCCCGAGCCCCGCGCCCTGCTCCCTTCCGGATCTGCGCACCAGCACGGGGTCCGGGGAAGAGGTCGGGGTCTCACCACGCGCCGCCCCCAGGCTCACCCTCGATGCGTTATTTCTCCACTGCCATGTTCTGGCCTACCCATGGGAAGACCCGGTACGTGGAAGTCAGCTACATTGAGGACAAGCAGTTCATGCACTTCGACAGCAACTGGGAGAATCCCAGATAAGAGCCGCGCGTGCCTTGGATGGATCTCTAGAGCCTGGAGTATTGGGAGCTACGGACAAAAGTCACAGAGGGCCATGAGAAGAGTTTCCAAATGAATCTAAGGACCCTGCTTGGCTACTACAACCAGAGCAAGGGTGGTGAGTGACCCCAGGTCGGAAGTCACACTCAGGGGCTAGAGAAGTCCTGGGTCCCAAGTCCGAGGAACTCCCAGAACTTGAGGGTCCCGCTGGGACCCAAGACCTGGGACCCACTTCCACTTTTAGTTTAGGGGATTCCTAGGACGCAAAGGGCAGGAGGGGCTGACCCGAGGTCCCACAGGCTCTCACAGGTTCCAGTGGAGGTATGGGTGTGACATGGGGTCGGACCTGATGCCTATGACAGCTGTGGACAACTGGGGAGTTGATTGTCTTGCTTTGGATCTTCTGGACTGGGCAGAAAAGACAGAGTGATGCTTCCCTGGGTCCTCTGTTCCCAATAAAATCAGTATACCACAGTGGTTGTCTAGGTAACAGATAAGTCTGTCATTTTTAATAGATTTGGAAGCTGCTTGGTCTGTACTTCCTGCTTTCTCAGGAGAAATTCATCCTTCCCAGATCTCTGATGGTGTGGACTAGGGAGAGCTTTGTCAGTTTCTCAGGGAGCAACAGCACAGGTTTCAGGTGCTTCTCAGTTCTCTTCATGTGTAAAACTCATGGACACTTTCCTAGAGTTGCTACTGGGTCTCCACACTGATCACATTGTTACCAGGTTCTAAGGAGAGAAAAATTCACACAACAGATTTCAATGTAATGTTTTACTATTCCTTTATGTAAAGGAAGTTGTTTTACCATGATTTCTCTCAGTAACCAACCTGTGACTTGTGAGTTGTGGTGAATAATTGGATAGTAAAAACTGTAGAGTTCATATAACTTCCAAAGATATGAAATGTTAAGTACGTTACAACAATCTTAAAAGTGTGCTTTGAAATCTGTGAATCATATTTATAAAGGTCAAAAGGGTGTTTTTAAAGTTTTAAGGTGTACAAAATATAAAGGGATAAGAAGGAGATTTACAATGTATGTAAAAATGAAAAATGTTTCAGATTTCTTCCCTCTCTATGCTATTGTTATATTAAGATCTAAAGAGTTCAGAGTTTTAACATTAATCACTGACGTTCTGATGAGTTATTGATCTAGTTATGATAATCAGTGATTGCTATTGTCACAGTAACAAGCTCAAGATTATGAATTTCCTATGGTTGTCTCTAAGTATAGACTTAAAAGGGCTTCTCATTGAGCTAAAAACATCTATCCAATCTGTATATGCCCTATTCATGCTTTTAACTCAAACTCCTTTTTCAGGGTCCCCAAACTTTTACTAAGAATCAAAGACACAAGTCTGCTGCCTTTTCTACAATGAGAGTTCAGTACAGATTACACAGTGCTATGTTTACATGTCTAAACTTTATCTCATTTTATAAACTTAAAAAATTCTTTTACGGTTCAAAGAATCTACTTGAATCCACCTCTCATGATCAAAAAGGACTGCAGATAAGAACTGTCAATCAACAGCCTGTTTCATCTCCTGCCTATTAAGCTTAGTCCTAAGGGTGGGGTTATCCTCTCCTTTTCTGTGGTCTTGGGATGCCCCACCCCCACCTAATAGGCCTAAAAGTTTAAAATGTTCAGCTAAGGAAAAAATTTATTCTAACCTCCTTAACTTTATCTTCTGATCCCTATATATACAGATGTGCATCAGTAAAATGCTAGCTCCAGGTGTTTCCTCAAACTCTGCATGCCAGACAGCTTCAAAGCACCTGCCCCAAATGCCCCAAGAATGCATCTGCATGCCCCAGCTGCAGATGGCCCTGCAGAGCCTGGACAGTAGGGGAACAGCATGCTTTTTTTTGAACCTAGACAGCATCCAGCTTTCTTGGGTCCCCAAAGATGTTGACACCCCACCCCCGGTTCTATATCTATCTGTCTGTCTGTCTATCTATAATCTACCTACCTACCTAACTATATACCTACCTACCTACCTATCCTCAGTCTCTCCAAAATCTGATTACCCTGCTCTGAGGTAAGAAAAGGTCCCTATTTCTCTCCCCATCTCCTCCCTTGCCCTGATTTTATCAGTCTCTCCCATGGTTATGTCAACAGCATCAACCAACAGCAAGGAAGAGACAGGTCCTCAGGACTGAGGGGCAGGAATGGAGTTGGAGCCAGCTGTGCTCCCATTCCTTGCATTTCAACTGTTTTTCCATGGGGCCTCCATCCACAGGGTAGGTCCCTGGCTCAGCTCAGGGGAGGAACTCACACATCCTCCTCCTTCATCTCTCACTGAGTGACCCTGCACCAGGAGGCTATGCTGTTTGTATTTTGTCAACTCCACACAAACTGAGACATATATAAGAAGAGGATCCTGAATTGAAAAATTGCTTCCATCCAGGATGCTTTTGGGAAAGTCTATAAGGCATTTTTAAATTATTATGAATGATCAGTATGGAAGGGCTCAGCCCACTGGAGGTGGTCTTGGCTGGTAATCACGGATTGTATAAGAAAGCAGGCTGAGCAAGCCATGAGGTACAAAGCTATTAGCACTGGTCCTGATGGTCTCTGCTTCAGTTCCTACTTGAGAATCCTCTCTCAAGGTCCTGCCCTGAATCTCTTCAATGATAGACTGTGATGTGGAAGTGTAAACTGAAATAAACCCTTTCTTCCTCAAGTTGCTTTTGGTCATGGGGTCTTATCACAGCAATGGAAACCCTCACTAAGACACAGGTGCACAAGGGCCTCACTCTGCTCCCTGCAGACACCACCCTCTCCTGCAGCTCAGCTCCTGCCCCTCCCTTGCCCTGGAGCAGCACCACTTTATAGCTCCTGGGGATCTGATGCCCTCTCTGACCTCCTGAGGTAGCAGGAATTATCTGGCAGGTCTCCTCTCCATTGGGTGGCAGGATCCTGGGGAAGTAACCAACAGCTCCTCCGCGGGCGCTGGTTATAAAGTCCAAGCAGCCGGAGGGCCTCAAATGCCCTGTATCCCAGATGGGACGATGGCGCAGCGAATGCCGCTCCAGCTGCTGGCGGCCGCCCTGACCCTGATCGAGACCCGCGCGGGTGAGTGCGGGGTCGGGAGGGAAACGGCCTCTGCGTGGAGGGGCGGGGACGGCACCGTGGAATCCGCGTCCCCCCGTCGCTCACAAGACCCTCCGCCCTTCTACACCCGCATCCGGAGCCCGGCGCCCTGCTCCCCTCCCGGCCCGCGCAGTGGGCCGGAGTCCCGTGAGGAGGTCCGGGTCTCACCGCGCGCCGTCCCCAGGCTCACACTCGATGCGGTATTTCGAGACCGCAGTGTCCCGGCCCGGCCTCGGGGAGCCCCGGTTCATCTCTGTCGGCTACGTGGACGACACGCAGTTCGTGCGCTTTGACAGCGACGCGGAGAATCCTAGATACGAGCCGCGGGCGCGGTGGATAGAGCAGGAGGGGCCGGAGTATTGGGAGCGGAACACACTGCGTGCCAAGGGCAATGAGCAGAGTTTCCGAGAGAGCCTGAGGAACCTGCTCCGCTACTACAACCAGAGCAAGGGCGGTGAGTGACCACGGATCGGAGGTCACCACCTAGCCGCGTCCGGAGAAGCTGGAGATCTCTCCAGTCCCAAGTCTAGGTTCGGGAGCAGAACCAACCCGGGACCCGTTTCCCTTTCACTTTGGAGGAGTCCGCGGGTGGGCTGGGCGGGGCGGGGCGGGGGCGGGGGCGGGGGCGGGTGGGCGGGGCTGACCTTGGGGTCCCGCAGGCTCTCACACGTTCCAGCGGTTGTCCGGCTGTGATTTGGGGTCGGACGGGCGCTTCCTCAGCGGGTACTGGCAGTTCGCCTACGACGGATGCGATTACATCGCCCTGAACGAAGACCTGAAAACGTGGACAGCAGCGGACATGGCGGCGCTGATCACCCGACGCAAGTGGGAGCAGGCTGATGAAGCAGAGAGATTCAGGGCCTACCTAGAGGGCGTATGCGTGGAGTGGCTCCGCAGATACCTGGAGCTTGGGAAGGAGACGCTGCTGCGCACAGGTGCAGGGGCCGCGGGCAGCTCCTCCCTCTGCCCTCGGGCTGGGGCTCAGTCCTGGGGAAGAAGAAACCCTCAGCTGGGGTGATGCCCCTGTCTCAGAGGGGAGAGAGTGTCCCTGGGTCTTCAGATCCCTCATCTCAGGGACTGCACTGAGTCTTCCAGGGCTCAGCCTTCTCCCTGGACAGTGCCCAGGCTGTCTCAGGAGGGAAGGAGAGAATTTCCCTGAGGTAACAACAGCTGCTCCCTTCAGTTCCCCTGAAGGAACTGTCAGCGATGGCCTCTCCCAGGATGGGTTCTCTGCCCACACCCAGTGTCTGTGGACACTGACTCCTGCCCTGCTGAGTGTGTCAGCCCTTACACCTCAGGACCGGAAGTCGCCTTTACCTAATAAGAGACATGGACTCCCCTACACTAGGCTGGTTGCCCCAGTTTCTAGAATTTTCAAAGAATACATTCTCCCAGATCCCTCCCTGTCTGTAACCCAATTCTTTCTATTCCTACAGTGGTGAATGGTCGCATGAGCCCTTATGGGCTACTCTGGAGGAATATAAATCATGGAATTTCTTTTTCTTTCTTCTCTTTTCTTTTTCTTCTTTCTTTTTTCTTTACTTTTTTTTTTTTTTTGAAGGCGTTATTTTGTTTCTAGTCAGTTTTTGTCTGCACTGGAGTGATCCTGTTTCTCCCTGCCCTCCTATTATCATTTGAATCAGTCTACACAGGTGCCAGAGGAGGCTACTAACCTGGATTATTACACAAGATAAGTCAGGGTTCTCATTCTTGTGAGTTTACACTGTTTCCTGTCAGACCTAAACATGCAGAAGTCTCCTGCTGTCTCTCTGCCCCAACAAGTTACAGTGTGAATACAAGTTACATAGTGAATACAAGTTACATAGTGAATCAGGAATTGGACTTTCTGAGTGACAGGGTCTTCTGAAATCCAGAGCTATAGTGAGCCCACCCTGTGAGCCCACTGTGTTCCAGTGAGTGTTGCACTGGGGTCCACAGCATACTCCAGGGATCCTGTGTAACATACCTGTACCTTGTCCCCTAGAGGCAGGGACTGGGAGTCATTTTCTCTGGCTACACACTTTGTGATGGCTCTTCACTTGGACTGACAGTTAATGTTGGTCTGCAAGATGACCACAGTGGCAGTCTCAGTGGTGGCATCCTTCCAGTGGCATATGGCCCTGATTTCTGATTTTGATAAGAACTCAAACACATATTAAATTACTTTTTTGCCAATCCCTCTTCCATTCTTTGACTACCTCTCTCATGCTATTGAACATCACATAAGGATGACCATGTTGATCCACTGGCTCATGTGGATTCCCTCTTGGCTTCTGAGTCCCAAAAGAAAGTGTGCAGTTCTGTGCTGAGAGGACCAGCTTTGCCTGCAGGTCACTAGTGTCATGACAGTTGAAGTGTCAAACAGACACATAGTTCAGTGTCATCATTGGTTTAACTGAGTCATGTGTAGATTTCAGTGTGTCTTGTTAATTGTGTGATTTCTTAAATCTTCCACACAGATCCCCCAAAGACACATGTGACCCATCACCCCAGATCTGCAGGTGATGTTACCCTGAGGTGCTGGGCCATGGGCTTCTACCCTGCTAACATCACCCTGACCTGGCAGTTGAATGGGGAGGAGCTGACCCAGGACATGGAGCTTGTGGAGACCAGGCCTGCAGGGGATGGAACCTTCCAGAAGTGGGCATCTGTGGTGGTGCCTCTTGGGAAGGAGCAGAATTACACATGCCATGTGTACCATAAGGGGCTGCCTGAGCCCCTCACCTTGAGATGGGGTAAGGAGAGTGTGGGTGCAGAGCTGGGGTCAGGGAAAGCTGGAGCCTTCTGCAGACCCTGAGCTGGTCATGGCTCAGAGCTGGGATCATAACTCTCACCTTCATTTCCTGTACCTGTCCTTCCCAGAGCCTCCTCCATCCACTGTCTCCAACATGGTAATCATAGCTGTTCTGGTTGTCCTTGGAGCTGTGATCATCATTGGAGCTATGGTGGCTTTTGTGTTGAAGAGCAGGAAAAAAATAGGTAGGAAAGGGCAGGGTCCGAGTTATCTCTCTGTTCCCTTTAAAAGTGTGTTTAGCTCATTAATGGGAAACAAATCCACACCCCACATTGCTACTGTCTCCACCTGGATCCTCTGTCAGTTCTGGGAACTTCCTAGTGTCAAGATCTTCCTTGAACTCTCACAGCTTTTCTTCTCACAGGTGGAAAAGGAGGGGTCTATGCTCCGGCTGGAGGTAGGTGTGGGAGGCAAGATTGTCTCTGAGACTCTTGGGGTGAAGGTAGAGCAAAGTTAGCCCTTATTAGCTCCTCCAGTTAAACTGTCAATCTCCTGAATGTCTTCTGTCTTCTACTGCAGGCAGCAACAGTGTCCAGGGCTCTGCCTTGTTTCTGGAGGCCTTCAAAGGTAAAAAAAAAAAAAAATCGGACCGGGGATTGGACCTAAGGCAAACAAAAGAGGATTAGGTCCCAGGCCCTCTCAGATCTACACCTTTGAATGAGTGGTGGGACTTGGAGATGGGTTCATATTCAATGTCCTGACTCTTATTTTTTTTCCCTGAGATAGCCTTCTTGTGGGAACAAGTTCTGACTTAGAAACAACGAATGTCTAAAGCTATTTGCTTTTCCTGTATGCACAATGGGAAGACCTGGAGATTCCAGGCTACCCAAGCACACAAGGACCCTGTCCCTAACTTCCCTGTTCTTCTTTCCACAGCCATCCTTCCTGGTCCAGCACGCACTAAGGGACATCTGCATCCTGACAGCTCCATGCTGCCCTGAGCTGCAGCTCCTCACTTCCACACTGAACATAAGAATCTGAATGTGAACTTGATTGCTCAAATCTTTGAGCTGAGGGTTGATTAGTGGGTAAATTAAGGGACTGACAATACTCAGAGTGCTGAGGCAGAAATAAATGGCAGAATGGAGAACCTTCCAGAAACTATGTTCCTGTGCTAAGCATCAGGTGAGACAGGAGGAGGTTGTGGTCATGCCTATCTAGAGCCCAGCTCATGACCACTTTGGTGTGGTCTGGTCACTCTCAGCTCTGTCCTCCTGAGATCTTTTGTCCTTGTCACTTGGTGAAATCACAGGCTGATAGTGTATGATCCAAGAGACAGGGGGATGTCCTTAGCCTTGTCCTGTCCCCAGGATTGTAAGCAGCCAGGGCAGCTGGGACAGGTCACAGCCTTGGCTCAGTCCTGGCTCTGCTTCTTCACGCGTCTTCTGTGTTTATTTCTGCATCATTTTAGTTTGTATGGAGTAGTAGGCCCTTTCTGGTTCCTGTGAGTAGTGCCTGTCTCATTCTCCTTTGGGGTGCCTGATAAATGGCAGTAAGTGTTTTTCCATCCTTGTTCCCCAAGGCCCAACTAGGCCCCTACACTCGGGAGTCTGCCTTGAGGACATGAACTTCTTCCAAGGAGAACATGTCCTCCTTCCAGGGCCCTTGCCTTGAGATTCTATCCTCTCTCCCCCAATCTTCCAGAGTCTAACTCCTGTCTGTAGGATCACAGAAAGGACGAAGGAACTGGAATGCAGTCCTGTGGGGACTGTGTTCTACCCTGCTCCACTTTGTAACATGTTATTCACCCTCACTCAGAAAACATGCATGGCAGAGTCACAAGTCTCTGAGTTCAAGCTTCTGGTCCTGAGGGCAAGCAACTGTCTGGGAGCAGCTACACAGTGACGGTGTTGGATTCTCACACCAACACTTGCTAAAGGCATTCCAGCTTTGACACTTCACAGCAGGGCTCTCCAGTGGAAGGTCTTCCTGGATATAGAAGGCTCAGCTGCTGTCAGGAGCTAAGTGGTGGAGGGACTGTGTGATGTAAATAAAAATACTTCCACACACTTAAACAGTTTTTTAACCTTAGAACTTGAGGGAAAATACGCCAGAGCTTGACTTTTGTCAAATTTTCACTGGAAAATACAGATTTATCTTCTGCCTTTGAAAATGAACATCAAATCTGCTGGTTTGGTTTGGTTTGCTTTTGAGACAGGGTCTCACTATGTAGCTCAGATTTTCTGGAACTCACTCTGTACACCGTGTCAATCCACCTGTCTCTGTCTTCCAAGTGCTGGGTTGAAGGCAAGAACCACTATGGCCTGCAGAGACTGCAATGAGGTCTTTGGCAGTTAGCTTGTTTGTGAAGTATGTGATCACACTTTGTGAAACCATGGGCTCTTGGTTATGAGGATTCCCACACAGTTGTTCTCAGCATCAGTTATTGATTTGTTTATGTATGTATGTATGTATGTATGTATTTTTTTAATGTAAAATTATCTACTTATTTAATATGTATGGTTTCTCGGCCCAATGTGTGTCTGTGCACAACCTCCCTGCCTGGTGTCTAGGGAGGGAATAGGATTGCCTGAAACTGGAGTTACAGACAGTTGTGAGCTGTCCTATAGGTGCTGGGGATTGAACCTCAGTTCTCTGGAAGAGCAGCCAGTGCTCTTTACCACTTAGCCAACTCTCCAGTCCCTTCAGCATTAGGTTTTTTTTTTTTTTAAACTCATTTATTTTTTGTATGTAAATACACTGTAGCTGTCTTCAGACACACCAGAATAGGGCATCAGATCTCATTAGGGATGGTTGTGAGCCACCATGTGGATCCTGGAATCTGAACTCAGGACTTTTGGAAGAGCAGTCAGTGCTCTTGACCACTAAGCAATCTCTGCAGCCCCATCATCAGTTGTTAACACACATAATGACAAGGGTATCGTCAGCCTCACTGTGAATTCTGCTGTGCCCTCAGTAAACCTACAGTCATGTTCTCAGGCTGTCACATGAGCTTTGGTGAACCATCAGTATTCTAAACGAATTTTGCACACTGTAACGCGGCTTTATATAAAAAATACTTTGTTTAGACATCAATATTTTACCACAGTTTCATTATAAAATGTACATTGTCATCAAATAAACTCTGGTTTTAGAAACAGAATTGCCTGTCATTGTATGCTAGTTTCACAAATGAAGACAGATTTGTATAAAGGCAAAAATAATCTTTTAAATGTCAAATGTCAGTTTATAAACAACACATGAGGATAGAAGTAAGTGTGCTACTGGTCTAATGTGAATTCCCCAAGCTTTCTTTAGTCTGAGCTTGGAAACATGAATGTCAAATCTCTGGAATGTGACTCAGCAAGAATTGTATCAATCATACACAATTACAGCTCCTATGAAGCAACACAAGAATGTGTAACTAGCCATGCCTTTAGTCCCAGCACTCAGGAAACAGAGATAGTCGAATTTCTGAGTTCGAGGCCAGCCTTGTCTACAGTCTGAGTTCCAGGACAGCTTGGGCTATACAGAGAAACCCTGTCTCGAAAAACCAAAAAATAAATAAATAAATAAATGTAACTATCCCAGGCAAGGTAGTTTTACAAATTTTGTGTGATGCTTGCCAAAAGAATAAAAAATAAATGGGTTAAATTTTAAAAAGAACTTTATTATAAAGATCTTTCAAGAAACACTGACTTGTGTCTTCCTTTGTCTTCCCAACTTTTTCATATTATTTAATTAAAGATTTAAAATAGACAAGATAGATAAAATTCATCTGACTTACAGGATGTTGGGTAACATTGGATGTTGGTGTAGGTGTTCACAGACTGAGCTATTTCCTCGCAGAGGTAAAATTAATTCCTCCTGTGGAGAGGGGGTGTTCAGGACCTGCTCACTCTACTTCTGATGGAGGGAGGCTGGTGGGTGAGCTGTGGGCTGGGATTGCATACTGAGCATACTGTACAGATTTCATTCTCTCTCTGTCTCTATCCTGTTCTTCCTCCTCCTCTTCTTCCTCCTCCTCCTCCTCCTCCTCCTCTTCCTCCTCCTCCTCCTTCCTCTCTCTCTCTCTCTCTCTCTCTCTCTCTCTCTCTCTCTCTCTCTCTCTCTCTCTCTCTCTCCCTCCCTCCCTCCCTCCCTCCCTCCCTCCCTCCCTCCCTCCTAAGTGAGTTCCAAGACAGCCAGAGCTATACAGAGAAACCCTGTTTCGAAAAAAACAAAAAGAAAGAAATTAAGATTGTTTGGTATTTTCCATTGGCAACGGTAATTTGAAGTTGGATTCTAAGATAATACAATCACTATCGTTCAGATTTATAAAGTAGTTCAAGATCTGCACAGAACCAAATAGCCTGGGTCCTCAAGGCCACTGTGATCTGCACCCTTCTCCTGCAGCTGGTTGCCCAATTGTCCTGGACCCCTTTGGGTGAGTGAGACCTAGGAGGGAAATGGTCTCTGCTGGGAAGGCCAGCAGTAGCTCTACCCAGTCTCTGCAGTGCCCAGCAAAATCCTCCCACCCTGCCCCCTTCTTCAGCTGTCTGGAGCCTGGAGCCTGGCTCCCTGCTCCACTCCTGGCCTGAACACCAATTCGGGGTCCGAGGAGGAGGTCGGGGTCTCACTGCGCGCTGCCTCCCAGGTTCACACTCCCTGAGGTATTTCTACAGCGCTGTGTCCCGGCCTGGCATCGGGGAGCCCCGGTTCAGAGTCGTAAGCTACATGGACGCTTTGGCAGCAATGAGGAGACTCCGAGGTTGGCACCCTGGCTGGAACAGAAGGAGACAGATTACTGGGAACAGCAGACTCTTATAGTCAGGACTCAAGCACAGCTATCTGAAAGGAACCTGATGACCCTGGTTCGTTTTTACAACAAGAGTGTGGACGGTGAGTGACACCTACCCATGCCAAGGTTGTACAGGGTTGGACATGAGTTTCACTCAACACATGTCCAGTTCCTCAAAAACCAACAGTCTGCAAGGATTAACTTGGATTTGGTCTGTGATCTAGTGGTGCTGCCCTTTGCAACAGGGCCGACCACCAAGTATATCCTCCCTAGACTCTCACACACCTCAGTGGCTGCAAGGCTGCGATGTGGAACCAAATGGGCGCCTGCTTCACTGGTCCAACCAGCTTGCCTATGATGGCTTGGATCTCTCGACCTGGAAGAAAGACCTGAGTTCCTGGACAGCAGCGACCCACACTGGACCTCAGATACCTCATCACAAGATAGAAGCCTACCTGAAGAGCCACTGCTGCAGAAATACCTCAAAAAAGGGAAGGAGAGGCTGCTGCATTCAGGTGCCCAGGGGAGCCAAACTGCGTCCATGTTTCCTTTAGACTGCTTGCTGGGAGTTTGGAGAGCTGGTGGTGCTGGGTGGAAAGAGAGGATTTGAAGTACAGCTCACAGGTTGAGCACTCCCCAGCAAGCACCAGTTCTGGTTTAAATCCTTACCATTTGCAAAAGAGGAGAAGGAGACAGGTAAATGAGAAGGACTTTTCTCATTCCTCCCCAAGTCCAGAGAGGCAAGAGGCTCTTGTGTTCCAGATCTGTGACAAAACAATAACTTCCTCACATGACAGCCCCTTTCTAACAAGAAATTCATTTTCTCCAACAGGAGACCAATCTTTTTGTAAGTGATCAACAATTTCTTGACTTGAGCACTGGCCCTAGGTGAATCGGGAGCTATTTCTCAGAACTTGTTCTGTGCCCCAGACTTCAGTGTCTCTGGAGTCAGACTCCAGCTTTTCTCAGTCTCTTGGCCCTCACCCAGCTGAGGACCAGAAGCCCTTCCCATGAGTCTGCAGAGACCTGGAGCCTCCTGTCCGTGTTGTCCTGCTCACATCCTAAGGCATCCCTAAGAGCAGATCCTCCCAGGTGCAGGTGCTCTAGCTGGTGTCTAGATGATGGACACCATAATCCCACCGCAGCTCTCCTATCCACCCCAGGATGGTCACATGAACACTGCTGAGTCCCCAGAAGAAAGCATGATGCCTCATCCTTTCAACTCTCTCCCTCAGACCCTCCAAAGGCACATGTGACCCGTCACCCCAGACCTGCAGGTGATGTCACCCTGAGGTGCTGGGCCGTGGGCTTCTACCCTGCTGACATCACGCTGACCTGGCAGTTGAATGGGGAGGAGCTGACCCAGGACATGGAGCTTGTGGAGACCAGGCCTGCAGGGGATGGAACCTTCCAGAAGTGGGCAGCTGGGGTGCTGCCTTCTGGGAAGGAACAGAAGTTCACATGCCATCTGCAACATGAAGGACTGTATCAGCCTCTCACACTGAGAGGGGGTAAGAAGGGTGTGAGTGAAGAAGCAGGGACTGGGAAATCTAGAGCCTTCTGTAGACCCTGAGCTGATCAGAGATGAGAGCTGGGGTCATGTCCCTTAAATTCCTTTCTTGTCCCTTCCCATCTTAGAGCCTCCTCCATCCACCCTACACACTGCAAACTTTGCTCTTTCAGTCGTCCTTCTAGCTGTGACCTTCAATTTACCTATGGTGGTTTTTTGTTTGTTTGTTTGTTTTTGTTTGGTTGGTTGGTTTGTTGGTTTTGGTTTTTCGAGACAGGGTTTCTCTGTGTAGCCCTGGCTGTCCTGGAACTCACTCTGTAGACCAGGATGGCCTCAAACTCAGAGATCTGCCTGCCTCTGTCTCCCGAGTGCTGGGATTAAAGGCATGCACCAACACTCTCTGGCACCTATGGTGTTTTATGTGAGGAAAAACACAGGTAGGAAAGGGTAGGGTCTGAGTTTCCTCTCAGTTCCCTTTAGAAGTGTGCTCTGATCTTTAATGGGAAACACAGCCACACCCCACATTGCTACTGACTCCAACTGGGTCTGCTCTCAGTTCTGTGAACTTCCTAGTGTCAAGATCTTCCTTGAACTCTCACAGCTTTTCTTCTCACAGGTGGAAAAGGAGGGGACTACACTCCAACTGGAGGTAAGTGGGGGAGACAAGATTGTCTCTGAGAATCTTGGGATGAAGCCAGAGTTCAGTATAATAACTACTCCAGCCCCACCTGTTAGTCTCCTGGGAGTCTTATTTCTTCTACTGCATACAAAAACAGTGCCCAGAGCTCTGACTTGAATCTGGACTTGAAAAGATAACAAATGGGGCCTGATATTGGATGTTAGGCAAAGAGGAGATGACTGGGTCCCAGGGCCTCTGAGATCTAGACCTTTGAATGAGCAGAGGGCCTTTGAGATGTTTAAATATTAACTGTCCTGACTTTTGATTTTTATCCTTAGATAGCTTTCTTGTGGGAACAAGTTCTGACATGGAAACAACAAATGTCTAAAGCTATTTGCTTTTCCTCTATGCACAATGGGAAGACCTGGAGAGCCCAGGATACCCTAGCACACAAGGACACTGTCCCTAACTTCCCTGTTCTCCTTTCCACAGCCATCCTTCCTGGTCCAGCAGGCACTAGGGGACATCTGCATTCTGTCACCTCCATGCTGCCCTGAGCTGCAGCTCCTCACTTCTACACTGAACATAAGAATCTGAATGTGAACTTGATTGCTCAAATCTTTGAGCTGAGGGTTCATTACTGGGTAAATTAAGGAACTGAGAATACTCAGAGTGCTGTGGAGGAAATAAATGGCAGGATGGAGAACCTTTCAGAATTTGTGTTTCCTGTGTTGAGTGTCAGGTGGGAATGGAGTGCTCTGTGGTGTGTTTGTGTGAGTGGGGCAGTTTTAGGTGGTGCTAAGCCCACTGGAGCACCCAGCTGGGGCTCAGTCCTAGTGCACTTGGTGTGTTTTGGTCACTCCTCAGATCTGACCTCCTGATATCTTTGGCCTTGTTACTTGGTGGAAACCCAGGCTGACAGACTCTGATCACAGGAATGCAGAAGTGGCCTGAGCCTTATCCAGTACCCAGGACTAGGAGACCTCAGGGCTCTACCAGCTCTGTAAGATCAAAGAATTTCCTGGGCAGTGGTGGCAAACACATTTAATACTGGCACTCAGGAGACACAGGCAGGAAAATCAATGCATTATAGCCCAGTATGGCCAGGACCCTCAGGACCACAAAGAGAAACCCTGTCAGCAGAAACAAAAGGTGAGCTGGAACAACCAAACTAAAAAACAAACCAAAAACATTGTGGAGAAATTATGAATACTCACTCACAGGAGAATCAATTATGTTCAAAGAAATTGTATAAAATCAGCAGCAAACAGCCTGTTCATTCTGACAATGTTAAACATATTTAAGGAACTGGAAATCGGCCGTTTGTGAGGGTTTAGCTTTTACAGACACTGTAACTGTGTGTGCTGTGTTTCAAGCTTGAGACTGGAGTTGGCACCAAGTCTGGGTCTCCTTCAGAACTGTGAGCTTTTGAATTTTTCAGCACTGTCTCCTCACAGCTCATCTGCTTGGGCTTTGTGTAAGTGTTTCTGACTAGATGGAAAGGGGATCCTGGGATGCAGAAGGCCAGGAGCCACAAAACTCTGGGGTGGGACCATGTCCCAGTAGAAGGGCATCCTCAGACAGGGGAACCCAGGAACCTCACAGCTGTGAGAGGAAGCCTCCTCAGCAGAGGCACTGCAGCTCCAGGTCAGCACAGCTGAGCTCAGGAGAACCTCAGCTCCACGGCTGCTTCCTCTATAGTGTGCTTCTTCTCTTCTTCTATCTTCTGATGAGAGAGTCACAGATGGCAGAAAAATCTCATACAGAAGATTTAATAAAGGGAAAAATCCAGGAGGAAGAGGGACAAATCCTAGCATGGCTATCCTCTCTACTCCTGGAGTCACAAAACAGGGGATTAGGCAGTGCTTATATAGGATTTCAGATGGGGTGGAGCTTCTCAGGACTCAAATTTCCAGAGTAATGATTGGTGAACTTTCAAATTTTCATTTTGTGGGTCTTCAGAAACTGTTCCCCCCCTTTCTGGGAAGGTCGGGGGTTGGTGGTTTTGTGTTTTTTCTTTTTTGTTTGTTTGTTTTGTTTTTTGTTTTTTGTGTTTTGTGTTTTGTGTTTTTTAACCCCTTCTCCCTCCTATGGGCCCCTGGGTTGGGGTGGGAAGTGCTTCATGGCTGCAGTTGCCTCCGAAGAACTCTAAATCTGTGTAGATGGTGGGGCTTGGGGGAGGACAAGTAGACACTGTAGACAGCTCCTGCAGTGTTTCACCACGGCTGTAAGCTGAGGCAGAAGAGAAGATGTCGCCACTATGGACAGCTAGCTCCTCAAAGGGCAGTTGACTAAGACAGGAAAGGTGCTGCCACAGTGGACAGCTCCTGAGGGGATGCTCCTGTGTGGGCTGGAAAGGGGACCCACTGGAGACAGCTCCCTAAACTCCTGTGATGGCTGCAGGCTGGGGAGACATGGAGCTGTCTCCATGTGACTGGAGAAACCACTCTGGACAGCTCCAATGAGCCAAGGATAGAAGCTGACCTTTACAGAGGGCTCTGTACAGGCTGTGCAGCCCAGACCACTGCAACAGGGCTCAGGGAAGCTGCCATTTAAGGTCTGGGGAAGGCAAGCAGCAACCATACTTCCTCTCTCCTTCCTGCTTCCCTCCCTCCCTCTCTCACTCTCACTACATCTCTTTCTCCCTCTCTCCTGTTCTCCTGCCCTCCTGCAGTCTTTCTCTCTGTAGTGGGTGGTTCTGGAGAAGCCGACTAATGAGTAAAGAACAGCCTCAGGAGAGACCCAGGCAAGTGAGGGATGACTTGTGGGAACAGCAAACTGGGAACATGACTCTAATGCACACAGTGTACAAACCATTTTCTTTCAGTAGTTTGTTTTGTTTTGTTTTGTTTTGTTTTGTTTTGTTTTGTTTTGTTTTGTTTTTCGAGACAGGGTTTCTCTGTGTAGCCCTGGCTGTTCTGGAACTCACTTTGTAGACCAGGCTGGCCTTGAACACAGAAATCTGCCTGCCTCTGTCTCCCAAGTGCTGGGATTAAAGGCATGTGCCATCACCGCCCTGCTTCTTTCAGTTTTAAGGTTGAGGCTACGTAGTAGTTCCCAGGCTGCCAGAGTCTCAGATAGGGAAACCGAGCTGGCCAGCTTCACTTGTCCAGTACACGATCTCTGCCAGGTCCTTGTCCATGGACAAGTTGACAGTCCATGAGGTGGACAGGTTCTAGAGAACCAACCAGCATGGCTAAGGTCTCTGGGTCCTTGGTCACAAAGGCTCACAGACTCACACTTGCTCATATCTCTACTGGGGCAGAAGACACTAGGCAGGCAGGCTACTCCTGCTGCTGGAGGCTGCCATGTCCCCTACCCAGACCCTTGGGGGTGAGTGTGGGGTCAGAAGGGAAGCAGCCTCTGTGGGGAGGGGCAGAATGGCAGCAGAGAAGCCTTGTTGTCCCAAACCCTCAGCGCTTCTCTACCAGTGTCCTGAATCTTGGTGCCCAGATCCCCTTCTCATTCATGCACTGGCCAGGGATCCCTGGGGCAGTGTGGGGGTCTCACTGCCCATCACCAGGCTCACAATCTCTGCAGTGTTCTTGAGGAGCCATCGTTCACCTCTGCTGGCTCTGTGGATGAAACACAGTTGGTGTGCTTCAACGGCGACACAAATATAGACAACTCTCTTTCATGCAACTGTTAAAAAAGACCTGAAAGCCTGGTTTGGAAGTGCACAGCTTTGATCCCCTACGTTCAGGACACAGAGGAGAATTGTGAGTTCAAGGCCAGGCTGGACTAAATAGGGAGGCCAGGATAACCAATGATGGCTACACTGGAAAAAAAAATGTCTGGGGAAAAAAATCAAAATACATAACAAAACAAAAATGTGCTGCAAGCAGGGAGCCTCATCAAAGAGCTTACTGTATTCCAACAGACCTCACCAAATCAGAGCCTCCTTGGCACTCCAGTCAGCACATGCAAAGACACCAGCTCCTGATGTATTCACTGGAGGATGAGAATGGTCAGCCAGAGGGATATCAGAAACCCAGGAGGTGACAGGTAGTGGTAACTCATGCCTTAAGTCCTGGAACTTAGAATGCAGAGGCAAGCAGAACTCTCTGAGTTTAGGGCCAGCATGGTCAACAGAGTGAGATCCAGGACAGCCAGGTCTGTTACACAAAGAAACCCTGTCTCAAGTACTACAGGCAGGCAGACACAGCCCCGGGAGGTGGAGGAAGCTCAGTGCAGAGAGGGGACCATCTTGGGTCCAGTGCCTTCCTACAAGTTCTCAAATTCACTGAGGCTCTTGGTGACTCACAGAGGCTGCACTTGCCTCCTAGGGTTGGGACACACTGAGCAAAGCATGGAGAGGCAGCTGGCATGGCAAGTCCTGCCACCAGACACTTAGACCTGCAGGCCCCAGATTCGGGGCCCTAGAGGAAGACACTGCCTTAGTGATCCACCATGAAGCCATGGAGGAAAGAAAATCTGGGTGCATGTGCTCTGGAGAGAATGAGATCCACAAGCAAACAGAAACACCAGCAGGAGGCGCTGTGAGTTCTGAATTTGTAAACTCACTAGGAGCTGAGCTTGGTGCAGCCCGACAGGCCAACCAGCCACCCTGGCATGGAGATATTTTACACAATCAGAGCTGTCCACAGAGCTCTGAGGTTGAAATGGAGAGAGAAGCTTTGCCTCAATTTCACTGTTTGGAGTTCTGAGCCTCTTAATGCAGCAATCACCCACCATGCAGGCAGCAGAGCAGTCACCGGATAGAGCCATCAAAGTCACTGGCATCCTGCTCTTCTTCTCTCTTGAGGACTTATAACTCAGTCTCCCAGGGTGTTTGGGCAGATACCACCTGCATCTGATGCCTCAACTGCCACCTTTCATACCAGATGCAGGAGCTGTCAAGGCAGTTACACAAGGCCCTGAGAACCACACCTGCTGATGGGCTTCAGCTTGCCCTACATCTTTTGAACCAGCACCTCATGGCCGGAGAGGACCAAGACCACTTAGCACTGCCAGCTACAGGCAGGACTTCAAAACAGCCTCAAGTACAGTCTAGAGGACCTGAGGGTCTCCTACTGCCTGGTTTGCAAAACCAGAGGACACTTCTTCCAGTTCCTTGGATTCAGTTTGCTGTAGACCTCGGTTACCTTGGTCTGTTCATCTGGTCAGAACCTGTACTAGCTCACCCTTGCTGGCTCTCAAGCCCTGGGTCCCTGCAATTTCACCAAGTGAGAAGAGACATGCCCAAGCCTCCCTGCCAGCACTGCAGACACATTTTGCTCCTACACAGATTCAAGAAAGCCTCCAGCCTGCAAATGTCCATGAACAGTCCACCTTGTGCTAGTGAGGTCTGCAGTGTGCCTGGGTCTCACCAGGGTACCCAGCTGCAGGAGCTGGCTCTGCATACCCAGGAGCCCAGGAGGTTCTGATACCTGTAGCTGTCCCAGAAGAGGATAAGCTTTAGAAGCTGAAGTTAAATTTGACAGCAGAGAGGACCTGCCCTCCTCTTCCTCCTGCCTGCTCGCTGAGTGCCTCTGCTCATCTGATTCCCAGCTCTCAAAGACCCCAGTTGCCTCGGTGAAGCCACAGCTTACTCTGGAGGCTGTGGACCATACTGCTGCCCTGCACTGCCTGCAGACCTTGAAGTGAAAGGTGCCCTGTTGGTGTGACCACAGTGACTTTCTGCTCAGCAGGTCTGCAGATTGTACAAATAAGGGCTGAGTGAGAGCAATGTTATAGCCATCTCCCTTTGCAGACAGTCAGGAAAAGAAGCAGACAGTGCCTGAGACCTTAGTCACCTGAGCCCTGACCTTCATGTGGGTCAACACATGAAGTGCTTCCTGCACTTGTCAGGAATGCCACCCCACATTGCCTGGGTGAGCATCCTAACTCCCCAGGAAATGTCTCAATGTTCTCCTTAGCATTTCAAAGCAGTACTCTGAGGTCTGAGGTCTTGAGTATGCATAGGAATCTGTGCAGTGAGCCAGAGGCCAGAAACTAAAGGAGGGAGTTGACTCCAGATGTGGACATGGGTTCTGAGGGAGAATCCCAGACAGGCTGGACTCAGACATCTGTGCATTGATGGGAAGCACAGGGTTGCCTGGAGAGGGACAGAGAGTTTCTGAGTGCATTGGAGGCGACAGACAAATCCATCCATCATTGTGTGTACTATGACTGTGTATGAGTGTGTGTGTGTGAATGTGTGTGTGCCCATGCTTGTATGAGTGTCCATGTACTTATATAAGTATGAGAAGACTAAGAGAGTTGGAGATGAATGGCTTTTGTGTTAAGAGACCTCAGAAGGAAATACTGGAGTAGTTGGCTATTCTGGGCAACTTACAGATCAGGACAAAGATGAAAACATCTTCCCATTTCTCAGAAGACAATGCAGGCATGGGATCCACACAGTGAAAAGGCCCCTAAGAGGTTGAAGAGAAGTCATGCTAACAAGCGAGGATGATGCAGCATGAAGGAAATATGAAGAAGCTGACAGTCTGATGTTGCTGTGCAAGACTGTTATTTCCCTAGTGCAGGTGGAACCTGACAGGAGACTTTTAGGACCTGCTGTGGATCTAGCACAAGGCAGTTTGGACCTGTTTATTTATGTATTTAGAACACATATTCCTGAGCAGCCTGGCTTGGCAGTGTGACCTAATGCTAACCCTAAGCCACTACAGGTGAACACAGACCACTGGTCTCTGTGTGAAACTGTGTGGTGCTTGCAGGTCAGAGCCTCCTGCTTTCAAGAAAACATCTCTCCACTGCATTCCAGAGCACCTGACACCCATCACATTGGGGTCAGGTATGGAGGTAGGAGGGAGCAAAACAACTGCTCTTACCCTGAAGGTTTCCACTCTGATTACCACCTGACATTCTGGGCAGGGCTCAGATAGAGGATGCTATCTATACACAGGGCTATGTACAGGAGGAGTCAGGACAAAGTCCCAAGTCCTCAGAAGTGGCTTTATAAGTAGAGGGCTGAGGAGGGCGGGGCTGAGAGCTGGGCTGAGGGCAGGGCTTGAATTGGTTTCACATCTTGCTCTTGCTGTCATTGGCAGTTTTCCTGCCTGGGAATAGTTTTTTGCAGCAGCACCTCCCAGGCCCATTGAGAGGAGGTTCCTAGAAAAGGAAAAGTAGCTGTGATTGCAAGTTACCAAGTCCAGGATTTATATCACTGTACTGAGCTCTCCCTATCCCAGGATGGGGACCCTTACGAGTTGCCCTCTACTTCTCCTGCTGCTGGCGACCGCCCTGGCCCCGACCCGAGCGGGCAAGAGTGAGTGGGGGTCGCGAGGGAAAGGTCCTTTGTGGGGAGGTTCTTGGTGGCACTTGGGAAGCGAGTTGTCCTGTCTCCGCCTTTTCTCAGAGCCCCAGTCCTGCTCATCTCCAGGTCTGCGCACCCTCCCAGGGTCCCAAGAGGAGGTCGGGGTCTCATGTTGCTCCTCCCCTAGGCTCACACTCGCTGCGGTATTTCGCCACTGCCATGTCCAGGCCAGGCTTAGGGGAGCCCCGGTTCACCGCCGTGGGTTACGTGGACGACACACAGTTCATGCGCTTCGACAGCGACTCTGAGAATCCCAGGGCCGAGCCATGCAAGCCATGGGTGGAACAGATGGAGCCCGAATATTGGGAGCAGGAGACGCGGAAATTCAAGGAGCACACCCAGAATTTCCGAACTTGCCTTTACAACCTACTCCACCTGTACAACCAGAGTCAGGACGGTAAGTGACCCCCACCCCCCCGAGTGTCAGAGGTCACGTCCCCTCACGAACTCACTGAAGGGATATGGGACCCGCTGTGGGTGCCTGAGTTTTGCTTTAGGTTTGAGGACTGTGCCTGAACATGGGCGGGACTGTGTCCATGCCCGGGCCAGGTCCCCACACTATCCAGGATATGCACGGATGCTACGTGGGACCAGATGGTCAGTTCCTACACGGGCACTATCAACATGCCTATGATGGCCACGATTACATCACCCTGAACGAGGACCTGAGCTCCTGGACCGCAGCAGATGCAGTGGCTCAGATCACTCAACACAAATGGGAGGAGGCTGGAGTGGCAGAGGAATACAAGGCCTACCTAGAGGGCACATGCGTGGAGACACTCCACAGATTGTTGGAGGAAGCTCAGCAACACTCAGGTAAGTGATGAAGTTTGAGGAACAACCCTCTCTCAGCTCCCTTGTTCTCTGATTGGGGGAGAAAAAGAATGCAGCTAGAATACTGCCTTTGTCTGCCTCAGGATAGAGAGAAGGCTTCTAGTTTTCTTGACCCAGTATCCAGAGGGGGAGAGGGGCTCTCCTCAATATTTCCCTTCTCTCAGGATAGTTCAGAGTCTGTTTCAGGATGGAAACAGAGAAGATCTCTGGAATAGCCAACAGTAGCCCCCTGCAGTCTGCAGGCCTTTGGAGCAGTGGCTTCTCTGAGGCCCTGCTCTCTGCACACACTGGGGTCATTGGGATCTGACTCTGGTGACACCAAATGTCTCAGACCCACCCAGTCTGGAACAGGAGTCTCTTTCTCAATAGGTGATGAGAGTCCTGGAGAACCTAGGCCCTTTCACACAAATCCTAGGAATTCCCAAAGAACAGATTATCTGGATGGCTGCTGAGGGGTTTTGAACCCTCTCAGCACCCAGCTTTCCTATGCCTCCATGGGATTGATCACCCAAGCACCTGCAGTTTCCAGGAAGAATGAAAAAAGTGTGAACATTCCAACTCTTCTCTTCAGACCCCCCAAATACACATGTGACCCGTCACCCCAGACCTGAAGGTGAAGTCACCCTGAGGTGCTGGGCCCTGGGCTTCTACCCTGCTGACATCACCCCGACCTGGCAGTTGAATGGGGAGGAGCTGACCCAGGACATGGAGCTTGTGGAGACCAGGCCTGCAGGGGATGGAACCTTCCAGAAGTGGGCAGCTGTCGTGGTGCCTTTTGGGGAGGAGCCTAGATACACATGCCATGTGTACCATGAGGGGCTGCCTGAGCCCCTCACCCTGAGATGGGGTAAGGAGAGTGTGGGTGCATAACTGGGGTCAGGGAAAGCTGGAACCTTCTGCAGACCCTGAGCTGGTCAGGACAGAGTGCTGGGGTCATGATCCTCACCTTCATATCCTTCCCAGAGCCTCCTCCATCCTCAGACTCTAACATGGTAATCATTGCTGCTCTGGTTGTCTTTGGAGCTGTGATCATCATTGGAGCTGTGGTGGCTTTTATGATGAAGAGGAGAAACACAGGTAGGAAAGGGCAGAGTCTGTGTTTCCTCTCAGGCCCTTTTAGAAGTGTGCTCTGCACATCAATGGGAAACACAGCCACACCAATCATTGCTACTGTCTTTAACCTGCGTCTGTATCCATTCTGTAAATTTCCTAGAGTTAGACTCTTCCTTCTTTTCTCACAGCTTTTCTTTTCACAGGTAGAAAAGGAGGGGACTATGCTCCAGCTGGAGGTAGGTGGGGGAGGCAAGATTGTCTCTGAGACTCTTGGGGTGAAGCTGGAGCTCAGGCAGCCCATACTAGCTCCTCCAGCCCCACCTGTCAGTCTCCTGAATGTCTTACTTCTTCTACTGCAGGCAGCAACAGTGCCCAGGGCTCTGACTTGATTCTGGAGACCTTGAAAGGTAACACATGTGTTCTGGGATTGGACCTGAGGCAAACAGGAGAGGACTGGGTCCCAGGTCCACTCAAATCTAGACCTTTGAATGAGAGGTGGGCCTTAGAGATGGCTTCATATTGAATGTCCTGACTCTTATTTTTATTCCCTGAGATAGTTCTGACTTAGAAACTAGAAATGTCTAAAACTGTTTGCTTTTCCTCTATGCACAATGGAAAAAAACCTGGAAAGCCCAGGGTACCTTAGCACACAAGGACCCTGTCCCTAACTTGCCTGTTCTCCTTTCCACAGCCATCCTTCCTGGCCCAGCACGCACTAAGGGACATCTGCATCCTGACAGCTCCAAGCTGCCCTGAGCTGCAGCTCCTCACTTCCACACTGAACATAAGAATCTGAATGCTCAAATCTTTGAGCTGAGGGTTGATTAGTGGGTAAATTAAGGGACTGACAATATTCAGAGTGCTGAGGCAGAAATAATGGCAGCATGGAGAACCTTCCAGAAACTATGTTTCCTGCATTGAGCGTCAGGTGGGACAGGAAGAGGTTGTGGTCATGCCTATCTAGAGCCCAGCTCATGACCACTTTGGTGTGGTCTGGTCACTCTCAGCTCTGTCCTCCTCAGATCTATTGTCCTTGTTACTTGGTGGAACCAGAGGCTGACAGACTCTATGATCCAAGAGACAGGGGGATGTCCTTGACCTTGTCCTGTCCCCAGGATTCTAAGTAGCCAGGGCAGCTGGGACTGATCACAGCGTTGGCTCAGTCCTGGCTCTGGCTCTTCTACCTTCTTCTGTGTTTATTTCTGCACCATTTTAGTTTGTATGGAGTAGTAGGCCCTTTCTGGTTCCTGTGAGTAGTGCCTGTCTCATTCTCCTTTGGGGTGCCTGATTAATGGCAGTAAGTGTTTTTCCATCCTTGTCCCCCAAGACCCAACTAGGCCCCTACACTCAGGAGACTGCCTTGAGGACATGAACTTCTCCCAAGGAGAACATGTCCTCCTTCCAGGGCCCTTGCCTTGAGATTCTACCCTCTCTCCCCCCAATCTTCAAGAGTCTAACTCCTGTCTGTAGGATCACAGAAAGGACGAAGGAACAGGGCCTCAATTGGAAAGCAATCCTGTGGGGACTGTGTTCTACCCTGCTCCACTTTGTAACATGTTATTAACCCTCACTCAGAAAACATGCATGGCAGAGTCACAAGTCTCTGAGCTCAAGCTTCTGGTCCTGAGGGCAAGCAACTGTCTGGGAGCAGCCACACAGCGACTGTGTTGGATTCTCACACCAACTCTTGCTAAAGGCATTCCAGCTTTGACACTTCACAGCAGGGCTCTCCAGTGGAAGGTCTTCCTGGATGTAGAAGGCTCAGCTGCTGTTAAGAGCTAAGTGGTGGAGGGACTGTGTGATGTAAATAACAATACTTCTACACACTTAAGCAGTTTTTTAACCTTAGAACGTGGGGGAAAAGACGCCAGGGCTTGACTTTTGTCAAATTTTCACTGGAAAATACAGATTTATCTTTTGCCTCTGAAAATGAACATCAAAGCTGCTGGTGGTTCTCACATTATTGGTGGTTTGGTTTGGTTTGGTTTTGAGGCAGGCTCTCACTATGTAGCTCTGACTGTCTGGAACTCACTTTGTAGGCCATGTCAATCCACCTGTCTCTGCCTTCCAAGTGCCTTGTTAAAGGCAGGAACCACTATGGCCTGCAGAGACTGCAATGAGGTCTCTGCCAGTTAGCTTGTTTGTGAAGTATGTGATCACACTTTGTGAAACCAAGGGCTCTTGGTTATGAGGAGTCCCACACAGTTGGTTCTCAGCATCAGTTATTTATTTGTTTATGTATGTATTTATTTATTTAATGTAAAATTATCTACTTATTCAATATGTATGGTTTTCTCGGCCCAATGTGTGTCTGTGCACAACCTTCCTGCCTGGAGTCTGGGGAGGGAGTAGGATCCCCTGGAACTGGAGTTACAGACAGTTGTGAGGTGTCCTGTAGGTGCTGGGAATTGAACCCCAGTCCTCTAGAAGAGCAACCAGTGATTTTTAACCACTGAGCCATCTCTCCAGTCCCTGCAATATCAGTTCTTTTTTTTCTGTTTTGTTTGTTGTTTTTTGTTTTTTCCAGACAAAGTTTCTCTGTATAGCCCTGGCTGTCCTGGAACTCACTCTGTAGACCAGGCTGGCCTTGTGGCCTCGAACTCATAAATCTGCCTGCCTCTGCCTCCCACGTTCTGGGATTAAAGGCGTGCGCCACCACCGCCCGGCTCTACCATCAGTTCTTAACACACATAATGACAAGGGTATCATCAACCTTGCTGTGAATTCTGCTCTGCCCTCAGTAAACCTACAGTCATGTTCTCAGGCAATCACATGAGCTTTGGTGAACCATCAATATTCTAAATGAATTTTGCACACTATAACATGGCTTTATATAAAAAATGCTCTGTTTAAACATCAATATTTTACTACAAATTCATTATAAAATATACATTGTCATCAAATAAACTTTAATTTAAAAAATAGAATTGCCTGTCATTATATGCTATATTTCACAAATGAAGACAGATTTGTATAAAGGCAAAAATAATACTTCTAAATGTCAAATGTCAGTTTAAAAATAGCACATGAGGATAGAAGTAAGTGCGCTGCTGGTCTAACGGGAATTCCCAAACTTTCTTTAGTCTGAGCTTGGAAATGTGAATGTCAAATCTCTGGAATGTGACTCAGCAAGAATTGTATCAATCATACACATTTACAGCTCCTATGAGGTAACACAAGAATGTGTAACTATCCCCAGCAGGGCAGTTTTGCAAATTTTGTGTGATGCTTGCCAAAACAATAAAAAATAAACGGGTTAAATTTTAAAAAGAACTTTATTTTAAAGATCTTTCAAGAAATTCTGACCTGTGCCTTCCTTTGTTTTCCCAAGTTTTCATATTATTTGATTAAAGATAAAATAGAGAAGAATTTGATTAAAGATAAAATAGAGAAGATAGAGAAAACGTTCTTCTGACTTACAGGATGTTGGGTAACACTGGATTTTGGTGTAGGTTTTAACAGAGACAGCTATTTATTTCCTCCCAGAGATAAATTAATTCCTCCTGAGGAGAGGGCGTGTCCAGGACCTGCTCACTCTACTCCTGAAGGAGGGAGGCTGGTGGATGAGCTGTGGTCTGGGATTGCATACTCAGCATACTGTACAGATTTCATTCTCGCTCTGTCTCTATCCTGTTCTTTCTCCTTCCTCCTCCTTCCTCCTCCTCCTCTTCTTCTTCCTCTTCTTCTTCCTCTCTCTCTCTCTCTCTCTCTCTGTCTCTCTCTCTCTCTCTCTCTCTCAAGACTGGCTCCAGAGAAGTCAGCTGCTCTGTCAAGAAAAATCTCAAGAGAGACCTAGGGCACAGAGGACTCCTGGGGACAGCCAGCAGGAACCTGAGTCCTTTCCAGCTGCCATAAGAGGAAGCCATATCTCATGTGACCCCAGCTCTAGTAAAGCCTTGAGAAAACACAGCAAGAAGAAAAACACAACTATGACCTGGGAGAGCTCCTGAGCCAGGCTCACCAAACTCTTGATGTCCCACACTGTGAGAAGTATCAGTGGTTGGAGTCTCCAGATACTGTACGTGGCTGTTTTGCTACATAGTAGCAATAACTGAGAAATGTAAATCTCCCACAATCTTCCTGTGGAGTTCTAGGACTCTGAAAGCCAGAGCTTTCAAAGATGGGGAATTATCCTAACTAGCCTTTCAACCTGCCCTAAGATATCATAAGGGAGTATTCTTGTCACCTTATTTTAAGAATTAAAATTCTCACAGCTAAATAGGGTGTTAACCCCTAACTGGGATTCCTATTATCCTAACAAAGGGGACTCTAGACATTGTTTTCTCTCAGCATCCATTATCTATTAAAGCAGTGATTCTGAACCTGTGGGTCCAGCAACCCTTCCACAATGGTCACCAAACTTAGTTGGAAATCATGGATATTTACATGATTCACAACAGCAGCAACATTACAGCTATAATGTAGCAACAAAAATAGCTTTATGGTTGGGGTCACCACAATGTGAGGAACTGTGTTAAAGGGTCTCAGCTTCAGGAAGGTTGAGAACCTCTGCCAGAGTCCTGGCTCTTCTCAGTATCTCTAACCCCCACCCCCTACCCTTGAACCTCTCCAGACCCTGAGCTTCACCCCTTTCCATCCCTAATCTTCTCTCCTTTCAGCCCAGCTACCAGCCAACAGCTCCCTTGGCTAGATGCTCTTGGCCACTTTGTTTCTTCTCCCTGCCCTGGTTCTTGTGTTCTCTCTCTCTCCTCTCATTGCCTTCCCCAATCTCCCTCTCATGGCAAGGTCTATTCTGCTGGCTGTGTTCAGTCTGAGCTCTTCCTTTTCTTTCACCACGACTAGAACAAGCTGTACCATTTTCATTCACTACCACCCTCACTCTAGCTCAATTAGATTTTCATGATCCATGACAACCATTTCCCACACAAAGAAGAACAAGGCAGTGCTGTGCTCTTTCTCCCCAGCCCTCCCCCAATAACCACCCTGACTATTCACCTTCACAAGGTCAGTCCATCAAATGCTAAGTTCAGTGAAGGGACTCTGCAAAAGTCATTAGGGCTCCGAACCAGCTGACTTTACTCTGAGGGACTGTCCTGATCAGGGCAAATATTAAAAGGACTGGGTTCTGTGCCCAGACCCACAGTGTGATGACTCTACACAGGAGATTTCCTCCAATGACCTTCATAAAGCCACCCAAAGAACCCAAAGTCTATGAAGAGTAACCAACATTCCTGCTCTGCTCCATCCAGCAAGGACAGGGGACCTTGCTCAGAAACTGAGAAATGGAATCCTGCCACATGTTCCCTGTGAGCTTTGAGAACTCTGAATTAGAGATGAGTTCCAACCTTGTGCAAAACTCCATAGTGCTAGCTAGTCAACTTGGCAGGTTCATTGAGAAAATATATCTCACTGGTCTTTGGCAGTGCATGTCTTTACTGCCAGCACTCGGGGGTGAGAAACAGGTGGATTGAGTTTGAGGCAAGCCTGGCCTAAAAAGGAAAGTCCTGACAGACAGACAGACAGACAGACAGACAGACAGACAGACAGACAGGAGAAAGGATCTCACCTGGGTCTCCAGTGAATTCCTCCAAAAAGCTGGCTATTGCCAACATGGGCCCTGGGATGTTTCCTTCTGGAGGAGTCCTGTGTCCCATGAGAGGGCCTGTGCAGTCTCCCCTGGATTCCACAGACAGCCTCTGAACAGGTCTCAGGAAGACAGAGTGAAAGGAACAGCTCTTTCAGCTCTTTCTGGGCACTTCCAGAAATCCCTCCCAGGCAATGGCTCTCAGGACCTCAAGAGGAAAGTAGCTGGGAGAGTCCCTAATTGGCTTAGTTTCACTTTCGAATCCCCAACCTCTCTTGAGTTTTTCTGCCTAGATATTGATGACTTGGCACTAGTTCTCACTCTCTGTAGGGTAATTTCTCCTAATTACTTGATTGGCTAATGACGACGACAAGAAGCCAATCGCTGGGCTAAGATGAAAAGGCGAGAAAGGAAGTCATGAGGAAAGGAACCCCTTTTACCGCCTTGCTCTCTCTGTGACCCTCCTCTCCACAGGCAGGGTTGAGAGCAAGAAGGTGCAGGATGTAGGCCTGCAGAATTGTCAGACCCAGTGGCGGCTTCTGCCACTGGAAGAATTTCCAACATAAAACAGATGATCAGTTTGGGACAATCGATTCTGCGACCAGAGGTAGTGTCATTTGGTTACTTTTAAAATTCAGATTGTCTGGTGTTTTCCAATCACTCGCGACTGTAATTTGAAGTTGGATTCTGAGATAATACAATCGCTGTCGCTCTAGTTTATAAAGCTGTCCAAGATCTGCCCAGTCCCAGATGTCCTGGGTCCTCAGGGCTGCTGTGGTCTGCGCCCTTCTCCTGCAGCTGGATGCCAGACCATCCTGGACTCGGATCCCTTTGGGTGAGTGAGACCAGGGAGGGAAACTGTCTCTACTGGGAAGGCTAGGGATAGCACCACCCAGTCTCTGCACCACCCAGCAAGATCCTCCAGCCCCCCTTTTTCAGCTGTCCCGGCCCGCACTCCCGCTCGAGATCGAGATCGGGGATCGAGGAGGAGGAGGTCGGGGTCTCATCGCGCTCCTCCTCCCAGGTTCACACTCGCTTAGGTATTTCTACACCGCTGTGTCCCGGCCTGGCCTTGGGGAGCCCTGGTTCATAATTGTCCGCTATGTGGACGACATGCAGGTCCTGCGCTTCAGCAGCAAGGAGGAGACTCCGAGGATGGCACCCTGGCTGGAGCAGGAGGAAGCAGATGACTGGGAACAGCAGACTCGTATAGTCACAATTCAAGGACAGCTGTCTGAAAGGAATCTGATGACCCTGGTTCATTTTTACAACAAGAGCATGGACGGTGAGTGATCCGAACCCATCCCAAGGATGTACCAGGGTTGTCCATATTCACTAGACCGGAGTTTCACCCAACACATGCCCAGTTCCTCAAAAGCCAAGAGTCTTCAGGGATTAACTTGGACTTGGTCTGTGTTCTACTCGTGTTGCTGCGACAGGACTGACCACCAACTATGTCCTTCCTAGACTCTCACACACTACAGTGGCTGCAGGGCTGCGATGTGGAGCCAGATCGGCACCTGTGTCTCTGGTACAACCAGCTCGCCTATGATAGCGAGGATCTCCCCACCCTGAGCGAAAACCCAAGTTCCTGTACAGTGGGAAAACAGTGGGAAACAGCACTGTACCTCAGATCTCTCAGCACCTGGAGGGCCACTGCTCAGATCTGCTGCAGAAATACCTGGAAAAAGGGAAGGAGAGGCTGCTGCGTTCAGGTGCCCAGGGGAGCCAAACCATGTCTGTTTCCTTTAGGCTACTTGCTGGGAGTTTGGAGAGCTGGAGGTGCTGGGTGGGAAGAGAGGACTTGGAGTACAGCTCACAGTTGAGCACTCCCCAGCAAGCACGAGTTCTGGTTTAGATCCTTAGCATTTGCAAAGAAGGAGAGGGAGACAGGTGAATGAGAAGGACTTTTCTCACTCCTCCCCAAGTCCAGAGAGGCAAGAGGCTCTTGTGTTCCAGATCTGTGACAAAACAATGACTTCTTCACAAGACAGCCCCTCTCTTACTAGCAAGAAATTCATTTTCTCCAACTGGAGACCAAACTTTTAGTAACTGATGAACAAATTCTTGACTTCAGCAATGGCCCTGGACTCATTGGGAGCTATTTCTCAGAACTTGTTCTTTGCCCCAGACTTCAGTGTCTCTGGAGTCAGACTCCAGCTTTTCTCAGTCTCTTGGCCCTCACCCAGCTCAGGACCAGAAGCCCTTCCCACGATCTGCAGAGACCTGGAGCCTCCTGTCCATGTTGTCCTGCTCACATCCTAAGGCATCTCTAAGAACAGATCCTCCCAGGTGCAGGTGCTCTAGCTGGTGTCTAGATGATGGACACCCTAATCCCACCCCAGTTCTCCTGTCCACCCCAGGATGGTCACATGAACACTGCTGAGTCCCCAGAAGAAAGCAAGATGCCTTTTCTTTTCAACTCTCTCCCCCAGACCCCCCAAAGGCACATGTGACCCGTCACCCCAGACCTGAAGGTGATGTCACCCTGAGGTGCTGGGCCCTGGGTTTCTACCCTGCTGACATCACCCTGACCTGGCAGAAGGATGGGGAGGAGCTGACCCAAGAAGTGGAGTTTGTGGAGACCAGGCCTGCAGGGGATGGAACCTTCCAGAAGTGGGCAGCTGTGGTGGTGCCTCTTGGAAAGGTGCAGAGTTACACGTGCCATGTGGACCATGAGGGGCTGCCTGAGCCCCTCACCCTGAGATGGGGTAAGGAGGGTGAGGGTGCAGAGCTGGGGTCAGGGAAAGCTGGAGCCTTCTGCAGACCCTGAGCCTCTCAGGGCTGAGAGATGAATGATCTTCACCTTCTCTTCCCCTCTCCTGCCCTCCCCTCCCTTCACTTCCCTTTGCTTCCCAGAGCCTGCATGGTACCAAAAGCCTTGGATTTGGATTGTTGCCACGGTTTTTTCCATTTTGCTCATTTGTCTCTGTGTGGCTCGCAGACCCATGAAGAAGAATGCAGGTAGGGGAGAAATGTGTTCTGGGTTTCCTTGTCCCACTGAGGGTTTGAAGCCTTAGGTAGAGGCATACCCTGCTTAGGTAACAGGATGCAGCATCCACAGTCCTCTTAGCCTGGAGCCTTTTTGTTTAACCTTAAGTGAAGGGGACTAAACAGCAGTTTCTTCTTGAGAATGGTTTTGGTGCCCGTGACCTCATGACCAGCTGTCACAGGCAAAGGTCTTACTGGGGACAAAACTCCAAGGAGGTCCTACATCACCTCAGTCCTAGAAATTTCCCTGGGGGGGGGGGCTGGAGAGATGGCTCAACAGTTAAGAGCACTGACTGCTCTTCCAGAGGTCCTGAGTTCAATTCCCAGGAACCACATGGTGGCTCACAACCATCTGTAATGGGAGCTGATGCCCTCTTCTGGTATAGCTGAAGACAGCTACAGTGTACTCATATAAATAAGTAAATAATATTTAAACAAAAAAAGAAAGAGAGAGAGAGAGAGAGAGAGAGAGAGAGGAAGGAAGGAAGAAAGAAAGAAAGAAAGAAAGAAAGAAAGAAAGAAAGAAAGAAAGAAAGAAAGAAAGAAAGAAAGAAAGAAAGAAAGAAAACTTAATTTCCCTTGGGCCCAGAACTAAGGGGTTTTGCTAGACCAGTGGTTCTCAAACTGTGGGCCGAGAGTCCTTTGGGGGTTGTCCTCTGGCATCCTACATATGAGATACTTACATTACAATTTGTAACAGAAGCAAAATTATAGTTATGAAGTAGTAACAAAATAATGTTATAGGTGGGGGTCATGACAACATGAGAATACTCTATTAGAGGCCACAGCATTAGGAAGGAAGAGAACCACTGGTCTAGGCCCTTATGACTCCCTACTCCCATGCCACCCATATGTGGTTTTTCTTTCCTCAGGTGGGAGAGGAAGGCGTGACACCCAAGAAGCAGGTGAGTGTGGTGAGGAGTGATCTCTGAGACCCTTGGAGCCCATGGGAGCCCACCGCAGTTCCTCCTTTAGCCTCTAGTCTTCTGAAGTCTGACTGGATCCTGTTTTGATCTTTCCTAGGCAGAGACAGTCCCCAAGACTCTAGCAAGACTGTTGTGGATGATGAGGTAAAACATGGGGTGGCACAGAGGACTCGTGATGGGCAGGTAGAGAGATCTGAGTGAGAAGCGAGCTATTTGGAACATCACGGGTTACAGTAACTGCCATGAACCTGTTCTTACTCCTGTAGGAGATGGGGGTTTGCTTTTGGAAGATTAAGTACTGTAAGACTTGTCTAGGCCACTCCCCAGGAACTTCAGGTTTGTTTACCATGTCACCCCGAAAGAGGTATCAGCCTGTCTTCCCCACCCCACCCCCCACTCTGTCGGTGTTGTCTCCCAGAAGGCTTCACTTAGCCTCCTCACCCTCCAGAGAACACTCCCAGCTGTTCCCCCTCACCCACCGCCTCTGTGGGATCACCTGCAACAGTTACTGAAGAATGCAATCTTTCCTTTTGTATCCCATCAGTTGGCGAGTCTTTACTGTCACCTTGACTGGATTTAGGATCATCTGGGAGATGCCCCTTTGAGTGGCTGGGCTGTGAGGACAGCAGGCCAGTTCTTGCCACCCTGGACAGAAACACATCTCACCTTTCTGGCTCGAGGATCTGAACACCTGTCTCTTGCCTACTCGGCTTCTAGTCAGGCATTTTGTCACCTTGTCAAGGGTCCCAGGGACACAAAGCTCCCTCCTCTCACCCACAGCACTCTGGGTCCTACCCCCAATGCTTCAGGGACATTTAATCAGGTCAAATTGGGATCAATGGCTTTGATGCAGAAAAGAACTGTGGACTAATAGAGATAGGGTTTAATAAAAAAAATATCTTTTTAATTTTAAGGTGTCTTAAAAGTATTTATTTATTGGGTATGTGCATGTGAGAGCTATAGTGCACGTGTGGGAGACAGAGGACAACTTGCTGGAGTCAGTTCTCTTCCTCCACCAGGTAGGTCCCAGGGATGGATCTCAGGTCTTGGCAGACTTGGACACAGTGCCTTTACCCACTGAGCACCTGGCTGACCCAACAAAGTATTTTTTGAAGGTTGGCTCATTTGTTGTTATTCATTTTTACTGGACTTTGACTTGGAGGTAGAAGCAGCCTACACCTCTTGGCAGTCTGATCCTGGCGTTTTTTTCTGTGGCTTCCTTCATTCTCTTGGCCCAAGGCTTAGCTCTGCAGCCCCTCCTCAGTCTCCATAGCAACGCTTAGCTCTACAGCCTCTCTCCATCTCCATAGCACCTAGTCTCTACTGAACAATACATTGGTGTTTTGTTGCAGGACAGGTGGAGTAAGGAGATGCTGGGTCTTGGATCTTGGGGGCTGTGGTTCTGGGCTTCTTCCCTTCTTTGCCTGCTTTCTCACAACGTGTTGACTGGCACCATCAGCTTCTTTGGAAAGACTGAAAAGCTTTCCGATTCTGCAGTTCTTTTGGGCCCAGGAGTATCTGTCAGTCCAGGAATCTCCTTTTCTCCTTGGCTCATGATAACCGAGTTGAGGACTCAGACTGGCATCCGTAACGTGCCTGCAGACAGGCTCATCCTGCCTCTCTCCAGCTTTCTTTGGTCAGAACAGCAGGTGCACTTGGCCGTGGGTCCAGACACCTTGCTGGGACCTTCCAAGGGAAAGCCTTGTTTGCTGTTCCCAACGATGGTTCGGACCAATTATCCCTTGGACTATTCACCAGCGTCTGGGAAGGAGACATCCAGCTTCATCTTGTCATAGCCGAACACCTGGGAAGGGCAGTGAAAAAGAAAAAAAATAAAAGCATGTTAATGTAGACTTTCGACAGGAAGATTTAGAGAGGGGCCAAGAAAAGAGAAAGATAAATGTTAAGAAAAAAATGGCTGCTGCTGGCCACACCTTTAATCCCAGCACTTGGGAGGCAGAGGCAGGAGGATTTCTGAGTTTGAGGCCAGCCTGGTCTACAGAGTTCCAGGACTGCCAGGGTGACACAAAGTAACTGTCTCAAAAGATTTAATTAATTAATTAATTAATTAATTAATTAATTAAAAAGTAAACATACTTTTAAGAAATCAAATAAATCCAGATGTGAAATATTGTTCATTGCTCTGTGTCTTTTCTTTTTCCAAAACCAAATTTTCAATATTTACCTCATCAGCGACCACGGTTGTGAGCTGCCTGCTGTATGTGGGATTCAAACACAGGTTCTCTGCAAAAGCAGTCAGTGCTCTCTCTTAACCACGGAGCCACCTCTCCAGCCCCAAATTCTAATATTTTTTAAGGTAATAGAAAATCAAGTCTTGACAAGATTACACTTAAATGCCTGAGTGGAAAAGTCTGTATAAATTACCATGTACAACAAGGTTGCATGGTAAATTAATGGATTGTTTTACAAATATCCTTTCTAAATCCCCTTGCTGGCTTAACTCTTGGAGTTAAGGAACCCATCTTTAAAAAAAAAGATTTATTTATTTATTTTTATGTATGTGAGTACGCTGTAGCTGTACAGATGGTTGTGAGCCTTCGTGTGGTTGTTAGGAGTTGAATTTTAGGACCTCTGCTCGTTCCGGTCAGCCCTGCTTACTCAGGTCGGATCCCGGTCGCTCCAGTCAACCCTGCTCGCTCAGGCCCAAAGATTTATTTACTATTATACATAAGTACACTGTAGCTGTCTTCAGACGCACCAGAAGAGGACGTCGGATCTCATTACAGATGGTTGTGAGCCACCATGTAGTTGCTGGGATTTGAATTCAAGACCTCTGGACGACTAGTCAGTGCTCTTATCCACTGAGCCATCTCGCCAGTCCTAAGGATCCTATCTTGAGTTATTTATAAGCTGCGATTCTTGCATGTGCTTGTAAGACCCATTATTACAACAGCTCAATACCACATCTCTGTTTTGTTCTCTACGAAATAAAAATCCTACTTTGACATATTGAAAAAGGGCCAGGAAAGAAGTTTCCACAAAGTCATGGGGATGGCTAGCTCTGAGAATACATTGTTACCTGCAAAGACGGCTGATTCTATATTGGTCCTACCAGCACACTGTGGAGTCCATCTGAGAACCAACAACCCACCTAAGAACTGACAACTGGAAATCTTAGGTTCTTGTGGACCAGCTGAAGTATCTGCCATCTGACTAACACTGTGGCAGGCGTTAGGCAATGCCATTTGTTACAAGATAATGGGGTCACTCGCCCTACAATCATGTCTCTTTAAAACTCAAAATGTGTTATGTCTATAAAATTAATGTTTCTTGATGGATGTTGGTGGCACACACCTTTAATGCCAGCACCTGACAGACAGAGGCAGGTGGATCTCTGAGAATTCCAGGTCAGCCTTGTCTAAAGGATAGAAAGAAAGAAAGAAACAAAGAAAGAACTAAATAAAGCAATAAAATAAAAGAATAACAGTTCAGGACACAACCATGAACTTTGAACAGAGAACTCATCCCAACACAGCCCAGAGGCAGGCAGAAACAAATGTTTCTCAGGGTGGCCACCAGGTGGCAGTGTGCTCCTGGCTGAAAAGGCTTTAGAGGTGCCCATAAGCTGCACAAGCTTACAAAAACAAAGTCACCCCGTTCTGGGAAGTCCTTGAAGGCTGCAGCGTGAGCTCTGGGCCTCAACCACTTTCTGTATATTGTCTTTCTGATTTCTGCAGAGTGTAGTTCTCAGGATCACATTCGCGAAAGCAACAACAGCTGCATGCCCTAAAGCCTGCCTTCCAGTTCATCTCCACCAGCCAGGAGATGAACCACCACCAGCTGCAAAGACAGTGAGGAGGGAACAGAGGTCATTCCAGAGTTTAGTCCCGCCTAATTAGTCAGCAGTGTCCTGCAGCAGGAACCTTTGGCCTGTTTGGGTGCTTGATGCAAACTAAACAAATGATTAGCAGTGTTTATCTGCTACCCTATTTGCACCATACACACGCAGATTCTCCAGTATGGAGAACAACTGAATCTTCATAGTATAGAAGATAAAATTGCTCCTATCTTCCCCCATTGTCCCTGTCACACTCTACCGGGTCCTCAGGCTGTGACGTAGACATCCCCAGGGAAGTACCTTCCACTTTCTGTGCTCCACCATGTGTAAGAGTTGCCTCTAAACCTTAGACCCTTCATAAACTTGCCACCATCAGTGGTTTTGATTTTGGTTTTCTCTCCTGGCACTGCTGCTCTGCAAGGATCCAGCCATGTGTTTCCTAGTTCCCCTAACTGGATCCTGAGTGCTCTCCAAGGCACCTGCTTCAGAGAGCTGGAAGAGCCCCTGTAGCTGGTTACCATGGAGATGCAAACCAGCCAGATCTCAGGTGCCTCCCGAGTCCACTGTGGCTCATGCCCACTACTGCATCCTGCAGTGTGACCAGAGCCGCATACATTTCCTGTGGCCCTTGTTTGATCAGCTTTGCCCAGGTCCTGTAAACAATCCAGTTTGGGCCAGTGAGGTATGTGTCAAATGCTGCCTTTCTCAGCCCTAACTCTCTCATCAGAAGCCCACCTTCTCCAGTTTTTCAGTGACACCTAAAAAGTCATGGGTGCCAAGTCCACACATAGCACTGAGCCTCAGGTGTACAGTGCTTGCCTGTCATTTGTGAGGCCCTTGAGTTATCCTCAGCTAGAAACAGGGGACATGTAAATGACATGGCAACTTTCTTGGCTATGGACCTGGTTTATTTCAACCATCTCAAAACTGAACAAGAACCTATCAGGTCAAAGCTTTTAAAATTTATTTATTTATTTATTTATTATGTACACAGTGTTCTGCCTATTTGCATGCCTGAAGGCCAGAAGAGGGCTTGTCTTCAGAAATGGGGTCCTGTTGTCAGTTTATGGAGAGCCTGGATTGTCTGGGAATTTCCATGGGAACCCTTTGGTCAATAACTCAATTGGATGTAACCCAGTTAGTTACATTCTGCGTCCCTAACTCAAGTGGATGTAACCCAGTTACCCTCTAGCACCGGAAGCTTCCTTTGGTGGCGAGAGATGGCCAGTTGGGGCTCCGACTCCCTCATTATTTAAAGGCTTCATATTTTAGGAAGTTTCCACTACTTTGGGTTTCCCTTGTGCCCCTCATATGCCCCTCAGCTCTAGCTGTCTCTCCCCACATTCTGTCCCTCAACCTCTTCTCCCCTCTCCCCCCACCTGTTCATCCCGCTCCTGTGTAACCCCCACCCCCGGCACCAGCCCGGCCATAAAACCTACCCTCCTTTCCCTCCCAGGGAGATCCTTGTGTCCCTTCCTCTGTGCCTAACCTCTCTGGGTCTAAAGACTGTAGTTTGGCTGCTTTATTTCATGGCTAATATCCACATATAAGTGAATATGTACCGTATTTATCTTTCTGATGATCCAGTGGTTTTAGCATAGCGAAATAGAAACATCCCATGGTGGAGTTACATTAAAATCAACCATCTAATAACTGCCACTTGTATAGTTATAGTGTTTCGTGTTTACACAGAGCAGAGTACTAAACAGAGTCCTTCTGCGACTGGAGAGATGGCTCAGCTGTTAAGAGCTTATACCTAAGATCATGCAAGGAACCTGAGGTCAGATCCCAGCCCTCACACCGCACCTCACAACCACCTGAAACTCCAGCTCCAGGGATCTGACGCTCTGTTTGGTCCTCCTCGGGCACTGCATTCATCTATCCACACACAAACACACATATAAACATGATTTATAAAATAACTACAACTTGGGGCTGGAGAGACGGCTCAGCTGCTAAGAGCACTGACTGCTCTCCCAGAGGTCCTGAGTTCAATTCCCAGCAACCACATGGTGGCTCACAACCATCTGTAATGAGATCTGATGCCCTCTTCTGGTGTGTCTGAAGACAGCTGCAGTATACAAATGTACATACAATAAATAAATAATTCTTTAAAAAAAATAACTACAACTCGATATGCCAGGGCTGGCTGATACCCACTGGAAAACCTCCCCTTTTTGCAAGAGAAAGGGAGAAGGGAAGAGGGGAGGGGGAGGACTGGGAAAAGGAGGAAGGGGAAACTGTGGTCAGGACGTAAAGTGAATTAATTAATTAAGTCGAAGCTTGCACAGATTCTGCAACAAGACTTGGAGAAACAGTTTGCCCAAGAACACAAGTGCCAGAGAAGATAGTCCCGGTTAAAGCTGTAGGTCTGAAAAGGGATCCTACTGCTTGCTTCCTGTTTCATAAAGACACAAATGATGCAGTCTCAATTCTCATTTCTGTTGGACGCCTAGTTTTCTAAAAGCCAATCAGCGACGCAGAGGTTTCAAAGTATGAAGTCAACAGAATACGGTCCTCATTCAGGTTCCTCACAGACCCAGGGAGTGAGGATGTTGCTTTTTGCCCACTTGCTCCAGCTGCTGGTCAGCGCCACAGTCCCGACCCAGAGTAGTAAGTGAGGGGAGGGGTGAGGGGAGGGGTAGGGAGCGAAAAAGACTCTGCGAGGAAAAGCGGGAGGTGCAGCACCCCAAGTTCCACCGACCTGTCCTAGTCCCTCCCCCGCCTTTACCTGGGACCTTGAGCCTGGGGGAGGTCGGGGTCTCACCGCGCGCCGTCCCCAGGCTCACACTCGCTGCGGTATTTCCACACCGTCGTATCCCGGCCCGGCCTCGGAGAGCCCCGGTTCATCATTGTCGGCTACGTGGACGACACGCAGTTCGTGCGCTTCGACAGCGACTCGGAGAATCCGAGGATGGAGCCTCGGGCGCGGTGGATTGAGCAGGAGGGGCCGGAGTATTGGGAGCGGGAGACTCGGAAAGCCAGGGACATGGGGAGGAACTTCAGAGTAAACCTGAGGACCCTGCTCGGCTACTACAATCAGAGTAAGGACGGTGAGTGACTGCGGCTGGGATCACAGCTATGATCACTCCATGTCCCCTGAGACGGGCCTGGGTCATCTTGACCCGCTGAGACAAAATTTCATCCAAACGCCTACCCAGAACCTCAGACAAAAAAGCCCCCGCAGAGTTCTGCTTAGGTTTGGGATATCTACTAACATTGGGCAAAGTGGCCACAGGTGGCGCTCATCAGCGTATCCCTTCCAGAATCTCACACGCTGCAGTGGATGTACGGCTGCGACGTGGGGCCCGATGGGCGCCTGCTCCGCGGGTATTGTCAGGAGGCCTATGATGGCCAGGATTACATCTCCCTGAACGAAGACCTGCGCTCCTGGACCGCGACCAACTTAGCCTCGCATATCTCTAAGTGCAAGTCAGAGGCGGTCGATGAGGCCCACCAACAGAGGGCATACCTGCAAGGTCCTTGCGTGGAGTGGCTCCATACATACCTACAGCTGGGAAGTGAGACACTGCTGCGCTCAGGTGCCCTGGAGAGCTCTCCTCACTTTTCCTCTAGGGTTTGGGGAAAATCCTTGAGGTATATAACTCAGGGGCTGAACGCTGTTCAGCAGGCACAGCGCGGAGGAGGAGGGAGAGAGACTCCCAAGGCTGCTTTTCCCCTGTAGGGATTCTTAATCCTTAACACAAGCACATCAGGCTCGATCATGGCCCTGGACCCATGGGGGTGAGGGGGCTCTTTCTCAGGCCTCCCTCCTTGCCCTATCTAGAGTCAGACTCCAGCTTTTCTCAATCTCTTGGCTCTCACCCAGCTCAGGACCAGAAGCCCTTCCCACGATCTGCAGAGACCTGGAACCTCCTGTCCATGTTGTCCTGCTCACATCCTAAGGCATCCCTAAGAACAGATCCTCCCAGGTGCAGGTGCTCTAGCTGGTGTCTAGATGATGGACACCATAATCCCACCGCAGTCCTCCTGTCCACCCCAGGATGGTCACATGAACACTGCTGAGTCCCCAGAAGAAAGCAAGATGCCTCATCCTTTCAACTCTCTCCCTCAGACCCTCCAAAGGCACATGTGACCCGTCACCCCAGACCTGAAGGTGATGTCACCCTGAGGTGCTGGGCCCTGGGCTTCTATCCTGCTGACATCACCCTGACCTGGCAGTTGAATGGGGAGGAGCTGACCCAGGACATGGAGTTTGTGGAGACCAGGCCTGCAGGGGATGGAACCTTCCAGAAGTGGGCATCTGTGGTGGTGCCTCTTGGGAAGGAGCAGAATTACACATGCCATGTGTACCATGAGGGGCTGCCTGAGCCCCTCACCCTGAGATGGGGTAAGAAGGGTGTGGGTGCAGATCTGGGGTCAGGGAAAGCTGGAGCCTTCTGCAGACCCTGAGCTGGTCAGGACTGAGAGCTGGGGTCATGACCCTCCCCTTCATTTCCTGTACCTGTCCTTCCCAGAGCCTCCTCCATCCACTGTCTCCAACATGGTAATCATTGCTGTTCTGGTTGTCCTTGGAGCTGTGATAGTCATTGTTGCTGTGGTGGCTTTTGTAATGAAGAGGAGGAAAACACAGGTATGAAAGGGCAGAGTCTGAGTTTTCTCTCAGCCTCCTTTAGAAGTGTGGTCAGCTCATTAATGGGGAACACAGCCACACCCACATTGCTGCAGTCTCCAACTGGGTCAGCTGTCAGTTCTGGGAACTCCCTAGGGCTGGTGTTTCTCTGGTCTCTCATGGCTTTTCTTCTCACAGGTGTAAAAGGATGCTATGCTCATGTTCTAGGTAAGTGCGAGAGGGGGGCAGGGGACACCCTTGTCCCTGAGGCTCTCAGGATAGAGCTGGGATTTGTTCCAGCCCATAATCCCCTCTTGCCACAGCCTCTCTGTCTCCTCAGTGTGCCTTGTTATCTCTTCTACTGCAGGCAGCAAGAGCTTCCAGACCTCTGACTGGCCTCAGAAGGCATGACAATCCCTGGGGGCCTGGGACTGGACCTGAGGCACAAGGGAGACCGGGGTTCAATTCCTAGCACTGACATGGCAGGTGTCTGTTACTAGTAACAAACAGTTCATGTCTCATGAATGTAGACATGAATGCAGCTAAAGCACCAACATACATAATATTAAACCTTTAAAAAAATAAAAGGTGTATGAGCTGGACAAACAATATTGTCTTTGTAAATGTTCTGAGGGTGGCAGTGAGTTACTCACAGCACCATAGCAGTTTCTATTGTTTGGTGTTCACCATCTGTTTTGGTTATTTTTCTCCTTGATGTGATAAGACAAACATTGTTGCCTCCCCCAGCCTGAAGTGGGCTGGTACAAACCTTGTAGCCACTGAGGTGGGGCCACCTGCGGTGCAGCTTTCTCACTTGGCTGGCTTCTTTTGAAGTGACAACTGTCCTGAGATTCTACTCCCTGCTGAGAGGCTGAACCTGTCTTCTGGAGATGTTCCTGAGGTAGCTGACTACCTGTGGAATTGGCAACTTACTGCTAATGGCTCTGTAGGACTAGTGCTAACAACTTGGCAACAAAACATTGGGAAGCCTGGAGGAGGGTATTCACTTCCCCTCTTTATTAGTGCAGAGTGCTAATAAACATTGAGCCTTGAACAGGAAATCATCTTGGCTCCATTATTTCTCTCGACCAACCGTCTAGTTTCTCTTTTTCAGCCCCAGCCTGCCTCCCAGGTGTACCCAGTTTATGTAGGCCAGGCAGCATAGGACAAATTGGCGCCACTAAAGGGAACACTGGGACCAGCGGGAAAACACTGAGGGAGCTCCAAGGGAAGGAAAGAATCAGAGGATCTTATTGGGCACAGTGAGCAATAGGTATTTATGCTAGTGCTGGCTTTAAACTTCATTTTTTAAAAGTGTTGCTGGAGGTGCAATAGGATACGGGCTAAGTTTGGAACGGTGCTGACCCGGCGCTTTTTCTACTTAGGGTTTGACAACGAAATATGTGTGGGACTAGCAACTTTGAATCAGGCGGTTGGTTGTCCGCAGCTTTCAAAAGGTGTTTAAAGCAAGAGGAATAGGGTTTAAAATAATGAAACAGGTGGTTGTCCCCAGTCAAGAACTGCATCAGGCTAGAGGAATAGGGTTTAAGATAATAAAATAAAATAAAATAAAATAAAATAAAATAAAATAAAATAAAATAAAATAAAGGAAAATGGATTTTGAAACTCTCCCAGGGACAGAAATCGGGGAATGCCCTGCTTTATTCTCTCTGGCTCTACAGTTCTCTGCCCTCTTTGTGTTGTCTAATGTCTGGTGCACCAAATCCGTTTACGTGTCAATCCATGTGTGTTTTGTCTCGTTGTCTGAATGACTGAATGTTCTGTGTTTCATGTTGGAAAATAAAAATGGCTAAGACTTTATCTGCTGGTTCAGCAAAGCCTGAGAGTGGCTCACATTTTGACTGAGAATCAAGCACAGCAGGGGAGCCACTGCTGAAAAAGCTGCTTTCAAAGAAAGGGAGTCTGCAGCTTCTTAGTTTTAAGGCAAAAAAGCTGATTGTTGGGTTTTTCCTAGAAAATTCACTGCAATCCTGATTATTGTGTTAAGCAAATGACAAAGTGCTTTTTTATCTTATAAATATAGCTATAAAAAGTAAAATTCTTTGATTGGTCTAATATAAGACTCATGTAGCTGCTGCATTTGGTTTTTTACTGGTCTTAAAGGTGTAACATTGGTAGCAAGACAGCTTTAAATTGGTGGCTTAGGTTTGGAGTCTTTCCAACACGTGGCATAAAGCAGGCCAAAAAACTAGGCCTCTAAGGGATACTTCTAGTTGAGATAATATTGAATGTGATTCTGAAAGAACCTAGTGGGGAAACCCCCACTCAGCTCCCGATTCGGCGTGCACCCAAGAATCACGAATAGAACACAACACCTTGATGTAACAACACGAGGTATTTTAATGGCGGAGCTCCGGGTCGAAACGTATCTCACACAGGAGACAGTGGATTTGACCACGAGGCTTGGAAGCTAGGGGTTTTTATAGAAAAGGAGTGGGGCTGGGGGAGGAATTGGCGTGGTTTCACATGATTGGTCCATTTAAACATCAGCAGCCTGTAACATTTAACTTAGGTCAGAGGGGTGGGAGCTAGGGAGGCGATGGGCCTGCCCGGGCATGTCCTGGTCTGTTCTGCTATGTTCTCAGCCCCAGGTTTCAAAGCTCACAAACAACTCTTTGGGCTATTTGACATACGTTACATGAATCACAGTTTTATTTCCTTTCATTCCCCTCTTCTTCTGTTTAGACTAATTCTAATCATAGAATTTTAGAGATTGGTGTCCCCTAACTCTTCATCTACCTGAACTATAGGTTGATATTGCCTTTGAAGAACCATGAGTTTTACTGTATCAATTCTACTCTGGATGAAAGCCATTCCTCTATTTATTATACAAGGGCCGAAAACTAAAGCTAAGCATATCATAAGGATTGGTCCGGCTACAGCAGAAATCAAAGAAGTTATCCAAGATGGTCGTGATTCAAACCACGACTCAAACCACCCCCGTTGAGCATCCTCGGCGATTGTCCATACAGCCCTACCCCCCTCATTGAGTACCTCCCACGTTTGTTGAACAGGACTGTGGGGGTTGAAGTCCTTTGGGATCGCTCTTACGAAGCAGGCGCAACTTAAAAGGGTTATTAGTCTTCTCCAAAGTCCACTCATCATGGCTGACTCCAGGGTATGCTCTCTTGACGTGGGATGCGTGGACCCAAGTGGGGATTCCTTCCACTTTGACCATGGTGGGCTTTGTCAGTAGCACCAAGTAGGGTCCCTTCCACCTCGGTTCTAGGTTTCCCGCTCGGTGTCTCCTCACCAGGACTGCGTCTCCTACTTCAAACTGATGCGGCACCTGTGTGTCACCAGCAACATAGGTTTCTTTTAGCTGTTCCCAGACCTCTTTTCTTACTATTTCGAGAGCTTTTAATCGAGCCAAAAGACTAGAAGAAGGAGAGAAAGACACATCCGGGCGATTCTTATCCCCTACGGTCATAAAAATGGGTGGGGGCGCCCCATACATTAATTCAAATGGAGTTAGGCCAAGGGGTCCAGGTGTATTCCAAACCCTGAACAAGGCATAAGGGAGAACGGCTGTCCAATCGCTTCCGCCGGATTCTAAGGCTATTTTAGTCAGAGTCTCCTTTAGCATTCTGTTCATCCTTTCTACCTGTCCTGAACTCTGGGGTCTGTATGCACAATGTAATTTCCAATTTGTCCCCAGTTGTCTGGCCAATCCCTGACTTACCTGGGAGACGAAGGCAGGTCCGTTGTCTGACCCCATTACCTTAGGTATCCCAAAACGGGGAAGGATTTCTTCAAGTATCTTCTTGACCACTACATTAGCCGTTTCTTTTTTGGTGGGGAACGCTTCGACCCATCCTGAAAAGGTGTCTATAAAAACTAAGAGATATTTATTTCCATACCTAGCCAGTTTCACCTCATTGAAGTCAGTTTCCCAGTAGGCTTCAGGCCTGTCTCCTCGCAGTCGTTTTCCTTCCTGGAGCCTGCTAGACCCAGCGTTGGTAAGTGCACAAGCACGGCAGTTTTTTACTATCTCTTCCACAATTCTTTTTAATCCAGGAATGTAATAGGGGGACTTACTAACCAATTTTAGTATTTTTTTTTAGTTCCTAAATGAGTCAGATGGTGTATGCTAGCTAAGTAATCTCGCCCCTCTTCTTCTGTGAGGGTTCTTTTATTTATTTCCTCAGCAGTGGGCTGTTGGGTTCTCACCACCAGAGTCATTGGCCCTTGGGCTGCTTTTTTAGCTTCTTGGTCTGCCATTTGATTTCCCTTTTCAACGGGCCCAGTTCCCTTCTGGTGTCCTGGGCAATGGATAATTGCCACCCTACGGGGCAGATGAACAGCTTCTAATAAGCTGAGAATTTCTTCTTTATTTTTGATATCTTTGCCGGCAGACGTCAGCAGTCCACGGTGTCGGTATATTGCTCCGTGAACATGAGCCGTGGCAAAAGCATACCGGCTGTCGGTATAGACATTAAGAGCCCTTCCTTCTGCCAGCCTTAAGGCTTGAATTAGTGTGATTAGTTCCACTTTTTGAGCTGATGTACCCTCTGGCAGGCTGCTGGCCCATATGACAGACTTTCCATCCACTACTGCTGCCCCAGCCCTCCGCTTACCTTCTACCACAACGCTGCTTCCGTCCGTGAACCAAGTCATCGCCCCTGGCCAAGGTTGGTCTGTGAGGTCTGGCCGGATTCCAGTCTCTTCTGCCAGTATTTCTTCACACTTATGTGCAGGGGCCTGGTCAGCCTCAGGTAGTAAGGAGGCGGGGTTGAGAATGGCTGGGGGTGCAAAACTTACTCGCTCTGTCAGCAATAGGCTCTGGTAGAGCGTCATTCGGGCGTTGGTCATCCAGCGGTCCGGTGGTTGCCTGACGATGCTCTCAAGAGAATGTGGGGCCACTATAGTAACATTCTGGCCCATAGTCAGTTTGTCAGCATCTCTTACTAGCACAGCCGTGGCTGCTATCGCTCACAGGCAGGAGGGCCATCCACTGGCCACAGGGTCCAGTTTCTTTGATAAGTAGGTTACTGGGCGCTTCCATGGTCCCAAAACCTGGGTAAGGACTCCCCTTGCCACTCCATTTCTTTCATCAATGTATAGGGTGAAAGGTTTGTTTAAATCTGGCAGGGCCAATGCCGGAGCCTGCAGCAGTGCCTTTTTGAGAGTTTCAAAGGCTAGCTGATGTTCTCTGGTCCAGGTGAATTCCCCTTTCTCTTTGGTTAGTGGATACAAGGGAGCTGCCAGTGTGGCAAATCCGGGAATCCAGAGTCTGCAAAACCCGGCGGTCCCCAGGAACTCTCTTACCTGGCGAGCAGTGGTTGGGGCCGGGATCTGCATTACAGCTTGTTTTCTGGCTTCTGTGAGCCACCGTTGTCCATCTCTCAGGGCATATCCTAGGTAGGTCACTTCTATCTGGCATAACTGAGCCTTTTTAGCAGAGGCCCAATACCCCAGCTTACCTAACTCGCCCAGGAGGTTTTGGGTCCCAATTTCACAGTCCTCACGTGTTTCTGCAGCTAGGAGCAGGTCATCTACATATTGCAGAAGAGTCACCTGTGGGTTATTGGCTCGGAAAAGAGCAAGATCTCGGTGTAGGGCTTCATTGAACAAAGTGGGCCAGTTCTTGAATCCCTGAGGCAGCCTTGTCCATGTGAGCTATCCGGCTTGTCCACTCTCGGAGTCTCGCCATTCGAAAGCGAACAAGGGCTGGCTGTTGGGGTGTAACCTCAAACAGAAAAAAGTGTCTTTGAGATCCAGGACTGTGTACCATGTCCGACCAGGTGGCAAGGTGCTGAGGAGGTTATAAGGATTTGGCACCATGGGGTGTATGTCCTGAACTCTCTTGCTGACTTCTCTAAGGTCCTGGACTGGACGGTAGTCACTGGTCCCTGTTTTTTTTACTGGAAGTAGAGGAGTGTTCCAAGGGGATTTGCATGGGACCAAAATCCCTTGTTGGAGCAGTTTGTTAATTTGGGGGCGTATACCCTCTTGAGCTTCTCTGCTCATGGGATATTGTCAGACCCCTATAGGGGTGGCCCCGGACTTAAGTTCAATCACCACGGGGGTGGGGGGTGGGGACCAGTTTTGCCATCCCCACTCCTCCCATCTCTGCCCACGCCTGAGGGTATCGATTCAACCAGTCCTGTAATCCCTCAGGGGGCTTTACTTTATTTTGGTAAAGTCGATATTCCTCCCCTAGTTGTAAAGACAGCTCTAGAGTCTGGGGCGCTTTTATTCCCCAGAAAACCTCCGGTCGATGAGAGGTGAAAGTAATTTGTGCTTTTAACTTAGTTAGTAAATCTCTCCCCAATAAAGGCATAGGACACTCTGGAATGACTAGAAATGAATGAGTTACTCGATTTCGCCCTATGTCTACTACTCGGGATGTGGTCCATGAATACGATTTTTGTCCCGTGGCCCCGATCACCAAGGTTTTTTCATTTTTCTTCACTTTTCCTAGAGGTGTTTTGAGTACTGAAAATTCGGCTCCCGTGTCAACTAGAAAGTCCACAGGGGTCCCCTCCACTTCTAAAGTTACCCTAGGCTCGGGAAGGGGGGCTGAGCCCCGTTCCCCCTAGTCTTCATCTTCTCCAAGAAAAAGCACCTTTACCTCTTGTTTTTTTTTTTTTTTTTTTTTTTTTTTGGACAGTCGCTCTTCCAATGGCCCATTTCCTTGCAATATGCGCATTGGTTCCTCTCCAGGCGCTGCCCGCCTTCTCTGGGTCTCCTTGGTCCCTGCTGTCTTTTGTCTCCCAGGTTCCCTGACTGTCTGCCTCTTCTTCCGTTATCTCTTTCTCCTACTGCGGCCAGGATCCTAGTCAAAACCTTTTCTTGCTTCCTGTCTCTCCTATCCTCATCTTCTCTTTTCTCTCTTTTCTCTCTCTCTAACTTTTCATCTTCTGTTTCTCTCCTATGATACACTTTCTCTGCCTCTCTAACTACATCCCTTATGGTGTAATCCTGCAAGCCCTCAATTCGCTGTAACTTCTTCCTAATGTCAGGAGCCGACTGGCCAATGAAGGCCATAATTACAGAGGCCCTTTGACCCTCAGACGTGGGGTCGAATGGGGTATATCTCCTATAAGCCTCCATGAGCCTTTCAAGGAAGACTGCTGGGGGGCTCAGTCGCTCCCTGCATAACCTCTCTTACCTTGGCCAGATTCGTGGGCTGCCGGGCAGCACCTCTGAGACCCCGCCACTAGGACCCGGCGATAATTGGACAGTCGTTCCCTACCTGGTGCCGTATTATAATCCCATTGGGGCTGGGTTAGCGGAAATCCTTCATCTATCTCAGCTGGAGTTTGGACAGGGCGCCCAGCCTTGTCTCGGACGTTTTTCCGAGCCTCAAGGAGAATCCTCTCTCTCTCCTCGGTTGTGAATAGAGTCTGCAGAAGCTGCTGGCAGTCATCCCAGGTCAGCTGGTATGAATACATTAATGATTCAACCAACCCAGTGAGTCCTACAGGGTTTTCTGAAAAAGGGGGGTGATTAGCTTTCCAGTTATAGAGGTCAGAAGAGGAAAAAGGCCAATACTGTAGGGGCTGTAGACTATTTGGATCGGCAGGGGGAGCCCCAATAGCCCTGAGGGGGAGCGCCACGGTTGAATCCACAGGCCCCTCAGGGGTGACTCCTCGCCGGCTTCTTGTTCCTGTGGAGGGACCGCCTCCTCCGGCCGGGGCCTGAGGCAGGGGTCCTGAGAGAGCTGAAGGTTGGGGCTGGGGAGCATACAGTGGGGGTTGAGGGGTGTTGGGCCACTCAGGGGGTTCTTCAATCTCTGGATAGATCTTGGGGGTGTTCGTCACTGGTGTGCTGCAATCATCATCTCTCCCGAGCGGTGGTTTCGGTTTCTCTTTCTCACCATTTTCTCGGATGGCTAGGATCTTGGTGCCAGGGCGGAGAGGCGGGAGGAATGGGCGAACCCACGGGGGTGGATATCGTGCCAAGTCCTCCCATACCATGATGTACGGTTGTTGGTCTGGATGCGACCCTGGCCCTTCCTGAAAAACAATGGCCTTCACAGCCCTTATGGTGGGTAAGTAAAAAGTTCCTTCTGCTGGCCAACCTACTCCAAAAACAGGCCATTCTGAGGAACAGAAAGTCATCCATGGCTTTTTCTTCACTTTTACTGACAAATTTTGTCCTCTAGCCCTAACGTCCGTCCAATGGTCCTTAGTCAAAGATAAAGGAGTAGACACGGTCTGTCCCATAGTGAAGAATAAGAGTAAACACAACACAATGACAGAGACGGAAAACACTAAGACATCCAAGCACACTCGTCTGCGTCTGGACTTACACAACCAGCCAAACGCTACCTCTGATGGAGTGGGATTCCGCTCCACTCCTCTGGCAGGAAGAGCACTCACTCTTCTTCACTCTGCCAGGCAACAGCCAGGTCCTCCTGACTGTTCCGTACCCCGGGCACTCCAGGGTCTCCCTCGGAATGTCTTCCAAGGGTGCAGCCTGTGGGGAAATAGACTGTCGTCTTCCCACAGCCACTAGGGTCCTTACGGTCCGCAGTGGCAGCTGCCAGAATACAGAATACCAGAACTGGTAACACAGGTGGGGCTCAAACCCACAATCTCAGAACTGAAAAACTAAGACACAAATTCAGCAGTGCCACACTTAGACACTTAGACAACAGACAACATAACAAGACTCACACAAACAAACGCACCTCCAAGGGGTCCTTCGGGGTTCCTGGGTGTCACGCAGATCTCGGTGGGACCTCCAAATGAAAGAACCTAGTGGGGAAACCCCCACTCAGCTCCTGATTCGGCGTGCACCCAAGAATCACGAATAGAACACAACACCTTGATGTAACAACACGAGGTATTTTAATGGCGGAGCTCCGGGTCGAAACGTATCTCACACAGGAGACAGTGGATTCGACCACAAGGCTTGGAAGCTAGGGGTTTTTATAGAAAAGGAGTGGGAGCCGGGCGTGGTGGCACACGCCTTTAATCCCAGCACTTGGGAGGTAGAGGCAGGCGGATTTCTGAGTTCGAGGCCAGCCTGGTCTACAGAGTGAGTTCCAGGACAGCCAGAGCTATACAGAGAAACCCTGTCTCAAAAAACCAAAAAAGAAAAAAAAAAGGAGTGGGGCTGGGGGAGGAATTGGCGCGGTTTCACATGATTGGTCCATTTAAACATCAGCAGCCTGTAACATTTAACTTAGGTCAGAGGGGTGGGAGCTAGGGAGGCGATGGGCCTGCCCGGGCATGTCCTGGTCTGTTCTGCTATGTTCTCAGCCCCAGGTTTCAAAGCTCACAAACAACTCTTTGGGCTATTTGACATACATTACATGAATCACAGTTTCATTTCCTTTCATTTCTTATCCTAAAAAATAGACTTAGAGATAAGATTTAAAACCATCTCTCTTTAATGAATCATTAAAATTTGCACTGTCATGCATTCATTGGTATAAATTGGCAGCCAAACTTCGTAACATGATAGTAATGCTTCTATTATTGATTTTAAAGATGATAAATTGTTTTAAACTTAAAACCAATTTAAAGCTGTCTTGCTACCAACGTTACACCTTTAAGACCAGTAAAAAACCAAATGCAGCAGCTACATGAGTCTTATATTAGACCAGTCAAAGAATTTTACTTTTTATAGCTATATTTTTTGGGTTTTGCTTTCCCAAGGTTGTGGATATTATCCTAAGGTTGCAAAAGAAACTTGAAAATTATGGTTAAAACTGCCAGTGTTCCATTGGCTGCAGCTTGCAGTTTGATCGCAAATTTAAGATTTTCTACTCATCCATATATTGTTAATTAAGATTATTACAAGAGTAATCATCTTATGAGAGCACTAATACAGCTAGCTCTCTGTGGCCATACAGCCATACAAAGCTCAGAGCAGCCTCAGCAAGGGGTTGTATGACTTTCTTTTGTCTTGCAAACGGTGCCTAAGTAAGCTCTTGAAACTTGCCTCTCCCTGCCTCCAGGGGAATTTTGTTTTAGCTAAAAGAACACTGTTGCAGAACTATCCAGATGTTGTTCTAAATACAGTTCTAATTCAAAGTTTATAGAAGGGTCAATCAGACTGTAGAACTTATAAAGGCATTACAATTTGGCTTGCCTACTTCATGTGAAGTTATTATAGGTTTAAAGGTTCGGTTTTTTTCCCTTGCATGATAAAGGGTTTGCTTCTAGTGAACTGGTAATCACTGGAAAATTTTGCCTCTAGGTATGGCTAATATAGCTTTACATTATATGAGAAAAATTTGTATTGTCTCTGCTTCTATATAAGAAGCTAAGAGTTTGAATCTTTCAGTGTATATTGTTTCCTAAGTGGAAAGTATTTTATTAGCTAATGCCTCTCAAGGAAAGTTTACTTCGAATCTTTGCTCTCACACAATGAGCTTTAATGTTCTGGGAAGTAGCAGTTGCTCCAGAAAAGATTAAGAGGCAATATATTTTTAATATTTAGGGTTTTAGTTATACTATAAAATTCTGGTACAGAAAATCTAAGAACAAAAAATTGATTTGCTTTAAAATTTTGTTTTCAAAATTTTGCTTCCAGGAGATGTTAATTGGCTAAGGCCTCACCTTAAGGTCTTAAAGTGACTTAAACCTTTGTCAGATGTTATCTTGAGAGACACAAATTAACTGGCAAAGAACAAAAGGCTTTGCAGAAAATAAAGCTTTTATAATTGTTATCAATTATAATCAATGAGAATTAAATATTAGCTGCTTATTCTAGTTATTGTTATGAGCCCACAGCAATTCTTTGACAGAGAAAACAATCAATTGCTACTCTTATTTCTGATTAATAAATAACTAAAATATGTACATGTGACTATTTAATACCTTTTCAGGCTTTCTCGTTATGAAAAGGATCCACTTATTGGCACATGGCATGATCCTGAACAGAAAGTTAATATGGGGAAGAGAGGGAGTGTTTCTGCTTTTCCACAGAATGCTGGAGGAGCATGCTAGCTTCCAATGTGACAGGCTGACCTGTGAGTTCCTGAGTGCCCTGACAGTGGTGACAGGAAAGCTGTATTGAGAGCACAGAAGAAGAGGAAATCAGGGAGAGCAGTCACTTGCAAACAAGATGAAAAAATGTCCAATCTCTGCCATGGGCTACAGCGAGGAGAGCTGACCTGGTGTCAACTTGGGATAACTAAAAATGATGACTCTTGAGGCAGAGGGACTGCTACAGAGTATTGGACAAGACTTCGTCAGAGACTCTTTTTGGCCATTCAGACCAACTCCTCTATAGCTGTAAAAGCTTGTGTACCTTACCTGTATGCTATATTGTTAGATAATTTTAAGAGTTAAGATCACCAATCTTGGCAAGTCTTTTCATATTTATTGTAATTCTTGTCAAATAACTAATCGTGTAGATCCTAATTTAGATAAGGAATCTGCTGTTATGATTTTGTTACAGAGACCTGCTTATGTTTTGCCGCCTATTAGAGTTAGGAAATGATCCTTGGTCTAAAAATCTGGGAATGCAAACTTTGAAAAGGTATCTACCACAGCTTTAGATCAGCAGCTGCATACTGCTCATTTTGTTAATGATAAGCATAGGAATATTTCCATAGCCTTGCCAGAGCTGCATATTATAGATAAAAATTGGAGGCAAAAGTTAATGTCTTAGAAGTAGTAGTCTTAGCAATAGGGCAGGACATAGCAAATATTAAGGCTAGAAAGGCAGAAAATTCAGATATTAACAGAAGTCACTTGGACAGTTGGAACATTGATGAATGGCCAGAGATTTAAAAAACAACCTAAGTGCATTGAATCCTCTGGATTGGGTTCAATATATAATCCTACTTGCTATTATTATTATTGGCATTATTTTATTAGTAATCATTGTTTTCACTCATCTTTAGAGCACTCCTGAGATCTGTAGCTACAACAAGGCGGAACATTCCAGAACTTCGGGAGAAATATAAAAAAGAAAGGGGAGAATGCTACGCACACTCCAGTGAAGTTTGATTGGCAGGCCGAAAGGCCTGGGAGCTCTCAAGGGGCAAAGAGTTTCACAGAAAATCACCTCCTGGACTTTGGTGTTCTCATAACCTGTATACTCATAACCTATCCCCGAGTTAGTCTGGTGTATGAATCCACATGCTCTCTTTTAGTATTATTTTATTATAAGTGCCTTTTAAGATTGAATTCTGACATAGCTAAGCCTTCGCCAGTGTTCCAATGTCCCAGAAAATCCTTGAAGCCGACAAAATTGGAATTCAGTAGGAATTCAGTGAGAAGGTTACCTATTCAGTAACATTCAAATTTACTTCTAGTAGAGACAGTGAAACTAATTAGGCATTCCAAAGAACAAGCTAGAATAGCTCAGGGCTAGAATGCAGAGTGTTTACTTGGGGCAGTAGCCAGTCTTACCCAGACAAGGGAATTCACCATGACCTAGCAAATAGGTGGGTTTACCATAAGAAAGTTAGGAAATACCACTGAGACAGGTTTCTTCACTAGGCCCAAAGAAATCAGGCAGGACTATGGAGCATAAATAAATTTTATGCCTCGATCCGGCTATTTTTATTATATAATCAGGGGAGAATTCTTACCCAGCCTGAAGTGGACTGGTAAAAACCTTGTAGTCACTGAGGTGGGGCCACCTGCGGTGCAGCTTTCTCACTTGGCTGGCTTCTTTTGAAGTGACAACTGTCCTGAGATTCTACTCCCTGCTGAGAGGCTGAACCTGTCTTCTGGAGATGGTCCTGAGGTAACTGACTACCTGTGGAATTGGTGACTTACTGCTAACAGCTCTGGAGGACTAGTGCTAACAACTTGGCAACAAAACATCAAGAAGCCTTGCATGGCAGGGGATGGACTTCCCCACTTTATAAGCACAGACTGCTAATAAACATTGAGCTTTGAACAGGTTCCAGTGGATGTATGGCTGTGACATGGTGTTGGACAGGAACCTCCTCTGCGGGTACTGGCAGTACACCTACAACAGTCGCAATTACATCACCCTGAACGATGACCTGAAAACGTGGACTTGGTGGACATGGCAGCGTTCATCACCCCATGAAAGTGGGAGCAGGCTGATGAGGCAGGGCATTACAAAGCCTACCTGGAGAGCACCTGCGTGGAGTGGAACCACTGATCCCTGGAGCTCCGGAAGGAGACGCTGCTGCGCACAGTTGCAGGGGCCGCGGGCAGCTCCTCCCTCTGCCCTCGGGCTGGGGCTCAGTCCTGGGGAAGAAGAAACCCTCAGCTGGGGTGTTGGCCCTGTCTCTTCCAGTTTTTACATATTTATCTTTTTTTTTAAATGACAATAAAAATATCACACAATGAATTTAGCCAGAACAGAAGCAAGACATGTCAGTGAATTTCTATCCAGTCAGAATAGCCATTCTGAACCGCTGAATATTCACTTTGAATTATCAAATATAAACCCAGTACCAATAGGCAAAGAAAAAAGAAAGAGGAGGGAGGGAGGGAGAGAATCCAGGACAGAGGTAGAACAAGAAAACAATTGGCTTCTTACCCTGTCTCATACCTCAAGGTGACTATCTGCATTCTGCCTCTTCTTGTCTCTCAATATTTACCTTTCTTGTTTCCTTTTGGCCATGTTATACTGTACACATGTATACAATTGAATACATTTATACATATGCTTTTTGCTATATCCCACACTTGAGGAAAGGCTGTGTAATTTTCTTCCTGTCCCTGTGTGACCTCAATAACACTATATATGCTAAGTTCACCCATTTGCCTTGGTTGTTTGTGATTACATTGTTTAGAGCTAAATAGTATCCATAGCCTTGACATTTCATGTCCAGCACCTCTACCACATGCCTTTGATTTTCCTGTCTATTTTTGCCCAGTTTCAGCCTGTTTCTGTCACTAGAGCTCTGCAGTATAATTTGAGGCTGGGATTGAAACACCTCCAGTTCTTACTCCTGAGACTGTTTGACTCTGAGTGGTCTTTTAAATTATTTTCTAAACACATCAAATTAATGAGAATCTAATACTAGTGAATTAAGTCTGTAGGTTACTTTGGTAGAATGGCCATTTTCACCATATTACCTCTGTCAGTCCTGGAGCAAGTGTTTTAAGTCCAGCATCTGACATCATCTTAAGTGATTTCTTACTGCATTACCTTGAAGTTTGCAAGGTACACATTCACCTCTACCACCTGATTAAGTCCATTCTCAGGACAGTTTTATGGACACTGATAGAGGCACCAGAAGAAAGAAAAATGCCTGACATTTCTAACTTTTGTCTTCAGACCCCCAAAGACAAAAGTGAAGCATCATCCCAGACCTGAAGGTGATGTCACCCTGAGGTGCTGGGCCCTGGGCTTCTACCCTGCTGACATCACCCTGACCTGGCAGTTGAATGGGGAGGAGCTGACCCAGGACATAGAGCTTGTGGAGACCAGACCTGCAGGGGATGGAAACTTCCAGAAGTGGGCAGCTCTGGTGGTGCCTTCTGGAGAGGAGCAGAGATACACATGTCATGTGGACCATGAAAGGCTGCCTGAGGCCCTCACCCTGAGAAGGGGTAAGGAGGGTGTGGTTGCAGAGCTGGGGTCAGGAAAGCTGGAACCTTCTATAAACCCTGGATAAGGTCAGGGTTGATGGCAGGAGACATGACCCTCCCTTTCCCTTCCTTGCCCTTTCCTTCCCAGAACCTCCTCAGTCCATCATCCTCATTAGAACCATTGTTAGTGCTGTCCTTGGGGCTGGAAAAGATGTGTCAGGGAGCAATCAGGCCTGGTGACCCTCCACCCAACACAGAGCAACCAGGGCTGGTGACCCAGCAAAGCCTGCCCAGGGCACAGCTGTGCTCACCATCAAGCCTGGCTTTCCTGGTATTCTTCCAGCCAAGTCTTCCCTGCTGCATTGCCTCCCCTGTGACACACACACCCCTGCTGTCCCTAACTCCCAGTGCCCACCTCACCATGACAACATGGAATACCTTCCTCCCCTCAGAGCTGCTCATCCTGCCCATGCCCAATCAAGGCTTTGGCCTCCTTCACAAATGCCACCAGACCCCCAAATTAGGGAGACAGCAACTCCACAATGAACTCCTAGAGAGAAGTGCAAGCACACACAGGGTCAGACTCCTGGGAGCAAAGGACCCTCATTTTGGACAGTGATGTCTAATGATCTGCCAGGCAGCAGCCTCTGTGAGCCTTCCACTCTAGGTGGTGATGTCACAAGGTGCAGGAGATGTCCCCAAGGATTTCCTCTAGAACCAAGAACCAATAAGCTGGCCAATCAGGCAGAGCTCACAAGCTGTAGGGACCCCTGTGGGAGGAGCAGCATTACCATCAGCACCCCCGAGCATCATGTCAGAGTTATTGATCAGAAACACAAGCTGCTCCTTCCTGGAGGAGAACTCTGCAGCCACTAGGAGGACAAAATACTGCACCTTCACCTGCATAATCCAAAGGAAAGCAGCAGGTTAAAAAGCTAGGACACAGGTCCCCTCCTCCTGCTGGCAAGTCTGTCCAACCTAGCCCCACCTGGAGCTGCTCCAGGAGCTGCAGAGTGCATTCCTGCATTCCTTGGGGATGGATCAGTCCTAGGAACTCCCAGAGCTTGCTGGACCCCCTGGGACCCAAGACCTGGGACCCACTTCCGCTTTTAGTTTAGGGGATTTCTAGGATGCCAAGGGCGGGCTGGGATGACTAGGAAGACCCGCAGCCTCTCACAGGATCCAGTAAATATATAGCTGTGACATGGGGTCAAAGGGAAGCCTCCTCCAAGGGTACTGACCAGTTAAAATAGGGAGCAGGATAGGAAGCAGAATTAACATCAGAATACAAACAGCACCAGGACAGCCCACAGCAGGACACTAAGCTT